>NW_012109807.1:9710239-9713951 GCF_000951045.1 Mandrillus leucophaeus | reverse complement strand
GAAGAATGAAGTCGGACCCCTTCCTTACACCCTGTTCAAGGGTTCACTCCAAATGGGTCATATACCTAAATGTAAAACCTGAAACTAAGACTTACATGAAAACAGGAGCAAATCTCCATGACCTTGGGTTAGGCAAAGGCATCATAGACACCAAAAAGGAGTGACAAAATGGGTCAGTTGAACTTTCCACATTTCAGATGTTGGTGTTCAAAGGACATCATCGAAAAGTGGGGAAAACAAGAAACATAGGATGTGATAAAATATTTAAGGGCAACATCTGATGAGGGACATGTGTCTAGATATATAAAGAACTCTTACAACTCAGAAGAGACAACCCAACTGAAGAAAAACAGGATATGAACATTCTCCCAAGATACAGATGACGAAAATGCACATTAAAAGATGTTCAACATTAGTCGCTAGGGAAATGCAACTCAAAACTACAATGAGATACTACTTCATACTCAGTAGGATGGTTCTAATCAGAATGATAGATAACAAATGTCAGCAAGGATGGGAGAAATCGGAACCCTTGTATACCGCTGGTGGGAATAAAAATGGTGCATCCAATTGAGAATATCTTAGTTAAACATGGAGTTATCATAGGACCTAGCAATTCTATTTCTAGCTGTATACTCAAAAGAAATGACATGTTGACACAAAATCTTGTGCATAAATGTCCATAGTAGCTCTATTCATAATAGCCGCAAAGTAAAAACACAAGTGTCCCTCAACTGGTGAATATGGCATATCTATCCAACGGAATGTTATTCAGCGATGTTATTGATACATACTACAACAGGGATGAACCTTGAAAACATTAAGAAGCCAGACACAAGAGAATGTGCTATGGTTCCACTTATGCGAAATGTCTAGGATCAGCAAATCCAGAGAGGCAAAGTAGGTTAGCGATTACCTGGGGCTGGGGGCAGAAGCAGGTAGTGAGGGGAGGGAAAGGGCATTTGTGTGCAAGATGACCTAGGAGTAGAATCTGGGTCCGGGGTTATGTACACTTCAGTCTTCCTGGATGTCAAGTTGTTTTCCAAAGTGGTTACAGCCACTCATATTCCTGTCAATAGGGTCTAGCATTTTCATTCCTCACTCTGTATCCTTACCAGTATTTGGTATCATTGGCCTTTAAAGTGTCCAGTTTAGTGGCTGTAGAATGGTATGGTAGTCTTCATTCGCATTTCCTCAGTTACTGAGGTTGAGTATCTTTAGTGTGTTTCCCATTTGGTCTCAGATGTCTGCTAAGTCTCTTCCTGTTTTTCTGTTTGATGGGTTTTTTTTGGAGACAGTCTGGCTCTGTTACCCAGACTGGAGTGCAATGGCACGATCTTGGCTCACTGCCACCTCTGCCTCCCGGTTCAAGTAGTTATTCTGCCTCAGCTTCCCTGAGTAGGTGGGACCACAGGTGCATACCACTATCCCCCACTAGTTTTTTCCAGAGATGGTGTCTTACTATGTTGTCCAGGCTGGTCTTGAACTCCTAAGCTCAAGCGATCCACCCACCTCAGCCTCCCAAAGTGTTGAAATTACAGGCATGAGCCATCATGCTCAGCTGGTTTGTTCTTGTATTAATGTGTGTGTGTGTGTGTGTATGTATACACACACACACACCAGGCACAGTGGCTTACACCTGTAATCCCAGCACTTTGAGAGGCTGAGGCAGGGGGATCACCTGAGGTCAGGAGCTCAAGACCAGCCTAGCAAACATGGTGAAACCCCGTCTCTACTAAAAATACAAAATCAGCCAGTCATGGTGGCACCTGCCTGTAATCCCAGCTACAAGGGAGGCTGAGGCAAGAGAATCACTTGAACCCAGGAGGCAGAGGTTGCAGTGAGCCAAGATGGCACCATTGCACTCCAGCCTGGGCAAAAAGATTGAAACTGTCTCAAAAAAAAAAAAAAAAAAAAAAAAAAAATTTTCACTTGTAACCTGTATTTTCACTTTCTTTTTGGTGCCTTTGGACAAAGTTATAATTAATGTAGTTGAATTTATGAATCTTTCTAGTTTTACAGTTAGTGCTGTATCTCATTTAAGCAATCCTTCCCTATCCCAAGGTCATGAAGAGATCTTACTGTATATTTTCCTAGACGTGTTAAAGTTTATTACACGTGTCTTTCATGCATCCAGAGTTATTTGCGCATGAGTTAGGAATTCTTAAATAGATGTTAAATGGCTCTAAGACAAGTAACTTAACTGTCCTTCGCTAGTGACCATCAGTGGCCCTTTACCAAAGCTCTGCTTCTGAATGGGATCCGTTTCTGAATTTGGTTCCAGTGGGCAATTGTCTAGCCTTGCCCCAGTGCTGTGCCTTTACATAAAGACGTTTCATGAACTACATGACTAATATCTGCTAGGGCAAGTTTTCTAGTTTTTCCTTCAGGGATGTCTCAGCTATTACTGACCTTCCGTATTTTCATATAAAAACTTTATAATCACCCCGTCAATTGGGAGGCCAAGGCAGGCAGATCACTTGCGGTCAGGAGTTCGAGACCAGCCTGGCCAACGTGGTGAAACCCTGTCTCTACTAAAAGTACAAAAATTAGCTGGGTGTGATAGCACGCACCTGTAAGCCCAGCTACTCAGGAGACTGAGGCACAAGAATCACTTAAACCTCGGAGGCAGAGGCTGCAGTGAGCCGAGATTGTGCCACTGCACTCCAGCCTGGGTGACAGAGTGAGACTCCAACTTTTTAAAAAAAAGAAAAGAAAAAACTATGTATCACTCTCTCAAGATCAACATTGATATTTTGAGTAGGAATTTATAGATTAATTTGGGAAGACTGAATTTTTATAACTTTGCCTTCCTTTCAATAACGGGTGTATTTCTCTGTATTTAAGTATTATTTAATGATTTTAATAAAGGTTCATTTTTCCTCAAATGTTTGATATAACTGTCAGATTTATTCCTTGGGACCTTTATGATTGCTATTATAATGGTATGTTTACTAACAATTGTGTTTTCTGACTGGGTGTACAGAAATATGATTTTTATATTAACTGTATTTACCTTTTCTAATTCTTATTTGTTCTAATAAATTGTTAATAGATTGTTGCTTTCAATACATGTAATCATCTATTATAAGCGATTTTTTTGCTTCCTTTCCAATCCCCGGACCTTTAGTTTCATTGGGTCTACCTCAGTGCCCAGGCCCTCCACTGCCACACAATGTGGGGGAGATGGGACAATAGTGGGAAAAGTTGTCTTGGTCCCTGTTTTAATGTTTTACACTGAACTTTTGCTCTAGGTTTTTGGTAGATGTTTATTATCTAGGCTAAGGGAGTGAGCCCTGTTCCTCTTCAGTCAGAGCTGAGTCATAGTAAGTGTTAACTTTCCTCAAGTGCTGGTTCTGCGTCCTGTGGTAATCCCCCGTGCTCTCACTCTGCTGTCCCTGCGACCTCATCTCCCTCCGTGTCACCCTCCCTGACACCATTAGAGCACAGGTGCCTTCTCCAGGCTCCAGTCACCTTCCTGCCACGCCACTCACCTCTCCCACGGGGCCTGGGGCCACTTGGGCTGCAGCCGTAGAGTTTGAGGACCCGGGTGATGTCCGAGGCACTCAGGTTCCATCGCTGGCCGATGTGGATGCTGGGAGCCCAAAGCGGTGTGATGGTGGGCAGCCCGCGCCGGCTGAAGGCGAGCCTGGAACCCAGTGGGAGACCCCTGAGTCCGGACCAGGGAGAGGCTGGGGCAGCAGAGGGAGAA
>NW_012109807.1:9700012-9709889 GCF_000951045.1 Mandrillus leucophaeus | reverse complement strand
GGGGGCAGCAGAGGGAGAAGGGGGCAGCAGAGGGAGAAGGGGGCAGCAGAGGGAGAAGGGGGCAGCAGAGGGAGAAGGGGGCAGCAGAGGGAGAAGGGGGCAGGGTCCTCACCTCCCATAGTGCATCACAGAGGAGTAGTCATAGGGCGTCAGCATGTTGCTGCTCCGAGACTTGATGAAGTTGATTTCAAAGCCTAAAAATACAAAAACAATACAACTTACTGACATATAAAGAGGGAGGGCAAGAAAGGGCGGAGGGCGGGCAATGGCTGGGAGGGTCTTCTGGGAGCTCATAACTTACCCAAGCTGAGGGACTGAGCCCGCAGCCACCATTCTCCCCAGCCCCAGGAGGAACCCCAACCTGTACTAGTTGAGTTGGAGGCACAGGGACCCCATGGCTAGCCAATCATCACCTCGTAGCAGTTCTCTCCACCCATCCTTCCTCCTTGCATATTCGCCCTGCACGGGGCTCGTCTCTGCATAACCCACAGCTGCCACGGGTCACACACTGCTCAGGGTCTAGATGCCCCTCCCACCCCAGATGCAATGTCTATTCCTTGACCCAGCTTTGAAAAACTGCCACGCTGACATCGGCACGTGGTGACCCCCAGTCCCCAGACACAGGCCCACCTTCTTCCTGCGTCAGGCCACAACACGTCCCCAGACTTGCAGCCCCTCTCCCCCTCGCTCAGGTCCCCCAGGCCTGGGAGGGGCAAGGTTCCCTCTGGCCTTCAGAGGCAGCCCCTCTATCTTTGCCCCCCCAATTCCCTCAAACCCAGCCAGCCGCCCGTACACCCCACCTCGGTACAGCAGCTTCCTCTCCACGGAGCAGACCAGCACCTTCATACCCCAGCACCTGCCTAACAGCTGCCCCTCGAGCTCTTTTTCTTGCTTTTAAAAACTCATTAAACATTTTAAATAAGTAGTATATTCATTTGGTTCAAAAGTCAACTATTGAGACGTAGTAAAAGTCTCCGATTCCATCCCCTGCTTCCCGCGTTCCCACTCCCCACCCCACAACAGTTAATTACTGCTATTAATGTGTCTGCCCTAGCAGAGTTTCTGTACATATTAACCTAATGAGAACATATTAACCTAAATGAAAACAAACAAGTTCTCATTTTTTCCACTGGGGAAGCGCTGTTTTAACCTGTTTTATCATCAGGAATAATTAGTCCTGTTTTCCAACTCAGTTTCTGCTTTTACCCTTTTTAAAATTTCCTCCTGCTTTCATTTAATTTGGGTTGACATGCTCAATTTGTTCTGTTTACTGATATGTAAGTCTACACATCTTCTCTGAGCATTGCATTAGCTGTGAACCACTGGGTTTTGTATAGTCTGTCATGATTTTTGTTTTAGAATTGCTGTACTTTAACTCCAGAGCTAAAAAAGTTTTGTTGTTTTCTTTCAATTTCTAAACAGGAGAAGCTTTTTGGTTTTGGTGTATTGGTTTCTACTTTATATCATGATCAGAATGTTTATATTAGTTTACTTTCAGAGTTGCAGGTTTTCATGGCATTTCATGGTATATCATGAAATTATCAGGGTAAACTTTCACAACTGTTCCACGAGCATCGGGAAGGATCAGTCTGTTTTCAGAATACAGAGTCACTTGTCACCCCTCCTCACTACCTCCTCAGCCTGGTCTGATTCAATATCCATGCCCTCCCTTTGTGAGGTGCTACCCACGTGCCCCAGACACCCCTTTCTCTGTGAGTCGTGTTTGCTGGGAGCCACTGAGAAAGCGGTGTTTGGGGCCGGGGAAGGTCCCTGGGCCCAGGCAGCTTCCCTGGCTGCCTCACCTGGCTAACATGACAGCAGTGAAAGGTCTTGTGCTGGACGCCCTCCACCTGCGGGAGGCCTTCTTCCCACTCCACCCTCTAAGCCAGATTCCCACCCACACCTCCTCTGCCCCTCCCTCGGTGGGGTCTTCCTGCCTCCTCAACGGAGAAACCCCACCATCACCAGGATCTGATCCCTGGCACCACACAGCTGCTGCTGCCAGCATAGGAACCACAGCCCACCTGCCTCCTGCCTCCATTCTCCCACGGCCACAGTCTGCGTTTCTTCTACCTGCTCACTGGCACATGTCCCAGTCCCACAGCGCTGCCCTCAGCCTGTGACCCAGCACTTGGCTTGTACAGCCTGCTACCTTGGGGCTCCGCTTTGGCTCAGCTTCCCAAGCTGGCACACAGCCCCAGCCCATGCTGGTGGTGCCTGGTGCATGAGACCGCTGCTGGAGTACTCAACAAGCAGGCATCATGGGTACAGCCTACCCCATCCCCAGGGAGAGGACAGTGTCAGCGATGAAAAGCGAGACAGAGCAGGTGGTGGCACCCTAACTCAGGCACAACTGCAGGTGGGCAGAGGAAGGCCTGGGGCCCAGAGCAGCAGCTGGACCACCTCCAGGTCCCAGAGAAGCGAGACCCCCACCTTCCCCACAGGAAGCAGACAGGTGGTGGGGAGGATGGACAGCCTCATCCGTGGGAACCAGGCAACTTGGGCCCAAGCCCTGCTGTCCCCTCCCCGGCACCAGCCCGACCTGCGTGTGGCCTGGCTTACCTGGGAGGATCTCGTTCCAGTTGACACGGATATAGCGGTCCCGGTCGGCCCGCGCGTGCTCGTGCCAGAAGCCCAGAACGTGCATGAGCTCGTGCAGGACGATGCCGCGGCCCTTCTGCAGACAAGTGGGTGCCAGGGAGACCACCTGCATCCCTCCGCTGCGCCCCACACTCGAGAAGCACCTGCAGGGCGATGAGAGCAAGCAGGGTGAGCGCCAGCCCAGATCCCCCCCAGACACACAGACCTGGGCTCTCCCTCCCCTCACACCACAAGACAGACAAACAGCTAACAGGCAGGCCCCACTCTGGGCGCTAGTCTCAGGTTCGCCATTCTCCAAGCCCCTTCACTGCCTGGACTTCTGTGAAATGGGCATACCGGACCCCCATCACCAGCCTGGGCCGCAGGGAGGCAGCAGGAACTGATATGAACGCAGAGGACAGAAGCAGCTCACTAAGTGAACGCACCCTCCCGGTCACCCCTGAGCCGAGGCTTTCACACACATTGCCTCAGGCCCCTGACAAGCTAGGAAGCAGGTGTCGCCACCACTCCCGCCCCAGAGGGTGCAGAAGAGGCTCAGAAGTCAGGGAACTTGCCAGGACTCAGTGACTCATGCACTGTCTGCCCCACAAAACCTCCCCTCAGCACCCCAGGGAGTCCCCCAGGAGAGGAGGGCTTTGTAAATGAGGGTCTAGCACCGTTCCCATCCCTTTTCCACCTTCCGCCCTGGAGGTCCAGCTTGCATTGGGCAGACCCCTCAGGGTGGGCAGGGGGACTGAGCCCTGGGGGATGGGCCCAGAAATAAATGTTAGACAACAGACAGGTTGATTCCGGGCTGAACGCCCAGCACTTACCCATACATGGGGATGATGGAAATGAAATCTCTCTGGCCCTGGTAGGCGACAAACCTGACACACGTGGAACGTTCAAACTCCGCGAGAGCCTCCAGTATGACCTGGCGGCTGAGCTCATCTGAAAGACACCACCCGGCTGAGCCCCCCGAGCCCTGGTGCTCTTTGAGCTCTGCATGGGGGTCTGGGAGCAGAGCTCTGAACTCTCTCCCAAAATAGCATCAAGAAAGGGCAGCCTAGTGGTGCGTCTCTAATGGTCCCCCATTCCCATGCACACAGGTCCTGACTCCCACATCTTTGCGGTTCTGGTGCCCGAGGGTGTGGTACCCTTGGGGCACAAAGCTGCCCCAAGACAGACCCTGGCTGTGTGGCCTTGGGTAGGTCACTGTCCTCCACACCGCATGGTCTCAAGGGGAACCAGATCCCACTAGACACACCTTCCCATCAGTTCTCCCAGGATTTTAACCCTCCCGACTCGGGAGACCTTCAGGAACAGAAGGGCTTCTGTGGATGGGTTCTCGGGGTGGGGAGGTAGAGGGGAGGTGGTGGTGTAAGAGGAGAAAGGAAGAGAGGAGCACCTCTGCCACATTTGGAAGAAGGGGCTGAGGAAGGGAGGGAGCCTGCCGCGCTCACTCACCGTACTTGCTGGAGAGCAGGAAGGGGACCTCCACGACTCCACCACCACCCGTGGGCCACTTGCTGCTGGTTGCTGACAGCAGTCGGAAGGGACTCTGAGGAGAGAGCAGCAGTTCAACCGCTGGGGACAGAGGCCACCCAAGCTTTGTGCCCCAAGGGTACCACACCCCGGGGCACCAGAACCCCAAAGATGTGGGAGTCAGGACCTGCACGCATGGGAATGGGGGACCACTAGGGACGGGACAGAGGCGTGGAAGGCAAGGGGCCAGCTACATGAACCTTGATGCACAAGACCGTCCTTTGGCCTGTGACGAAAGAATTTCAGTCTCAAGCAAACAAGAGGTTAGTCCCTGAGGATGTTGGCTAGGAGGCCCAGCACCCCAGGGTGCCCTGGATCAGAAGGGCTTGGGCCGGCAGCCCCACCCCAGCATGTAGGCAGTGCCCCTTCCAGAGGGGAACAGCCACCAGGCTTCCCTGAATGTGGGATGGTCATGGGGACACAACCTATTTGGAGTGAAAGCGAGGCAGCACCCTGGCCTCGGCCGCTCTTCCGCTCTCCAGCAACCAGAGCCCTTCAGAGCCCAGGCCCCAGCGCTTGCGCCATCAGCTGGAGGCATTTGATTCTGCTCCTGGTGGTCACATGCCACCTCCCTGAGCACTCACTGGATAACCCAGAGGGGTCTGCCCTGCCCCCGGGGTCCCCTGGGAGCCTTGGGCCAGCCTCTGGCTCCCCTGCCCAGCCAGAGGCTGTGCCATCCGTGGGGGCCTCCAACGAGACAGTCTTGCCTTCCCCTGGGTCACTGTCCTATTCAGGAGCCTTCTGCCATTCCCAGTCGCCTAAAACACAGCGCTGCTGTCCTGGGCACAGTGTTCCCTTTTCTGCTAGCAGGGCACCCCCAATCCCCAGCAGCCCCCTCCCTTCAGATGCAGCCACTCGACCACAGCCAAGATGGTCAGGCTCCACATCACTCCTTGTTCCACCATCCCCAGGTCGCCACTGCCACCAGGCCCTTTATCCCCCACAGGCCACTCTGCCAACCCCTGCTCATCTATTCTTTTATCTGAGCACCTTCCCTGGGCAGGATACCAAGCTGCGTCAAGTGTTCAAAACCTTCTCCTTCAGGAAGCCCTCTCAGGCCGACTGTGCCAGCACTTCAGATAGCAGCCTCCCTTAGCATTCAGGCTGGCTTATTCGTACTTCCTAACAGAAGAGTCGCTCTGACCTTGACAAACAGAGGCAGCTACCACTCTGTGTATGTCCCTCCCACATCAGGCCCCACGTCACCCAGGGTGGGCTCCGAGGGCCTGTCACCAGCTGTGGGCTGATCCGCACCCACACACGTCAGAGTGTGCACTCACCGGCCGGACGATGTCCCCCTCGATGAGGAAGCTGCTTTCTGGGGTTTCTTCCGGGATGAGCCCTGGGAAGGGAGGGAAGGACGTGTTGGCCCATGTCCCCCAGCACACTGACTCGAGGGACAGGCCAAGCAAGTCCCTCCTTAAGTCTATTCTTGTGTCTTTCCTAGTGGATTGTTACTATTATAACTTCTTAAATGGTCTGATAAAAGTATAGGTCACTGGCTCTCCGAGCCTGGGTGTTTAGCTAAGTCATTAGTTGATGTTTGAGAATGTCAGCCACCCTGGCAGGACTGTCTGCAGGCGTGAGGAGCTGGGGGGCAAAGACGAAGGAGTCTGAGGCTCAGGGTCTGTCCCTCCCCTGACTGTGGAGTTACAGGTTCCTTGAGCACTGAGGGAAAGTCACACAGTCCCTGAGTGTGCGAGGCTTCTCGGCTGGACCGCATCCTTCCCCTGCTCAAACACAGCCCACGACCTATCCGGTCCCAAGCCCAGGTCCCTGCGGTCAGGAAGCAGCGGCCTCTTCCAGCCTGAGCCGCACTCCTCAGAACAGGCCCTGGGCTCTCCCGCCCACCTCATCCCCCATCTATTCCTCACCCATCTGTTATACTCAGGCCCCTTGAGGTGGCAAATTCAAATTTGTTCCACCGTCAAAGGTAGGCAAGTACCAGCTCTCGCAAACCCCTCACCCCTCTTAGCCCCTCTGCTTCGCGTCTCGCCCACAAGTGACTCATGGAGGGAGTGAGGAAAGCAGGAGAGAAGGCAGGGAAGAATCCAGGCGCAGCCTCAGTTGGATCCCACGGGCGCTCCGGACCACAAATGGCACCTCTGACTTGCACAGCCTTGAGGCAGGGGCCGGACTCCTGTCCCTTAGGAGTCACGGTGGGCCACCTCGGGCAGGCGAGGGAGTAGCCCCCCGGCACCTCTGGCTGAGGCAATTCCTTTTGGCTGGGGGCCAGTCTTGGGAGGCAGATACAGCTGTACGGCATTAGCCATATTCACAGCGGCAGGTGCTTCTCAGGAAAGCATCAGGTGAGGCACGGACAGCCGTTCTGAGATAGCCTCACTGTAGGTGATAGGATAGTTGGGGTCACCAGCATTTGGGAGTTTTCTCCATTGGTTCCAGTTACATCCAGACCACTCACGGTGATCCAGGGGTGGGGCGGTGCCTGGGGCTCAAGGCTCAGTTGGTGCTGGGCCCCTAAGTCAGCTCTCAGAGGAAGAAGGGGGCAGATCACACAGTGGCTACCACATCTAGTAGGATCTCACCCACCCTTAGGGCAACACTGGCCCCTGCTCCCTGGTGCTTCAGCCCTCATTGCTCCAACATCTGAACTCCAATCTCCATCTCGACTGGCTTTGTTCAGGCTATTTATACACCCTCATTCCTCAGGTGACACCCCCAGACAGCAAGACCCTGAGCCTCAGACTTCCTAATCACACTTGCAGACAGTCCTGCACAGGGTGGCTGACGTTCTCAAACATCAACTCATCGCTTAGCTCCACACCCAGGCTCACAACGATCTATACTTTTATCAGGCCATTTAAGAACTTAGTGTTTCTTATAAAAGTAGCAATCCACTAGGAAAGATACAAAAAGAAAAAGTAGACTTAAGCAATTGCCCATAGAATTTCCACCCGTTCACACCTGTAGTCCCAGCTGCTCGGGAGGCAGAGGCAGGAGGATCACTTAAGACCAGGAGTTCAAGACCAGCCTGGGCAACACAGCAATACTACTCTATCTCTAAAAAACCACGGCCGGGTGCGGTGGCTCACGCCTATAATTCCAGCACTTTGGGAGGCTGAGGCGGGCAGATCACGAGGTCAGGAGATCGAGACTATCCTGGCTAACATGGTGAAACCCCATCTCCACTTAAAAAAAATAAAAATACAAAAATTTAACCAGGCATGGTGGTGGGTGCCTGTAGTCCCAGCTACTCGGGAGGCTGAGGCAGGAGAATGGCGTGAACCGAGATTGTACCACTGCACTCCAGCTTGGGCGACAGAGTGAGACTGTCCAAAAAACAACAACAACAACAAAAAACACAGCCTAGAGTAAGCTGGTCCATTTCCTCCCAGGCTCTGCATTTCTGAGTGTTCAGTGTGGTTTTCCCACTACATAATGTCATGCGCCTCCAGGCCCTGGGAAGATGCCCTCACCTTGGTTAATTGCAGGAATGTCCTTGTCCCAGGAGGCCTGGGTTCCCTCAGGGGTGAGGCCATCTGGGAAGCTGGTACCACAGGCTCCTGGGCAGCTGGAGGCCAGGGGCGCTCCTAGGATACCTGGTCCAGACAGACAGGGGCATACACAAATGCTTGGAGCACCCACCAGTGAGACTGGACAGCAGGACATGGGGTGAGTGCGGGGGATCAGGCTGTAAGACTCAGTCCCTAGGAAGAGTAGGCTCCAGCACAAAGTCAAAGAGCCTTTCCAGCCTCCCTGCTCAACCCCAACTAGCGCCAAGGTCTAGATGACCTCGGGAAGGAGCTCCCCTAGGGGGACCAAAAGGGCACGTGCCCCACCTATGAGGTAGAGGAGGAACAGGAAGGAAGGAGGCAGGACAGACCTCAGGTTCTGACGCCCGTGGCAAGGGCAGGGCCAGCCTCAGATCTTTCTCTATGACTCTTTCTCAGTCCAGGCTCTTGGACAATGGGCTCAGCCTGGAGTGGGGACTTACAGCCTACCCCCACCCCAAGATAAGTACGCCTGGGGCACAACGCCTGCCATCTTCTGCCAGGCAGGCCCTCTGCTTCCAGGGCCTTCAGGAGGCCTCCCCTTGGCCCCCAAGAGCTGACTTCTAGAACAACCCTGGAAAGCTCTGTGCTCTGAGCCACTGAGCTCAGCTACAATCCCTGCAGGTTCCAGCCACAACCTTCTGGCCTCTCCCCAGCTTTCTCCAGGCTGGCACCAGCAGCAGGAGGGACAGACAGCCAGCTTACCTAGCAAGGAGAGCAGACCCAGCACCCAAGGCCAGAGACCCCCTACACCCTCCATGGTAGAGTCCTGCTGCCCCTTCAGCAAACAAGACTAAGCCCCAGCAGAACGGAGTATCCTAACTACAGAACCAGCACTACCACCACCACCTCTTAAATAGCAGCTGCTCCAGCTCCCACCTTACTCCCACCAACCACCTCCGCCTACAGCCCCACCCCAACCACCTCTACCTGCAGCCCCCGCCCCAACCAGCTCCACCTACAGCCCCGCCCCAACCAGGTCTGCTGGCAGCCCCTCCCGTGCCTACCTGTGGTTCCCACCCCAGCCCAGTCCCCTTCCCGGCTGCAGTGTGTGAAAGACAGGCGGGACCCGCTTGGAGTGTGGCTCTGCTGAGGTGCCTTCCCGCCACCAGGGGGCAGAGAGACATCGCAGAAAATTGCTCCAGGCCCAGCGGAGGCCCCAGCCCCGGTGTAGACCTGTCCTCCAGCGAGGGAGACCCCCTTTCCTGCCCCGGCCTGTACTGAGACACGAGGAAAGCTGCCTGAGACCCTGGGGGCACCCCCTGTGTATCTCTGGAAGGAGGTAAAGGTCACTGCACTTTCACAAGCTTTTATTTTAGTACATATGGGAAAGTTCACTATCACAAGCACAGGGCTCCAGGAAATCTCACAAACTGAACAGTGTGCAACCAGCACCCCAGAAAGCCTGCCATGTGGGAAAGGTGAAACCCCCAGATGCCCAGAGCCTCGCAGGGAGTCCACCCCCCTAATCCCACAGCCGCTGGCATGATCAGTCAGTGTCTATTCCCATTTCACAGATTTGGAAATTTAAACTCCTTACCTATATCCCCCCTCCTCCATACACCTGAGCCCCAGAGCCAGGTAACTCAGGGCCCCACCTGGACTGAAATTCCCGAGGCGGGGCTTGTCAGCACTGGACAGCATTTGGGGACACGCCCACAGTCACCTGCAGCCAGCGAAGGGAAGCGACAGAGCCAAGAAGACGAGCTATTGTCCACAAGCACCTTTCAGCATTCCTGTTCTGCCTGGAATCCAGAGCTTCTCCAAAGTCAGGAATCAGAATCACAGGGAGACCGTGATGGAAGCAGATGCCCTGCTGCCAGGGCAAGGTATTGACAGATGTCAGGATACACACCATGGATATGCTACTTAGCTTGTTGTGGTCATCATTTCACAAGGTATGCGTGTGTCAAAATATCACGTTGTACACTTAAACATTTACTACTTTTATTTGCCAATTATGCCTCAGTAAAGCTAGAAAAAATAAGTAAAATAAAGAATAGGACTATCAAAAAACAAATGCATGAGGCTGACCACTTAAGTTGAGTGTTCAGGCAGGCGCAGTGGCTCATGCCTATAATCCCAGCACTTTGGGAGGCCAAGGCAGGTATCACGAGGTCAGGAATTCAAGACCAGTCTGGTCAACATGGTGAAACCCCATTTCTGCTAAAAAAAAAAAATACAAAAATGGTCGGGCGCGGTGGCTTACGCCTGTAATCCCAGCACTTTGGGAGGCCGAG
>NW_012109807.1:9694682-9699259 GCF_000951045.1 Mandrillus leucophaeus | reverse complement strand
AAAAAAAAAAAAAAAAAAAATTAAAATAATGACAAGAAATAATCACCCTGCTTGGGGAGAGAAACAGAGTCTTTATAAGGACATGCAGTTGATCTGAGGGTATTTTGCTGAGTGAAACAAGCCAGTCACAAAAAGACAAATCTTGCATGATTCTACCTCCAAGAGGCATCTAGAGTAGCCCAATGCGCAGAGACAGAAAGTGGAACAGAGCTCACCAGGGGCTGGGGACTGGGGAGGGGGGTTATCATTTAATAGGCATAGCATTTCAGGTTCGGAAGATGAAAAAGCTCTGGATATCTGTTGCACAACGATGTGAATACACTTGATAATGGTAAAGATGATCAATTTTATGTTGCGTTCTTTACCACAATTCGAAGTTTAAAAACTTAATAGGAAAGAAGGAAAGGAGGGAAGAAGAGAAAGAGAAGGGCAGTTTGCTAGATGACAAGCTATAAAGAGCACGGGGAAGGGAGGAGAGGGGAGTGGGGCTGGGTACTGGGTAGGGTGGGATGAGGTAGGGCCGAGGGTGGGATGGGCAGAGGCCTCAGCCACCAATGCAGCTTCGTGTGAGATGAGGCTGTGTGGTGTGAAGTCCCCTATGACTTAGAGCCCCAGATGTTCCCCGCCCACCCAAGCTGGGCATGGGGATATAAGTGGGTCCCAACAGATGCCCACTCAGGTCCTAAAGAAGGCAGAATAGCAACCCCGGCTTTGCCCAGTTCACACTGGAGTGGCTCACCCCACCCTTCAGACAGCAGAGGGAACAAGGATCACCCTTCATTCGGCCCCACAGAGCAAGCGCCCACCTGTGCCAGGCTCCAGGCACAAGGCTGAGCAGACCCCATGCCCAGCCGTGTTGAGTGTTCATCCTGGTCCAGATGCACACTTAGCACCTGCACACTGAAACTTCAGATCAACCTCACTCCTAGGGCCGTAGTTACCTAACATCTTCTGAGCGCCTACTATGGGCGGGTACTATATGGATTGACTTGTGTAAGTCTACATCCTGAGAGGTGGGGGCTAACAATGAAACTCCATTTTACAGACAAGAAAACTGTATACAGCAAGGTTAAGCAAAACCAGCCCCCACACTGTCAAACTGTGCGGCCCCCCGCCCCACAAGTACACCCTCCCAGGCATTCAGGATGCCGTAAGACAGCAGTTCCCAACCTTTGTGGCACCAGGGATTAGTTTTTGTTTGTTCCTCTGTGCAAGATGGAGTTTCACTCTTGGCGCCCAGGCTGGGGTGCAATGGTGCGATCTAGGCTCACTGCAACCTCCGCCTCCCAGGTTCAAGCAATTCTCCTGCCTCAGACTCCTGAGTAGCTGGGATTACAGGCACCTGCCACCAAGTCTGGCTAATTTTTGTATTTTTAGTAGAGACGGGGTTTTGCCATGTTGGCCAGGCTGGTCTCGAACTCCTGACCTCAGGTGATCCACCCATCTCGGCCTCCCGAAGTGCTGGGATTACAGGCATGAGCCACCGCGCCTGGCCCAGGATGGTGAGGGGGATGGTTTCTAGGTGATTCAAGTGCATTACACTTACTGTGCACTTTATTTCTACTATTACACTGTAATCTATCATGAAATAATTATACAACTCACCATAATGTAGAATCAGTGGGAGCCCAGAGCTTGTTTTCTTGCAACTGAAGAAAACATCTGGGAGTGATGGGAGACAGTTGACGGATCATCAGGCATTAGTTAGAGTTTCATAAGGAGCATACATCCCATATCCCTCTAATGCAGTTCACAACAGGGTTCGAGCTCCTATGAGAATCTAATGCTGCCACTGATCTGATAGGAGGCGGAGCTCAGGCAGTAATGCTAGCAATGGGGTATGCGGGGAGCAGCTGTGATACTGATGAAGCTGCTCACCTCCTGCTGTGCATCCTAGTTCCTAACAGACCACAGACAGTTGGTGCAGAGGCAACCCTTGGCTGGATGACACTCCCAATGGCCGAATGTCCCGGTGAGCCTGAAGTAGGCCTGGCTCCCGCACAACCATCCCCAAAGGCCTCAGCAGCCCTGCTCACAGGCAGATCACAGCACCCCCTTCCGGCAGCCTCGACAGGTACCCCTAGGCTTCTGGCATGGGCGCGGCCCTTGTCTCAGGTCTCCACTGAACCTTAGTCCTATGCTGGGCCCGTAACTGGAAGTTCGACCAAGATGTGCCAGTTGGGTGGGTGTGCAGAACAATGAATCCCATCCCTGGTGACAGGTCCTCTGCATCAGACATGGGGCCACATGCCTTTGGGGGACACGAAGGAGCTCTGGAACAGGGGACACCGTGAGCCCCAGCCCTGGGATGTAGGAGAAGAGTAGGGAGGCCGTGCGGGCCTGCTGTGAGGAAGCAGACACCCACACGGCCTGGGAAGTGCCCCTTGCGTGGGCGTGCACACACGCTCCCACAGGAACGCCACACGCAACATGCACGTGTGCACAGGCCAAGACCACCCACCCCCACAGGACCACACCCTCAGGCACACACTTGCATCCTTCCATGTTCCGAAAAGGAAGTGGGGTCTGATCGGGGCAGCACTGGGCCCGGCTCTGAATCACAGACGGGACCCCAGCCTCCCAGAAACAACCCTGTTCAGCTCTGGGGAGAGGTCCCTGTCTGGGAAGACGCCAGCGCAGGGAGAACTGAGGGCAAGAGAGCAGCCTTTGCGAGGAGGGTCAGACCTGCCCCTTCCGGCCACCGGCCCCTCTGCCCCTTCACTTCCGAAACCCTGAGGGCACAAGGAAATGTGAGGTCCAAGCAGGCTCCCAGGCATCAGATGAGACCAGACACTGGGTTGTTGTTTTTTAAACAAAACAATATTTTATTGACACATCCTGAATGATCTGTATAAATATAAAGTGCTAAGTTTCCAATCCTTGCCCACAGGGCGAGGAGGAAGCGGGGGAGGGAGTGTTAAACGTCAGCTGAGCACAAATAACTTTCCAACGCCAGCACAGGCGTGAAAGGCTCACAGACTGACACACACAGCACAACACACCCATCACTTCCCAAGTCCCCAGCTTCCCCAGGAACACAGGGCTTGGGCTCCAGGCCCGGGGCGGACCAACCCACGGACAGGGCTCCTGGTTGTCACAGCTTGTTCCTTGGAGCTCTCAGGCTGCCAAGGGCTTCAACATGATGGTGGACCAGGGAGAGTCCACAGTATAGAGTCCAGTTGATTTCCGCCAGAGGATGGGATGGGAAAGAGCAGACACACCCTCGGTTCCCGACCCCGAATGAGGGCCAGCCTCAGTCCCCCGGCAGAAGAGCACCAGGTCAGAAAGGCCAGCATGCCGGCATTGCTAGAGCCCCCCACGGGGCTTCTCAAACTGTGAGGAGGTAGCAGCCCTCCCAGAGGTGAGGGGACTGTGCCGGCCCAGAGAGGAACCCACCAGTCCACAGTCAGCTCCTGCCAGCACAGTGAGGGGGGCAGGCAGAAGGGCACCACCTCAGTGACACAGCACCTGGGTCTCAAACTGCAGCAGCTGCCCCATGAAACTGAAGTTGGGGGAGATGATCCCCCGACGCTGCTTAACGAAGTCAAAGGCCTCGTCCAGCCGCACACGGCGACTCTGCATGAGGTAGGCCAGGCAGATGGTGGCCGAGCGCGAGATGCCGGCCTGGCAGTGCACCAGCACCCGGCCTCCGCTGTTCTTCACCCAGTCTGCAAGGGAGACGGGGGAGTGGTGTCAGACGGCATGTGCACAGCCCAGGAGACAGGTGCCCCCAGCCCTCTCCTCTGGAGCCCCTCGGGACCTCTGGGCAGAGGCGCCCCCTTACCAATGAAGCCTATGGCCTCCTGGAACCAGGCGCTGATCTCCACCATCTGGTTGTCCTCCACAGGGATACTCTTGTAGCGGAAAAGGCCCTCAAAGTGGTTGGGGCAGCTGGCGGACACGTTGAGGACGGCGGTGATGCCACACGCCTGCAGCCCCTGCAGGTCTGACGAATGGCTGCAGCTGCCCAGGAACAGGTAGGGCAAGATCTCCACAGGGCCACCCTGGAGAGGGTAGATGGACGGTGAGGCCTTCCCAGCCCAGCCCCGGAGGGCTGGAGCGGCAGCGGGTGGAGACCCCATGGGCTGGCCGACACAAGAGGAGTCCTCAGCCAGTCCTCCTGACCTGAGACAGGACTCAGGAATGTGCGGGGGACACACCGGGACACACGTGCCCCCTCACGCTCCCAACATACACATGCAAACGTACACAGACCCACACAGGCATGTGCGAGCAGCCGTGCCCCACCCCCCCAACACACACACGTACACAGGTGTGTACATGGGCAAACTGCTCGCATCCCCAAATGGCAGGCTCTTTCTCTAGAGGCGCCCAGTCTGCGGTGGGGAGGGAGGGGGGGTCCGGGGCGGGGGGCAGCACTCACCTGGTCGTAGATGGGAGCCCTCGGGTCGGAGCAGCTGGTTTTGCTCCCTGCCGGCGGCGGCAGCGCAGGGGCGGGGGCCTCAGAGCACAGATCGGGACAGCAGCCCTGGAAGCCGTCGAAGCCTCCTGCAAGGAGGGGAAGGGCACGGTCAGCAGGGAAAGCCGGGCTGGAGGCGGGTGGGGCGGGCCAAGGG
>NW_012109807.1:9678569-9694132 GCF_000951045.1 Mandrillus leucophaeus | reverse complement strand
GCCCCCGCCCCTCACGTGGGGCGCAGGCTGGGCTGACCCGGGGACTCCGGAGGCGGGGGAGGTTGGCGGGGAAGGCAGGGCGCAGGGATGAACACACAGAGAGGAGGCGGGGACCAGCGACTACGGGAAGGGAAGGTGTTATCCGGAGTCGGAGGGACCAGCACCCCCCCCTTCTTTGCGCCCACCCTTTGACCTGTCCCAAGCCACTCAGTCCTGGGGAACCCAGCTTCACAGATGCAAGTCCCCCCCTTAGGGCCAGCGATGTCCCTTGGAGCACCCCACCCCCCAACCCCACGCTTCCTCTGCCTTTTCCCTTTCCCTCCCAGAATTTTCCTCTTAGAAATTTGTCACCACAAACATTGACAAATGCCTGCTGCCACGGGTGAGTTCTACACTGGATGATGGGGAGGTCCCTGCGGAGATGTTCTATTGCTCATATATTTGGAGACCTTGGGCCAGAGGGACTTTCTCTCTCCTCCTCCCCACCCCCCATTGCCTGGATGAGACCAGCACTCAGCGTCTTGCAGTAGGTTGGTGGCCAAGCTACGCCCGAACACAGTCCCCGGGACCCAGGCCGAAGGGAAATGAGGGGGTCCTGGGGCCTTTCGTGGGGAAAGTAGGGGTCTGAGACCGGCTTCCAGTTAAGAGTGAGGCAAAGCTTCTTCCTCCTGGGCGCAGGGAAAGCCCCCAGGCCCCGGAGAGAAGCACTTCCCGCTGTCACAAGCCCGCCCTGGAGGGAAGTCCGCTGACGCTCCCAGCCCTCCCCAGGCCTGCGGGGATTTCAGGACCTTGGCAAGGGGAAGAGGGAGAAGCAGAACAGAACTGGCCTCCCCCATCCTAGGCCTCCCTGTCCAGGCCCCCTGGGCAGCAAAGTCCAGGGCTAGCACTGCACCCGGAGGACTGGGGGCCTGGGTGTCCTCTCCATCCTGCCCTCCTCCAGCCCTGCTGCCGGATGTGGTGAGGCCCAGGTGTGCGTGGGGTGTCTGAGCCACAAGAATTGTTGGCAGTGAACTCCCAAACTCAAGCAGAGAAGTTCAGGTGGGTGGAGACGGTGTTACTGAACTGGAGCTGCCCTCGCCCTGCCCCCAGCTGCGTGGGATTTCAGAACCCACCCTCCAAGCCCCCAGTCTCCTGAGGCCCTCCTCCACCTCCTCTGAAAGACCCTTCCGGTTCTCCGGCAGACCCCTGTGTCCACGCCATCTTGAAGAGTGACAGCTGGGACCTGCGTGGAGCCCCCAGCCCTTCTGGACTCGTCTGCTCTGAGCTCCTCACAGCAGTGTGCTGTGTGCACGGGAGCGTGGTACCTGTGCAGTTCCACTGCGTGTGAGAAGGACCTGGAGCTTGTGTGTGCTGGGGTCAGAGCAGATGCAGAGGAGAAAACCCCAAGGACTCCAAAGGTCCCTGGGGCCACGTCACCGTCTCAGTGTCTCCATCTGTAAGGGGGAGCACATCGTGGCGCAGCGGCCCTTCCACACTGGTTCCAAGGCTCTAAGGCTACCCCACCGTCTGCGCAATTGGCTGAGGCCCTGCCCCTCCCTGGCAAGCCAGTCTGGAGGCTGAGGCGGCAAAGTCCACAACAGAGCCGGGGAGTCTGGGCCACAGATCCCAGAGGCTGATAGGAGCCCTTATCATTGGCATCGGCCTCCAAATGACTTAATGCTGATTCCAGGGGCAAATTACAGAGCGTGCAGGACAATCAGGTCCAGTCTTGCTTCTGGGCTGGGAGCCACAGCCTTCCAGCTCCGTGAGAGGACCCCAGCCAGGTGGGATCCCTGATTCAGAAGTGAACTCAGCTCAGCCGTGTAAGGGGCTCCAGACCCCAACTCCTATGCTGAGCTGGGCCTCTTCCCCTCCTGGAGAACCTGGTATACCTTGCCGGGGAGTTCCGCATGTGGGGAGAGCATTGCTGAAGGTTTGCTCCGATAGCGCAGTCCCTGGGACCTGGCACTCCTGGCCACGACCAGTGGTCTCTTTTTCTTTTTAAGTGACAGGATCTTGTTATGTTGCCCACACTGGCCTCAAACTCCTGAGCCTCAAATGATCCTCCTGCCTCAGCCTCCAGAGTAGCTGGGACTATAGGCACCTGCCACCACCCAGCTCAGGACTGGTGATGGCTGCCTAACGCGGCTGCACCTGTGTCACCCCCTTGAGGCCATTTGCCTTGGGGCTGTCCCCTTTTCAGCTCTGGAACGTGGACTCACAGAGGCCCAGCTTAGCCATGAAGGAGGGCCTTCCTTTGCCTTCCTTCCCTACTCCCAAACTGGGGAAAGCCCCACCCCTGAAGAGGGGGAGAGACTCACAAACCCATGTCCCTCTCCCACTTTTGCTCTGACAAAAGCCCCCCAAGCCTTGGGTGCTGCCGGTGGCGATCATGTGCAGGACGCCTGCTCCTCTTCACCACCCCCTCAGAGTCTCCCCAACCACCGTTCGCCGGAGCCCAGCCTTCGGAGCCACAGCAGAGAGGAGGCAGGGCACTGGGTGTAAGGGTGAGGACGCGGTGAGGAGGGGTCTCTGCTAGGCTGGATGCCCCGCAGCCCGAAGGCTCTGGAAGCAGGACCCGGTCCTCGCCACCGGATGGAAAGGGGCTGACCCAGGTTGGGGGTCCCTGCCCAGAGCTCTCTCTGTTTTTGTTTTTCTCGGCCTGGCTCTTACAGAGCAGACACTGTCAAGTAAGTTTGGACTCAGCACTTTTTTTAAAATTGAAAACCTGTGCGACTCACAGGAACAAATGATGATTCTGCGTGTTATTCTTTTTATAACCATCTATTTTGACGGCTGTTTAAGCGTCACTGGCTCCTGCCTTTGGGATTCCAGGTCTTTCCTGGCCCCAGCAGCACATCCACCCACCTCCCCGCACGGCGAGCCTCCCTCCCACAGCTGCCTCACTCGGCATCACGCTGATGCTACAGAACCTTCCTTCCTCCTTCCAGCCCCCACCCCCAAGCAGATGCCCCACACCGGGCGGGAGGTGAGTGGCTTGGCTACAGTGCTTGGGCCAGTTTAGGGATGAAGGTGAGAGTGGCGGGCCACCCCAAGCTCCGCCTGAGGGGTGAGTCAGGGATGACGTCGGGTTTCCTGTGCCAGGCCTCTGACGAACATGCCGATGCGGCGGCCACCCCCACAGGCTCCTGCCAGGTGCGGATTCATACCCCATGCGCCAGGCTCCAGCAACAGCCCCTGTGTGAGGAAGGCGTGTCCAGCACAGTGCAGGGTGGGGGCGGGGGGTTCACCTGGGGCACCCAGCCCTTAGCAAGTCCTCCTCCTGGCCAAGATGAAGCGAGAAGCCTGCAGCCGAAAGGACTGATGTCTGTTCCCACACTCTGTCATGCGTCATGTCACATGCGTGTGTGTGAGCAGGACCACCCAGGAGCAGGGCTGCCAGGGAAGCTCTCCTGGACACGCGGAGGCCTCCTCAGGGGACCCGTCGCTCAGGCTAAATGCATGGGGGCCCGCGACATGCCCCAACCCTGGCCCTGCCTCTCACCCGGGTGCCACCCTGAGCTTCAGGTACCCTGGCGTGCACCCCTCAGCAGGCGTTCGGGTACTCAGACACTTCGAGGCTGCATCTAGACCAGCACTGAGGAGTCCCCAGCCATGCGCGGAGGACGTTCTGCCTTTTTCAAGCCAATCAGTCCTGAGTACATCAAGAAGAAAGTCTCCACCTGGGGCTGGCATCGCTATGACCCTAATACCTGCGTTTCCTCATTTTAACCAAGAGGCTTAGTGCTCCTCTCTGCATTTATCACTTACTCAATCCTGCATTCAGAAATACATTTCAAGAACCTATTATGGGCCGGGCGCGGTGGCTCAAGCCTGTAATCCCGGCATTTTGAGAGGCCAAGACGGGCGGATCACGAGGTCAGGAGATCGAGACTATCCTGGCTAACACGGTGAAACCCCGTCTCTACTAAAAAATACAAAAAACTAGCCGGGCGCGGTGGCAGGCGCCTGTAGTCCCAGCTACTCGGGAGGCTGAGGCAGGAGAATGGCGTGAACCCGGGAGGCGGAGCTTGCAGTGAGCTGAGATCCGGCCACTGCACTCCAGCCTCGGCGACAGCGCGAGACTCCGTCTCAAAAAAAAAAAAAGAACCTATTATCCTATTATGTACCAGGTACTGTTCTACGTGCTGGGGATATAGCAGTAAATCCCAAAGCACTGCCCTCAAGGTGCTGACCTCATTGCTTCAACAATATATACTTTTGTGATTTTGTTGTGTTCTTGATAAATGATACTAATTATCCACCTAGATTAATGACATCTTTTCCTTTTAAAGTAAATTTTAGGTTTGTAAAAACTGAGTTCACTTAAGGAAAACTGTTGGGAACAGATGGTACCCAAACATCTTAAAAAGTGAGGTGCACGGCCGGGTGTGGTGGTTCACGCCTGTAATCCCTGCACTTTGGGAGGCCAAGGTGGGTGGATCACCTGAGGTCAGGAGTTCAAGACCAGCCTGGCCAACATGATGAGACCCCATCTTTACTGAAAATACAGAGAATTAGTCAGGCATGGTGGCAGGCACCCATATCCCAGCTACTCAGGAGACCGAGGCAGGAGAATCACTTGAACCCGGGAGGTGGAGGCTGCAGTGAGCTGAGATCGCGCCACTGCATTCCAGCCTGGGCAACAGAGCAAAACTCCGTCTCAAAAAAAAAAAAAGAAAAACGTGCGGTGCAGGGAGGAGATGCCAGAATCAGGCCGCATTGTCTGGGAAAGGATCCTATGGCCCCTTCCAGCTTCGGGAGGTGCCATGCTGTGGAATCTGGCTCCCCCTTCTGCCATGGTTTCCCATAAAGAGAGGAGGCCACAGCCTGAGGAAGGGACTCTGGGAGAACTCATTGCCAAGGCCCCACTTGCCTGTGGGCCTATCCAGCAAAGCAACTGTGTGTGTGTGTTCCCAGATGGGCCTGGGTCTGGGGGTGGAAGGAACCCCTCTCTGGGCTTTTCCCTGGGCACCCACCCCTGGCACACCTGTAGCGCCCAACCCATGGGGTTCCCGGTAGTGAAACTGATTCCCGCCCTGCTAGCCAGAGGCGCTGTGGCTTAGGCCCGGGTTATCCAAGGAGGGAAGAAGAGGTTGTGGCCATTGGTAAGAGTTGGGCAAGAAATGAAGGAGTCTCAAAATGTGACCGCACTTGAGAGAGGGGACTGAGAGGCAGGACTAGCTGGATTTCCTAGGCCGACTAAGAATCCCTAAGCCTAGCTGGGAAGGTGACAGCAGCTTCCACCTTTAAACACGGGGCTTGCAACTTAGCTCACACCCGGCCGATCAGATAGTCAACAGCGCTCACTAAAATGCTGATTAGGCAAAAACAGGAGGTAAAGACGTAGCCAATCATCCGATGCCTGAGAGGACAGCGAGAGGGACAATGATCGGGATAAAAACCCAGGCATTCCAGCTGGCAGCGGCTCCCCTCTTTGGGTCCCCTCCCTTCGTATGGGAGCTCTGTTTTCACTCTATTAAATCTTGCAACTGCAAAAAAAAAAAGAAAGTGACCTCACTGTGGGCACAGGGCAAGTGGCTCTGTGCCAAGAGGCCTCCTGGGACTCCCCTGTAACCACAGTTGGGTGCACTGTTGGAGGGGGACTGGCAAAGGGACCTCCTTCCCACCTCACCAGCACTGCTGACACCTTAACTACCATCGAAGACCAGGCCAAGCGCTCTGCCACCCCCCAAAACCAGCAATCCCAGCACAGCAGCAGCAGCAGCGGCGGGGGCAGCTCTGGGCATCAGTTAGCTGTGGGGGCTCTGAGGCCACCTTGCCTTGGTCAGACACAAACGGGCTGCTTCCCTACGGTGTGGTCTTGGTCTCGTCCTTCATTAAAAAGAGCGATCACTGGCACTGTGTTCGGTGCCTTGGGGATATCACTGCGTCTAGCCTCACACCCTGGAGAGCTGCCTCATTACCCTGCTCTGCAAATAGGGAAACTGAGGCCCAAAGGTGTTAGGGGGCAGAACCAAGGCCACACAGTCCCTATGCAAATGAAGAACTGGGATTGGAACCTGGGCTTAACCACTAGGCTGCCCTGCCCCTGGCCAGGGTCCACATGGGTCCGCCTATGTGGTGTCCCCAGCACACACCCTCCCGCCTGGGTCTCTTGCTTCATGGGACAACCACAACAGCTGACACCATTGTGTGCTTGCCATGTGCCCTGACTTCTCCCGAGAGCTTAACAGAAATTATCTCATTTAAACCTCAAAGAGCCCCACAAGTGGGAGGGATTGGCACTCCAAATACAAATTGGGGAGCCATGGCTCAGAGAGGCTGAGGAGTTTGCCCGAGCTCTCAGAGCCAAGGCTGAAATTCACAATTTTGTGTTCCCTCCTGACTGTCTCCAGAATCCAGGTCCCCATCCTCCAGGCCCTTCCCATCTGCCTCCCACCCTTGCCCGCAGCCCTCCTTTCTCTCAGCTGCCATCTTGGAGGACCTTCAGGGCATTAGTGCCACCTCCCCAGCTCTGCTGCAAACCCCTTGAGGATGCACAGTACCCAGGGCACTGCCCCTCTGAGTCCACTGGGAAGCTCAGTGCCCAGCCCTGAGTGGGCCTTGATGCATCTCTGCAGGCATGAGGACTTGCCCCCGTGCCCCCAGGTAGCCCTCGACAGGAAGCTGACACAGGAAGCTGAAATCCACAATGTCGGATGAAGTCATTGTCAGGCTAGGCCTTCATCCCTCACCATGCCTCAAGCTCCAGGGAGAAAGAGATGTCCTCAGGTGCCCAGAGCGGACACCCCAGGCATGTCAGTCAAAGAGCCCACCATGAGGCTGGGCATGGCGGCTCATGCCTGTAATCCTAGCACTTTGGGAAGCCCAGACGGGCAGATCACTTGAGGCCAGGAGTTCCAGACCCGCCTGGCCAATATGGTGAAACTCCGTCTCTACTAAAAACACAAAAATTAGGCTGAAGTGGTGGCACATGCCTGTAGTCTCAGCTACTCAGGAGGCCGAAGCACGAGAATCACTTGAGCCTGGGAAGCAGGGGTTGCAGTGAGCTGAGATTGCACTACTGCACTCCAGCCTGGGCAACAGAGTGAGACTCTGAGACTCTGTCTAAAAAAAAAAAGTCCACTGTGACAACCCACCGAATGTCTTAGGTTCAAGGACAAGCTCTACCACACACAGCTCTGTGGCTCTGGGCACACCGTGAGCTTGTCTTCCTGCAGGTCCCGGCACTCATTCACTCACCAAGTGTTACCGAGTGCCAGCCTGGCTGCTTTCAGGGTGCTAGGGATGCAGCCGTGAACGAGACACACAAGGTTCCTGCCCTCTGGGGCTGGCCTTCCAATGCAAGGCCAGAGATGGGTGGAGTAAGGAAACGAATGAGACCACGGCAGACACTGGGAGATGTTATCAATGACGCTGCAGAGGGGCATGAGACGGAGCAGGGGCGAGGGCAGCAGGGAGGGTTCTCGGAGGAGACGGCCTTCCGCGGCAACTTCAGGAATGACAAGGAGCCTGCCAGGGCTGGGGCAGGGAAGAGCGGCAGGAGGCAGAAGTTCTGGCAGGGACAGAGGCCTTGCAGCAGGAGCTCTGGTGGAGCCCGGGGCCCTGGTCAGGGTCTGATTTCATTAAAAGGACAATGAGAACCGTTGGAAGGTCCTGACTCGGGGTGGGCTGGGGAGGGAACCTGTGAGTGGAGAGTGGACTGTGGTGCAGGAGTGGCCGTGGGGAAAGGTCAGGAGTTGATGCAGTGATTCAGGGGACGGGGGCTGACTTGACCCTGGGTGGCAATAAAAATGAGGGAAGCTCCAGGATCAGCAGGGGCAGGGCTGGCAGGAATCGTGGGCAGATGGGATGGGGTGGCAATGAGAAAGAGAGGGGCGGGGGTGGCTCCCAGGTCTGCGCTGAGCAGAGGGCAAACAGGTTCGTGAGGAAGAATGAGGTTCCCTCCTCTCCCCCGTCACCCCAGGCCCTGCCACGGCTCCTCCCCCATGAGACGGTGCCCGGGAGCAGCTGAAGGAGACCAGCTGCTGCCCAGTTTTATAATCTGGAAGAGGGGCATTTGTTCGGCATAGGGTGAAGGCCAGAGAAGGGAGGTTGGCCCTGCCACAGCCAGAGAGAGCTGGGGAGCTGCAGCAGGCAGGGGCGGGCGAGGGGCACGGGGAGCTGAGGCTCAGGTTTAGAGCACAGATGGCTGGGGTGACGCCAGACAGGAAGAGACTGATCAGGGAGGATCAGGGCCCAAATCCGATGATACTTCCTCGAGAATGACTGAGCCTGGAAAAGCTGAGGCCATCACTGCTCATGGAGCATCCAGACACCCAGAGAGGGCCATGTGTGCGCACACACATACATGTGTTATGTGCACACAGACTCATACGCACACACCCTGCACTTACAAAGCCACTCACACAGCTGTCCTCCTGCGCACGGTGCTGCACAGTCAAGCCTAAACATCCTCTCCATTACCCACGGACACCCAGACACGCCCACGGTGATGTGGCCTCCCTGGCCCCGGGACAGCCCACAGAGCCCTCCATGATGAGTCCTGCCATGGCCCCAGTGGCCCCAGGAACAAGCCCCCAGATCCATGGGGGGCCCTCCCCAGCTCGCATGCCCCAGCTGCACAGTCCATGAACCTGCACTCCTGACCACCAGCCCTGAGACCCACCACCACCCCCCAGCTCCCTGCCCACATTTCACGTGGATACAGCCCTGCCTGATACAAGCCCTGAGCCCTTTTCTCACACAGCGCAGGTGAGTGGCCCCTTCCCTACTTGACCAGCACCACCCGGAAGGAAGCAGGTTCCTGGACTGCAAGGGCCGTTCAAGCAGGGCCATTTCTGGGGCCCTGGCCTCAGCCCTCTCCTCACACATAAACACGGGATGACCACACACCTGCCACACACACACACAACACACACATACACACCCCAGAACACACACACCACACATTTGTGACTATGAATGAATCTCTCATTGAGTGTTGCAACCCAGAAGAGGTCACCGCCGATGTCCCCTGCTTCCTTCAGGGGTGTAGCTGCTGCCCAGAGAAGTGTGTGGCCCTATCCCCAGCTCGACTCACCCACAGCAGGGCCTGGGCAGGAAGTGCCTGCCTCAGTTTCCCCAGGGGCAGGACTCAGGTTTAGTCTGAGAGAGGAAAGGCCCTGGAGGAGTGGCTCCCAGTGGCCACCAAGGGCCTCTCAGGCGGGGCCTGGCAAAGGTAGTAGTGACCTAGGTCCAGCTTCCTAGAGCCTGCAGGGGTCAGGCACACCTAGTGCTTCGCCAGCACGGGGCTGGCCGGCTGTGGCTGTGAGATCACCCAGGAGCAGGGCCGAATGAGGGCCCCAGGGGACAGCCCCAAAGACAGCAGCCACTGAGCCAGAACCCCCAAGCCAGGAGGCTCCTTTCTGCTGGCCTGGGTGCTGAGGGCAAGGGAGAGGCACGAGGGACACAGGATGGCCCACAGGGTGTGCTGCCCTTACCCAGACCCTGTGGGAGGACCCCGGAGAAGGGCAGGAGGGTGGTGCCCAGGGAGGCACCCTGTGTGCCAGCAGGGAAGGCCTGCAGCTGGCGGGCCACCTGCCCTCCTCCCTTCTCTCTCCTACCTACCCACTGTCACTTTGTTCTCTTCCTCCTCACCCATCTCTCTCCTCCTCCGCCCCCTCACTGCTCCCCATCTTCAGGCCACCCCCCTACCCTCCGTAAATATCCCGCTCAGCCAGAGGAGGCCAAGGGAGGGGAGCTGAGCAGTGGCTGAGGCAGGGATGCTGGTCCTTGCCCACCCTTGCCAGGATGCCCTGGCAAGCCTCTCCCGTGACTCCTGCCCCTCGTGTGGACTTAAAGGACTGAGGCCCCTGATGCCAGTGCCTGGCCCAAGATGAACCAGTATAGAGCCTGCCTCTCCCTGCTCAGAGAGCGCAGTGGTGACAGCCAATCCCCACTCACGGGCCTGGCGTAGATCACTCGCCACGACCCCCATTCACACTGCAACCCCAACTTCCACACCCCACTCCTGCTGTTCTCTGCCCCTGGATTGCTGGAGCCGCCTCCTCTGTGGAACCTTCTGTGTCCCAGCCCAGTCCTCCTGCCTTCTCCTCCATTCTGGGCTCAAGCACGGCTGCCTCTTCAGCCTGCGACGCACTCCTGGAGGCCAGAGGAGGTGCTCCGGGACTGCTCCTGAGCGCCAGGTCTGCAGACAGGCCTGCACGTGCCCAGCCTTGCCCTGGCCAGGCCTGCTGGACCAGAGAAACCCACAGGATAAAGGCCCAAGCTCACAATGTAGGGGAGCTTCCCACGCCCTCCAGGGAAGGCGCCCAGAACCGAAGTCTTCTTCCCCTGGGGACTGAAGCCCCTCCTTGAGGCGGGAGAACAGCCACACCACCTCAACACAGGCCGCTCACCAGGCACAACAGGAGGATTGTTGCTGGTTCTGCATGCACCAGGATTTCACCTCCCTCCACCCTTCCCCGCCCACCAGACCGCTCTGCTCAGCCTCAGATCCCAGCCCACATGTCTAGCTGCTAATGGCCCCAGTCAGTGAGCTCCCAGAAGCTGCTCCGTCCTCCCCAGATCCTGGAGGCCAGAGTAGCCGGGGGCCTGGCTCCAACTGCCCGGGCTCAAGATCCAGAGGGTTTGCTCGGCTCCATTCCAGCAGCACCAGGCACCTGGATGTTGTCTCATTCTGGCTAAAAATAAGATCTACTTGGCAATGTTTTCCAATAACTTCCCATTATTGTGAACCTACCATGAGCTAGCTACATTAAATCACGCTTCTCATCAGTTTCACATCATTTCGCGAGACAGGAATTAGTTGCTATTTCCATTTGGTAGATGAGGAATTTTTTCCCCAATGTCAAGGCAGAACTGGGACTCCAGCCCATCATTTCCTCATTAAGACCCCTGGGCTCTGTGCATCGGTCCTGCCTCTCGATGGTGGTGAGGTCCTCCAAGGAAGAGGAGGCCTGACATGCCCCTGCCCACGCTGCCGCCCATGCCCCTGGCACCATCTGATCTTGGTTGGAGCCCAGCAGTCCCCCACCCCCACCCAATGGGAACAGAACAGAAATGCGTGTGTGCCCAGGACCCAGGGCATGGGACCTCCCATGTGGCTACAGATTAGATGTGGGTGAGAACCCCAGATGGGTTTGCCATCTTCCAGGGCCTGGAGAACCCCTCCACCTTGGCCGAGAGGTGAGCCTACTTCAAACACACTTTTCCCTTTTTCTTATTCTCCAGAATTTGTTTGGAATGATGGCAAAAAATATGAGAAGAAGAAACACGCACTGCTTTTTAAACCGGAGAAGCAGAGACGTGGTTAACTCCACGCTGCAAAGGGATCAGAGACCCGGCATGTCATGTGCCCACACCAGGGCCCACGCTGGGGGACTCCAAGCGGTGTGACAAATTGGTTTGGGGGCCAATATGAGGTTGCGGCAGAGGTTTCCCAAACCAACCAGCCGGTTTCAGAATCAACCAGGCCCTGTTGTCTCCTAACCAGACTATGATAACAGCCATCCCCCAGGTCCTGGCACCTCTGCCTCTCCCAGCCCTGTCTGCCCACCCCTCCCACACAGCCCAAGTCTTCTTCCCCGAGGGAAATCTCACTGAGTCCCGGCTCCCTGGAGTTGCCTCGGGGATGCATCCACACCCTTCGGTAGGGAGTCAAGGCCCCATCTTTCTTCCCCTTAGCTGGTTCATGTTCTTCAGCAAAGCCCAGCTCAGTTCTTCCCACCGGCCCCCGGCCCCCAAACCACCTTGCTCACTGCAGCCACTCTGTGTGCAGTGCCCTCCTCATGGACTCAGAACGCCCTCGTGCCCGCCTCCCAGGGGCCAGCACCAGTGCTGCCTCCTCCGTGAAGCTTCCCCATCACCCTGGCGGAGCGGGTGGCTCCCTCTCGGGTGGCCTGCAGCATCGTGAAGCCCTCAGGGACTGGCTGTCCCTTGGGAGCTGCTGTCATGCAGCTGCCTCCACGCACACTCCACCCTCTTGGATGTCTCCCTCTGTGATCACCCCAGGGATTGTCGTCAGCCCTTCTTTACAGATACGGAAACCGAGGCCTGGAGAGGGAAAGTGAGTCACTCTGGGTGAATCCCAAGCAAGAGGCTGGAGGGGCAGAAGACATGTCCTGTACAGGCTGCCCAGAGCCGCACTGCCTTCCCCCTCCTCAGCAGAGCCTGCCTGTCCCCAGGTCAGCCACGATCCCCCCAGGAAGGCCCCCATGTCCGAACACGGGGGTGGCCCCTGCCAGAGCCACACTGGGCGAGTACGGCTGTGGACAGAACCAATGCACAGCCACGGTTCCCACAGGGCAGGAGGAACAGGTCACAGAAGAACCACTGGGCTCATCCTCAGTCATCTCCCACCTCCCCAAGGAGCCCCTGGGGACTGGGGACAGGTCGGTAGCAGAGGAAGGAGGAGGGGCTTACAGACTTCTTGGCCCTGGCACGGAGTAGAAAATGGGTGAGCACGCGGCCACATGGGTTGGGAACCATAGAGTCAGGCAGCATCCGGCAGCCCAGAAGCCCTGAGCTGAAGCCAAGTGCGGCTCTCCCTGCACCCCTCCCTGGGTGGAGGAAGTCCCCTGCTGGGTCCAGGGCTGGGACAGTGACAGGCCCCAGCGGGGAGGAGGCCCCACAGTCCCAGTCAGCCAAGGGAAATTGAAACTGCTAACACGCCAGCAGGAGGGCGCACACGGGGTGCCTTCCCTCATGGCGTGCGAGGAGGGGTGGCCCCTCTGTGTGGGCGGCGGCAGTGCTGAATCATGTCACTCTGCCCCCGCTGCTTCGCTGGGGAAGGGGTCCGGGCAGCGCCACCTCACCCTGCCGTTGTGGGAACTGAGTGAGCCACCATCCGGGAAGGTATTTTGGAAGCTGTGAAGGGTCTGCCATACGTAAATAATTGAAATAATGTAGGAACAACAGACTCATGAGTGCAGGCAAGTGTGTTGGCCTCCCAGGACAGGGGGCAGCCCCCACCTATAGGGAGACCCCAGAAGAAGCCTTTGTTCTGCCCCGTGGCCCCTCCCCAGGCATAGGGCTCTTCCTGGCCCCTCTGCCCACGCGTAAGCTCCTCTCACAACCGAGGACGAAGCCTTCCCCAGGACCCTCCTCTGGTACCTCTCAGCCTCCTGGCCCTTGACTCCCCAACTTTGGATCCTGTGGGGCAAGAGAGGGCAGTCAGGGAGAGCAGAGGCCCCACGGTTGTCAATTCAGGGGCAGCGTCACAGACAGCGACCCCCTGCCCCACCTAGCTGGGCCCCTTCCTTGGGCATCTCCGGGCTGCTTATGCTAAGAGAACCTTTCTTTTCCTGATCAGCGGCCCTCTCTGTAGGCTCCGTGATCGGCTCCCAGCAGGTGCTGGGACGGAGGAAATCCATGCTGGTGTGCGGCAGCCGCTGCCCCCGAGAGGATCGCCTCGGGGCCTGCTGCCCAGCAGTGCTCGGGCAAGGCTTGCTGAGTGGAGCCAGGCACCGCTCTGGGCTCTGGGAATGCCGTGGCTTTGCTGGTTACTCTCTGTCCCCTTCCCCTTCCCAGACCCGTTCTCCTCCCTGCTACTCTCTGTCCCCTTCCCCTTCCCCTTCCCCTTCCCAGACCCGTTCTCCTCCCTGCTACTCTCTGTCCCCTTCCCCTTCCCCTTCCCCTTCTCAGACCCATTCTCCTCCCTGCTCTGGGCCCACAGGCTGCCACGCGTGGACAGTCAGGTGGGCTCTGTTGCTCTCTGCTTCCTGACTCCTCAGCCAGAAGGCACCAGGAGGCAAAGCGGGGAAAGAGTCTTGGGGACTTCCACCCCTGCTCCCCCTCTGTCCTGACACCAAGGTGTGGGCTGGGCTGGGTCCCTCTGGGACTCCCGCTCCCATAACTCGGCCCCTCTGCACAGCCCTAGCTGTCCCAGGCTCTGACAACGTCTTCCCTCTTCTTGTTCCCCCAGCCCAAAAAAGAGGAATGGCCTTGGGACATAGTGCAAAAATGACTACAACATTTTGACGCTCTTCTGTCAAGAGGTGGAGTCCAATTCTCCGCAACACATTGAGGCGAGTCACAGGACAGCCCAGCCTGTGGCACAGGTGCTTTCTCACGCCTCCTGCCCAGACGCCCACGGTTGCTGGCACTGTGTGTTTGCCCTCGCTGCAAATACGCCCGATTTGTTCAACTACAGCTGTGTTCCTCGTGGTCTTTGGCTGGAGGGGGTTGACGGACCCCACCTCCATTCTGGTTCCAGCCTCACCCCTCCTCCTGTAGCATCCGGAATGAACTTTCTAAGTTTCTAAATTGCTCTGCTGGAAACCTCTCAGTGGCACCCAGGTATGTCGGCAGCAGTTCGATTTGGCTGACAGGACAGTGGCCCGGGTTTAAGTGGGGACTAGGAGCTCAGGCTGGTATGCAGGCTCTCTTCCCCAGAGCTCCCAGACATATAAAAACTATGAAAACCCTAGAAGAAAACCTAGGAGATACCCTTCTGGACACAAGCCCTGGCAGAGACTCCAAAAGCAATTGTAACAAAACCAAAAATTGACAAATGGGACCTAATTAAACTAAACAGCTTCTGCACAGCAAAAGAAACTATCAACAGAGTAAACAGACAACCTACAGAACAAGAGAAAATATTTGCAAACTATGCATCCAACAAAGTTCTAATATCCAGAATCTATAAGGAACTTAACAAGCACAAAACAACCCCATTTTAAAAAATGGGTAAAGGGCTGGGCGCAATGGCTCATGCCTGTAATCCCAGCACTTTTGGAGGCCAAGGCAGGCTGGTCACTTGAGGACGGGAGTTCAAGAGACCAGCCTGGCCAACATGTGAAACCCTGTCTCAACTAAAAATACAAAAATTAGCCAGGTGTGGTGGCTCGCGCCTGTAGCCCCAGTTAGCTACTTGGGAGGCTGAGGCAGGAGAATCACTTCAACCCAGGAGGCAGAGGTTGCAGTGAGCCGAGACCTCACCACTGCACTCTAGCCTGGGTGACAGAGCAAGACTCTGTCTCAAAAAAAAATAAAAATAAAAATAATAAAAATGGGCAAAGGCCATGAACAGACACTTCTCAAAAGAAGACATGCATGTGGCCAACAAGCATATTAATAAAATGGTCAGTATCACTAATTATTAGAGAAAGGCAAATCAAAACCACAATGAGATAACAATTCACACCAGTCAGAATGGCTACTATTAAAAAGGCAAAAAATAACAGATTCTGAAGAGGTTGTAGAGAAAAGAGAACATTTCTGTGCTGCCAGTGGGAATGTGAATTAGTTCAGCCACTGTAGAAAGCAGTTTGGAGATTTCTCCAAGAACTTAAAGCGGAACTATCATTTGACCCAGCAATTCATTACTGGGTATGCACCCAAAGGAACATAAATCATTCTACCACAAAGACACATGCACGCAAATGCTCATTGCAGCACTATGCACGATAGCAAGGAGGAGGAATCAACCTAAATGCCCATCAGCGGTGGACTGGATGAAGAAAATGTGGTGCAAATATACCACGGAAGACTACACAGCCATAGAAAAGGAGATCATGGGCCGGGCGCGGTGGCTCACACCTGTAATCCCAGCACTTTGGGAGGCCGAGACAGGAGGATCACGAGGTCAAGAAATCAAGACCATCCTGGCTAACACG
>NW_012109807.1:9676578-9678519 GCF_000951045.1 Mandrillus leucophaeus | reverse complement strand
CTCTGTCCTGACACCAAGGTGTGGGCTGGGCTGGGTCCCTCTGGGACTCCCGCTCCCATAACTCGGCCCCTCTGCACAGCCCTAGCTGTCCCAGGCTCTGACAACGTCTTCCCTCTTCTTGTTCCCCCAGCCCAAAAAAGAGGAATGGCCTTGGGACATAGTGCAAAAATGACTACAACATTTTGACGCTCTTCTGTCAAGAGGTGGAGTCCAATTCTCCGCAACACATTGAGGCGAGTCACAGGACAGCCCAGCCTGTGGCACAGGTGCTTTCTCACGCCTCCTGCCCAGACGCCCACGGTTGCTGGCACTGTGTGTTTGCCCTCGCTGCAAATACGCCCGATTTGTTCAACTACAGCTGTGTTCCTCGTGGTCTTTGGCTGGAGGGGATTGACGGACCCCACCTCCATTCTGGTTCCAGCCTCACCCCTCCTCCTGTAGCATCCGGAATGAACTTTCTAAGTTTCTAAATTGCTCTGCTGGAAACCTCTCAGTGGCACCCAGGTATGTCGGCAGCAGTTCGATTTGGCTGACAGGACAGTGGCCCGGGTTTAAGTGGGGACTAGGAGCTCAGGCTGGTATGCAGGCTCTCTTCCCCAGAGCTCCCAGACATATAAAAACTATGAAAACCCTAGAAGAAAACCTAGGAGATACCCTTCTGGACACAAGCCCTGGCAGAGACTCCAAAAGCAATTGTAACAAAACCAAAAATTGACAAATGGGACCTAATTAAACTAAACAGCTTCTGCACAGCAAAAGAAACTATCAACAGAGTAAACAGACAACCTACAGAACAAGAGAAAATATTTGCAAACTATGCATCCAACAAAGTTCTAATATCCAGAATCTATAAGGAACTTAACAAGCACAAAACAACCCCATTTTAAAAAATGGGTAAAGGGCTGGGCACAATGGCTCATGCCTGTAATCGCAGCACTTTTGGAGGCCAAGGCAGGCAGGTCACTTGAGGACGGGAGTTCAAGAGACCAGCCTGGCCAACATGTGAAACCCTGTCTCAACTGAAAATACAAAAATTAGCCAGGTGTGGTGGCTCGCGCCTGTAGCCCCAGCTAGCTACTTGGGAGGCTGAGGCAGGAGAATCACTTCAACCCAGGAGGCAGAGGTTGCAGTGAGCCGAGACCTCACCACTGCACCCTAGCCTGGGTGACAGAGCAAGACTCTGTCTCAAAAAAAAATAAAAATAAAAATAATAAAAATGGGCAAAGGCCATGAACAGACACTTCTCAAAAGAAGACATGCATGTGGCCAACAAGCATATTAATAAAACGGTCAGTATCACTAATTATTAGAGAAAGGCAAATCAAAACCACAATGAGATAACAATTCACACCAGTCGGAATGGCTGCTATTAAAAAGGCAAAAAATAACAGATTCTGAAGAGGTTGCAGAGAAAAGAGAACACTTCTGTGCTGCCAGTGGGAATGTGAATTAGTTCAGCCACTGTAGAAAGCAGTTTGGAGATTTCTCCAAGAACTAAAAGCGGAACTATCATTTGACCCAGCAATTCATTACTGGGTATGCACCCAAAGGAACATAAATCATTCTACCACAAAGACATATGCACGCAAATGCTCATTGCAGCACTATGCACGATAGCAAGGAGGAGGAATCAACCTAAATGCCCATCAGCGGTGGACTGGATAAAGAAAATGTGGTGCAAATATACCACGGAAGACTACACAGCCATAGAAAAGGAGATCATGGGCCGGGCGCGGTGGCTCACACCTGTAATCCCAGCACTTTGGGAGGCCGAGACAGGAGGATCATGAGGTCAGGAAGTCAAGACCATCCTGGCTAACACGGTGAAACCCCGTCTCTACTAAAAAATACAAAAAACTAGCCGGGCGAGGTAGTGGCGCCTATAGTCCCAGCTACTCGGGAGGCTGAGGCAGGAGAATGGCGTAAACCCGGGAGGCGGAG
>NW_012109807.1:9668959-9676290 GCF_000951045.1 Mandrillus leucophaeus | reverse complement strand
AAGTTTCTGTATGCTCAAACTCACCACAAAGAAAAGTAAAGGGTGAGTGACAAAGATGGAGGAAATATTTAGAAACAGGCCGGGCGTGGTGGCTCACGCCTGTAATCCCAGTACTTTGGGAGGCCAAGATGGGTGGCTCGCCTGAGGTCAGGAGTTGGAGACCAGCCTGACCAATGTGGCGAAACCCCGTCTCTTCTTAAAAATACAAAAATTAGCCAGACGTGGCGGCGCGTGCCTGTAATCCCAGTTATTTGGGAGGTTGAGGCAGGAGAATTGCTTGAACCCAGGAGGCAGAGGTTGCAGTGAGTGGAGACTGAGCCATTGCACTCCAGCCTGGGCAACAAAAGCAAACCTCCATCTCAAAAAACAAAAAGAAAGAAAATATTTGAAAGCAAGTGACAGGTAAAATATCATTCATTCAGTCAGTCATTCATCCAACAGTTAATTGGAGGGTGCCTATTAGGCACCAGGCGTTGTCTCAAGTGCTGGAAACCTTCACATAGACAAGTGACAAAACCCCTGCCCTCTTGGTTCTCACATTCTAATGGGGTGGGGAGGACAAGCAACAAAGAAATAAACACATCGTACGTCAGATGGTGGTTATGGAGAAAAGCCCAGCAGAAAAAGAGGACAGAGAGTGTGAAGAGAGTGAGTAAAGATGCGAGGCCTCCAAAAACAAATAAGAAAAAGTCAAACCACACAACAGGAAAAGGGGCAAAGAATAGCAACACAGAATTCACAGACCAAGAAACGCAAATCTCCAGTAATCCACAAAAGCCATGCTCTACCCACTAAAACAAGGCGGCGCGATGATCCACCCGACAGGCTGGCAAACATTCAAGAACTGGGGAGGGTGGAGAATGAGTGAACTTGTGCCTTTCTGGTGGGAGTGTAAGTTGATAACATTTTTTAAAGAAAGCAATTTGACAGAACCTATCCAAATGTTTAAAGCACATGCTCTTCAACCCTGCAACCTCTCTTCTGGGTAAAGAAACTTGTCCAAAGATTTCCGAGGCCGCATTGTCTGTATCGGGAGGAAAAATGGAATACAAAATTTTTACACTTCTATCAAGTATCTGTAAAAACAAATGATGAGGTAAATCTACACACGCTGATCCAGAACAAGCTCCTAGATAAAGTGAAGAAAAGTGAGTTGCCAAATAAGTTCGTGTAGTATGATCCCATTTCAATAAAAACAAAAAAGAGAAAGCTCTACATTCTTGTTTGTTTTTTGGTTTGTTTCGTTTCAGTTTTGTTTTTGTTTTTTTTTTCTTTTTTAGGCAACTCTGTCACCCAGGCTAGAGTGCAGTGGTTGATCACAGCCCACTGCAGCCTCAACCTCCCAGACAAAAGCCATCCTCCAACCTCAACCTCCTGGGTAACGGGGACCACAGGCGCACGTCACCACACCCGGCTAATTTTTTGTATGTTTGGTAGAGATGGGGTTTCACCATGTTGCCCAGGCTGGTCTCCTGGGCTCAAGCAACCTGTCTCAGCCTCCCAAAGTGCTGGGATTGCAGGCATGAGCCACCGCACCTGGCCTACGTTCTACATGAACATAAATGTGTATGAAAAGCTCTAAGAGAAAAAGTCCGGTTACAAATCAAGGAAAAAGCGTTGAACCACCAGAAGGAGATGGTGACTCAGTAAGCCTCAGGGCACCCCTCAGTTGGGGCTGCTGGGGAAGCAGGGGGACAAGGCTGCCACTACGCGGGATTTGACTGTGGTCTGGACTGTGAAGGAGAACCCCGAGGCTGGCTGAAGGTGTGGGGGAGCCATGGACCTGACAAGGAAGGAGAACGATGGGCCAGCAGGGAGGCTGCGGACTTCAGAGAGGAGGGGTCTCAGGAAAAGCCCTGAGCAGGCCAAGAGGGGCGGGCTCAGGCTAGGGGGGCACAAAGGCCCCGGTGACATTGACCACACCACTCAGGCTGGGGATTCCCTCTGCACCCTGTGCTGGCCGACCTGCCTGGAATGGCTTCACCCACCCCTCCCCTGACCATCCTTGAGGCCCCTCAGGCCTCACTTCCTCCAGGAAGGCTTCCCAGATCCCCAGGCTGAATCAAGGACTTCTCCCAGAGCCTCCCAGAACCTGGGCTCGCCTCTGGCCTTCACAGGCCTCATCAAGGCACCCACCCAACACTGGTGCCTCCCTGAAGCCAAGGAGTGGGCCTTGGCGGGCTCACGTTCCCCGCACCTGGCTCAGGCCTGGCCCGCAGTGTTGGCTGACGGACAGCCGGTGAGCTGTTTGCCCTGTGTCTCCATTGGTGGCCTTGGGTAGGTACCAGGCCTCCCTGGGGGAGCTGGGAGCCCTTATTACGGTTTAATCCCCATCTCTCTGAAAGGCAACATCCTGTCCTCCTCTTGCCCACCATCCCAGTGCAGGGGCCAGATTCTGCCCTGGCCAAGGGCCAGGCCGAACGGGGGAGGCCTGTCTCGGAGCAGGATGTAAGGGCGCCCACACAGCCCAGGATCTTTTTCCGTGGCTCAGAATTCGCTGTACCAGGTGGCCGCCTCTGCTGGGTGTCACCTTGCTTCTCACAGCCCCCTCTCTGCTCACATCCTGTTTCCACCCCTCCAACACTGCTGGGCCCCCGCGCCCCTGGTCTCCGCCCCCAGCTGCTGGGTTTTCACACGGCCTTTCCTGGGTTGTTCTAGGGGCACAGGCCTCTTATTTTTAGCTCCTTGGGGGCTGAAGGAATTTACATCTGAGTCTGCTCTCCTGAAGAGACAGAGGGTTTCAGATGTGTCTAATGTGGTCTCCCGGGCAGCCTCAGCCTAGGCCAGCACCAATGCAGAGGGGAAGGAGTGAGACGGCCAGCCCAGCATCCGGAAGCTCCACCGGCACACCGTGTGGCCTCAGGCAGGGCCCACAAGCCAGCTGAGCCCCACTTTCCTCAGCTACCAAGTGGGAACCCTGGGGAGGTGACCCCACCGGTGTGAGCCAGGAATAAGGATGCCCATGGGATGGGCAGGGAGGCCCTGGAGATGCCCATGTCAGGGGAAGGAGCCCTCACTCTGGGCAGGAGCCTCATCTACCACATCACCCTGAGCACATTTATCACACATTTGTTATTCTCCCTAATTATCCCAGAAATTCCTCCACACTAGGAAATTTGGAACACACAGAAAAGATGGGAGAAGACAGTAATGCATTGCCCATAACCCATCACAGTTCCTATGTGGAGTTGCCCCTCCCTGAGCCCTTTGCAATGCACTCAGAACGAAAGGCAGGAGAGCAGGTTCCTTACTGAAAACAAAAGCATACTGTTAGCCAATAGGGCCTGGCAGGGAGCCCCAGGCAGTGTCCACCGGCCCTCCTCAGGCAGCATCACGGGACCCAAGCCCCTCTCCCCCTCCCTTCCTCCTTCCTGGCTCATCCCAGCAGCCGCTCCCTGGTGGCGGCGCTCCCAGAGCCCTGCAGTTTCTCCCCTCCCGAGGTGGGTGCCGGGTGGGCTGCAAGGCCAGGCCTGCCCCCAGGGGACGGCAGCAGACATCCTGCGGTGAATATGACTGGTGGTCACTGGTCCCAATCTCCTCCCTACCAGACGCAGAGTCTTGTCCTACTCAGACCTCTCACACTTGGCGAGCCATGTGACTTACTCCAGCCAATGAAACACCACCTCCAGACTCCGCAATAAAAAGCCCTGTGTGATTTTCCCACTTGCTCATCCTCTGCCATGCTGACGGAGAAGATCTCGAGTTCTCCAGGCACCGCAGCTGCATGACAGCCAGTCGGCCACATCCGAAGGGCTCTGCCTACTTTTCGACTGTTGACAACCCACTCCCTGTGGCCCTGTTCCACCACACCCCCAACTTCCATCCTAATTTTCAGTCTATTAAATGGTGGTGGCCACCCCACCACCACCTAGGTCCTCAGTTTCTCCTCAACCTTCAGACAGTTAGTGACGTGTACGCTGTTCACTCCACTCCTGTGGACCCTATTTATAATTTCATAAATAAAATAAACTATTATGAAATTATATTTTGGCATATACAAGGAATTTTTACAAATTAAGAAGAAAATCAGGGGAACTATAGGAAAAATATCAACATAAAAATGGTTATAGTCGACCGGACGCAGTGGCTTATGCTTATAATCCCAGCACTTTGGGAGGCCAAGGCGGGTAGAACACCTGAGGTCAGGAGTTTGAGACCAGCCTGGCCAACATGGTGAAACCCCGTCTCTACCAAAAATACAAAAACTAAAAACAAAAAATTAACCGGGCATGGTGGCAGGTCCCTGTAATGCCTCCCAGTTACTTGAGAGGCTGAGGCAGGAGATCTGCTTGAACCCGGGAGGTGGAGGTTGCAGTGAGCCAAGATGGGGCCACTGCACTCCAGCCTGGGCAACAGAGTGAGACTCCATCTCTAAGAAAAAAAAAAAAAAAGGATTATAGTTACGATAGGCAATTCATGTAAGGGAAATCCCAATGGTTAACAAGTATAACAAGAAATATTTAACTCCCTAGTAATTACAGAAATCAAAATTATAACTGAGATATCCCTTGTATACCATCCAGATTGGAAAAACTAAATAAAAATAAAAAATAAAAGTCAGATAATATTGATCAAGCATGGTAGCTCACTCCTGTATTCGCAGCACTTTGGGAGGCCAAGGCAGGCAGATCACGTGAGGCCAGGAGTTCAAGACTAGCCTGGCCAACATGGCAAAACCGTCTCTTCTAAGAATACGAAAATCAGCTGAGAGTGGTGGCACATGTCTTTAATCCCATTACTTGGGAGGCTGAGGCAGGAGATTGCTTGAGCCAGGGAGGTGGAGGTTGCAGTGAGATGAGATCGTGCCACTGCACTCTAGCCTGGGTGACAGAACAAGACTCTATCTAAAAAATAAAAAAAGTCATGTAGGGAAAGCAACATGACACTATTGAGTAAAAAAGGAGTATACTGGCTACCCCCATTTAGCAAATATTTCTGTCTCTTTACCCTTAAAAAACAAAAAAAGGAAAAACACATTTCCTGTAGGGTATATGGAATAAGGCAAGGGAGAAAAAAAATAGGGGAGTGAGACTCCCATTCTGCCTCGTATGAAATAAGAAATAATGTTAGAAACATCCTAAATGTCATCCAAGACCCTTACCTCACACCATATATAAAAATTAACTAACTGGAACAGATCAAAGACCTAAATGTAAAATCTGAAATTATACAATGTATAGAAGAAAAACATAGGAGAAAATATTTATATCTTGAACTGGACGAAGTTTTCTTAGAACACAAAAAAGCACAGGTCGGGCGTGGTGGCTCATGCCTGTAATCCCAGCACTTTGGGAGGCCGAGGTGGGCAGATCATAAGGTTAGGAGATCGAGACCATCCTGGCCAACATGGTGAAACCCTGTCTATACTAAAAATATAAAAATTAACAGGGTGTAGTGGCACGTGCCTGTAATCCCAGCTACTCAGGAGGCTGAGGCATGAGAATTGTTTGAACCGAGGAGGTGGAGGTTACAGTGAGCTGAGATTGTACCACTGCACTCCAGCCTGGCAACCGAGCAAGATTCCATCTCAAAAAAAAAAAACAAATCACACACACAAAAATAAACAATTGATAAACTGAACTTCGTCAAAATTAAAACCTTTTACTCTTTGAAAGACATCATAAAAAAACAAAAGGCCTGCTGGATGCAGTGACTCATGCCTGTAATCCCAGCACTTTGGGAGACCAAGGCAGTGGATCATGAGGTCAGAAGACCAGACTGGCCAACATAGTGAAACCCCCATCTCTACTAAAAGTACAAAAATTAGCTAGGCATGGTGGTGCACGCCTGTAGTCCCAGCTACCCGGGAGGCTGAGGCGGGACAATCTCTTGAACCCAGAAGGCGGACGTTGCATTGAGCGAAGATCATGCCATTGCACTCCAGCCTGGGCAATGGATCAAGACTCCATCTTAAAAACAAAACAAAACAAAACAACACAAAAAGGCAAGCCAAGACAGGGAAGAAAATATTACCAACACACATATCATACAAAGGACACATATCTACACATCTAAAATATATAAATACATGATTCAACAATAAAAGGACAAATAATCTGATTTTTAACTGAGTGAAGGTTTTGAATAACCATTCCCTCAAAGAAGATACGCAAATGGCCAATAAGCACATGAAAAGATGCTCAACATCATTAGTCATTAGAGAAATGCAATTCAAAACCACAATGAGATAATATTTCACACACACAGGGAAATATTGGGTAGATAGAATAAGTGGGTAGAATGGGTAGAATTCTAGGGATGGGTAGAATAAAGGGATGGGTAGAACAAAGAACAAGTGTTGTTGAGGATGTGGAGAAGGTGCAACCCTCATAAATTGCTGGTGTGAATGTCAAATGGTGCAGCTGCTTTGGAAAATAGTTTGGTGATTCCTCAAAAAGTTAAACATCCAGTAACCATATTACAGGTAGTCAGACAGGCGTGAGCCGGGCAGAGAGGACTCTCCCCCAACCCAGTAGGAATGTCGGGTGGTGGTTCGGCAGTTATTGCATTGCCTCTCTAAGAGTGATAAATTGGCAGCTGGCCCCAGCGAGAGCCCATTTCCTGACGGTCCACACCTATTGCACTAACGTATTAATTAAAAGCAGGTGCCAGGGAGAAGCAACTTCCAAGACATATGCATTAAGAGACAAAATGATGGACCTCCTGGGGGCCCCCCACCAGAAAAGGGAAGAAAGCCTTAGATGGGCATGCGCACAGCTTCCTAAACACACTGCACGTGCTCACTTCCCAAGGGTAAGGAGGGCACTGCGCATGCGGGAAGCCCACCTGCAGGAAGAATCATGGGAAAGGGGCACAAGGCACCAGAAGTGGGCGAGCCTATAAAGTCCTCGGATCAAGGTTAAACATCACACTTGTTCTTTGAGTTGCCGGCTTGGGCCTCTTCGAAGCTTACTTTACTTTCTTTCCTGTTCTAAAGCCTTTTAAAATAAACTTCCATTCCTGCTCTGAAAATTTGCCTTGATCTCTTTTTTTGACCTCAGTCGAATTATTTCTTCTGAGGAGGCAAGAACTGAGGTTGCTGCAGACCCATACGGATTCGCCGGTAACTCTGATACCTTCCACCAGTAATAACCATATGACCCAGCAATCCCACTCCTACTTATACCCAAGAGAATTATAAACATATGTCTTTACAAAAGTGTGTACATGAGTGTTCATCAATGGCATTATTCATAATAGCCACAAAGTGGAAAACGACCCAAATGCCCAGCAATGAATGAATGGACAAAATATGGTAATCTACACAGTAGAATATTGTTCGGCCCAGTGGCTCTCGCCTATGATACCATACACACACACACACACACACA
>NW_012109807.1:9663843-9664789 GCF_000951045.1 Mandrillus leucophaeus | reverse complement strand
GCTCTAGGAAAACAAAAAGTAGTGCTAGAAAATAGTGTAGTGTCTTGCCTGTGATATTTCCATGCTCATAATACTGTAAATGCTAAATAGTGCTGTAACTAAGTCAGTATAATTAAGTACTCTGGGAGAAAGAAGGGATAAGGGGGTGGGGAGGGGAAGGCAGGGCTAAGTCATTGCGAGGGGCGGGGGTGGGAAGAAAGGGTCTTCATATAATGCCTAAAATGAAAAAGCAAGGAGGGGCGATGTAAGCACATTATTTAGAGACCTGGAGGTAAATATCAGTATAATATGCTGGGAGAGGTGAAACGGGCTGTCCCAGGGAGGGGAAATGGTGGGAGGAGTTTTCATAACAAACTTTAAGAACGATTTGATTTTTTTTTTTTTTTTTTTTTTGAGACGGAGTCTCACTCTGTTGCCCAGGCAGAGGGAGTGCAATGGCGCCATCTTGGCTCACTGCAACCTCCGCCTCCCTGGTTCAAGCCTCCGGAGTAGCTGGGGTTACAGGTGCCCACCACCACGCCCAGCTAATTTTTTCTAGTTTTAGTAGAGACGGGTTTCACCGTGTTGACCAGGCTGGTCTCGAACTCCTGACCTCAAGTGATCCACCTGCCCCGGCCTTCCAAAGTGCTGCAATTACAGGCATAAGCCATAGTGCCTGGCCATGACTTTTCAAACTACGTGCACAAATATTTGGATAAAAATGCAAGGAAGGAGAAAAAATGGTTTTTTTAGTTTTTTGGGTTTTTTTTGAGATGGAGTCTTGCTCTGTTGCCCAGGCTGGAGTGCAATGGTGCGATCTCGGCTCACTACAATCTCTGCCTCCCAGGTTCAAGCGATTCTCGTGCCTCAGCCTCCCAAGTAGCTGGGATTACAGACATGCACCACCACACCCAACTTATTTTTGTATTTTTAGTAGAAAATACTAAGGAATGCTGAGATTACAGGT
>NW_012109807.1:9659945-9660613 GCF_000951045.1 Mandrillus leucophaeus | reverse complement strand
AAGCCCAGCTAATTTTTGTATTTTTGGTAGAGACAGGGTTTCACCATGTTGGCCAGGCTTGTTTTGAACTGCTGACCTCAGGTGATCCACCTGCCTCGGCCTCCCAAAGTGCTGGGATTACAGGTGTGAGCACCACGCCTGGCCCACTTCTATATCTCCTGATGGAAAGGGAAGATTGAACACATCGGAACAAAAGGAAACTGGATACCAAAATAGTACTTTCTTCCTCTCCCATCACCTAAACTTTCCAAATGAATCCTGACCTCCAGATGTAGAACCACAGCCCAAGCAACTACAATCACGTGCATATGGGAATGGGAAGTGTGCCAGATACTTGTGTTAACCTAGACAACACTTGTGTTCCAAGAGGGAAGCAAGTTAGACAACAAAAATATCAGACACAAGATGTTTAGAAAGTAGAAACAGAAAGATATAATAATAATAAAAAAAAACCAAAACACACAAATAAGGGCAGGGACAGAAAGTGGATCTAGAAATGAAGCAAAAATTCAAGTGCAGCAAGGCGCAGTGGGGTTCACGCCTGTAATCCCAGCACTTTGGGAGGCCGAGGGGGGCAGATCACGAGGTCAGGAGATCAAGACCATCCTGGCCAACATGGTGAAACCCCGTCTCTACTAAAAATACAAAAATTAGCCGGGCGTGGTGGC
>NW_012109807.1:9654357-9656740 GCF_000951045.1 Mandrillus leucophaeus | reverse complement strand
AAAAAAAAAAAAGAAAGAAATGCATAAGTGCATTACCTTTTAGTCTCTTAATTCATACTGTAGAAAACAAAAGCATATGAAGACAAGATCCAAAGGAGTATCCAGAACATTCTGGGTGATGAACCAGCAGGCCGCTGGTGTAACTACGTTCGAGACGGTTGGTCTCAGGAACAGAGTCACGGCTCACCCAGTCCTGCTCTGTCCCTGCTACACAGGACTGAGGCTTCGCCGGTTCTCGATGCCGGGCTGTGCAATTCTGTCCAGGCCGGGTCATCTCCCCAGCTGCTTTATAATTCCTTCGAAAGTCGTAAGGCCTTCAGTAAGTCCTTGCTGATTATCACCTCATCACACCTTCTTTCCTAGGCACAGAAATACAGGAAGCAATCATGAGTTGTCATAAGAAGTGGAGGGGTCGTAACCTGAGCATTGGAACATGAGGCAGCTGGGTCCTCCGAGTGGCCTGGCAGTCCTGGCTCATTCCGGAGTGACCAACCCACCTTCCTAGGCGGAACACTGGACTGGCCTCCAGGAGCAGGAGGGCGACGAGGAAAAAGGCGGCTCATCCAAGCTGCTGTCTGGTTATGTCCATCTGTCCATCTGTCTCCTCGGCAAACGCATTCTTAGTCATCACCCGGAGCCTGTGACTCTCCCAGTTGTCCAAAGGGACAAACCCTTGGCCTCCTCTTCCCACCGGTGCACTGCTACGCACACCCGCACCGGCAGTGGCCGTCTGACCCGCATCCTCCCTTTCATTCATAGGACTTGATGCAAATTAAGGCTCTGAGGGGATGATGGTGCCCATCTAAACCCACACTGAACTGTCAATTGTCAGGAGCTGTAAAATCCTTCCAGCAGCCACCGGCAGGCTGACTCCTCGTGGGTGGCACAGCCCTGCCCCCTGCTGCTCACCACGGAAGCTGCATGATAGGGCACCCTGGATGGGCTGGGAGTCTTTCTGGACTCCACTGGGACAGTGGCCTCCAGACACTGATTTTGAAAATTCATCTCTTAAATTGAGTTATCTGCAGATCTCCCCTTGTTCTAGATTGAATTGTATCCCTCTAAAATTCATGTGCTGAAGGCCTAATCCCCAGTATCTCGGAATGTGACCGTATTTGAAGACAGGGCGTTACAGATATAGTTAAGACCAAGTCATAATGAAGGAGTATGGTCCCTAATGCAATGTGACTGGTGCCCTTATTAAAAGGAAATGTGGGCAAGATGTGCATGCAGGGAACACAAAGGCAGGGACTGCGGTGATGCAGCTCACACGCCAGCAACCACGAGAAGCTGGGACAGAGTCCTAGAACCTTCTCCCTCACTGCCCTCAGAAGGGGCCAGCCCTGCTCACACCTTGCTCTAGGACTTCCAGCCTCCAAAAATGTGACACAATAAATTTCTGTTGTTTAAGCCACTCAGTTTCTGGTACTTTGTTACAGCAGCTGATTATGACCAAACAAATACACTCCTCGCCCGGGGTGTTCTTAGGGTAGTTGGGAGTGGTTTTAAGGCTTTACAGCATGTGTATGATCAATTCTAAAGATTTCTCCAAAAACTTCGTCAAGAAATTACACAGTGAAATGGAAAATGCACTGGATCCCAGAAGACCAAGGTTTTAGACCAGGGAAGAGCTGTGTGACTTGGAACAAATGCTGGGCTCTGAGCATCATTGATAAATGAAAGATCTGTACGTGATGCCCTCTAAAGCGCCTTTCAGCATTAAACTACATTTGTTTAAATATTGCGTTCAATCCTGCATAGGGAAATGCAAACTGAAATATACACACACACCCTGAACAGTCCCAAGTCCCCAAAAGCACAGAACATTTTAAGAGAAAAAAAAAAAAAAAGGGCCAGGCGCGGTGGCTCACACCTGTAATCCCAGCACTTTGGGAGGCTGAGGCAGGCGGATCACCTGAGGTCAGGAGTTCGAGACCAGCCTGGACAACATGGTGAAACCCCATCTCTACCAAAAATATAAACAAGAGCTGGGCGTGGTGGCGGGCGCCTGTAATCCCAGCTACTCAGGAGGCCGAGGCAGGCGCATCGCTTGAACCTGGGAGTCAGAACTTGCAGAGAGCCAAGATCATGCCATTGCACTCCAGCCTAGGCGACAGAGCCAGACTCCATCTCAAAAAACAAAACGAAACACCAGGCTGCCCAGGAGCTTGCTGACGAGCTCAGAAGGTGGCAGTGGGACAAACAGAGCCAAGCGAATGCCCACCTGCCTGCGTGATCACTCGACACCCTGTGAATGGGCTTCCCATGTGTTTTGCTTTCAGCGGAGATGACCCTGGTCAGGCTAGCGAGGCCTGACTCATCTTGCCGGCATGTATTTCTTGGAACGCTAAATGTGTCTTTCTCTCGGGAGGCTTGTTAGACA
>NW_012109807.1:9641530-9653607 GCF_000951045.1 Mandrillus leucophaeus | reverse complement strand
AAAATTCAAGTGCAGCAAGGCGCAGTGGGGTTCACGCCTGTAATCCCAGCACTTTGGGAGGCCGAGGGGGGCAGATCACGAGGTCAGGAGATCAAGACCATCCTGGCCAACATGGTGAAACCCCGTCTCTACTAAAAATACAAAAATTAGCCGGGCGTGGTGGCACACCTGTATTCCCAGCTACTTGGGAGGCTGAGTCAGGAGAATCGCTTGAATCCGGGAGGCGGAGATTGCAGTGCGCCGAGATTGCACCATTGCACTTCCAGCCTGGCAACAGAGCGAGACTGTCTCAAAAAAAAAAAAAAAAAAAAAAAAAAAAAAAAAAGCATGTCTGAGAGTCCTATTCTGGACACCGAGGCCAAGCAGATTTCTTCAGAGGGTCCTCAACAAGAACTAAATGTCTAAATTCCTGAGGAAAGAGGCACCACTGATTGGAGATGGGCAAAGATTATTAGGGTTTTCAAAAAGGGGATGAATTACAGACCAATTGGCTTGATGTTGATGCCACGTAAATTCTACATCTACTGAGTTCTAGACTGGTGAAAGTTCTAAAACATCTACTGGCAATGTTTTCCTTTTTAACTGAACTGTTTGGTCCTTTGAAGTGATTCATTTAAAGTTATTTTCATCTGTAATTTGGCTAAGACTCCCAGCTGTCCTCCATTTCCATTCTCCCTATCTTGTCCAGCAAATCACCTCTGAATTTTAACTGGGCACATAGCTGCTTAAAATCGAGACTATTTCCCAGCAGCTGGTGTTCTTTCAAAGTGTGGCCATTGGCTGTAGGTAAAAATTGAAAGTGTCTTCAAAGGCAGAGGCCATCCTCTTCTCCCCTTGTTCCTTTCCACTGGTGGAACAGACGTGATGGCTGGAGGTGAAGCCGGGCCCGCTGGGGCACTGGGAACACAGACACGGACCCTTCCCCAGGGATGCCTACGTCTCAGGGAACAGAATGGGGTCTAGCCCTGGGCTCTGCATTTTAGGAAGGGCATTGACAAACTCTAGTAATTTCCAGAAACGTAATCAGGAGAAGACCATGAAAATGTACTGAATGCTATGTCTCAGACACCAGTCTAAGTACTTTCCATGTATTATGTAATCTTCACAGTAACCACACAAGGTAGGTACTCATTTTCCTTTTACAGATGAGGAAAAAGGTTCATGAACTTGTCCAAAGTCACACAGCCTTTGACTCTAGCTACAGAGTCCTTATTTTGAACCGCTTCACCAGTGCTTCTCAAACGTTACTGCACATTAGGATCCCTGAAAACTTAAAAAAAAAAACCAGGATGCTTGGGTCCCACCCTCAGATTCTGATGGAACTGTAATTCCACCTTGGTGGAAGCTATATGGAGAAGATAGCAGGAGCCTGGGAGCAGGAGGACTGCAGAGCTGTCTATCATAACAGTCCTGGACTGGCTACACTCACAAGAATGTTTCAGCCGCATGGTAGCCTCTATTCCTCGAGGCTGAACATAACTCCCATACACAGCAGAATTTTAAGATATGACAAAATGCATTTACTGAAAAACATCTACACATTATACTTTTTCTTTTTTTGAGACGGAGTTTCGCTCTTGTTGGCAGGCTGGATGGAGTGCAATGGTGCAATCTCAGCTCCCCACAACCTCCACCCCCCAAGTTCAGGCAATTCTACTGCCTCAGCCTCCCAAGCAGCTGGGACTACTGGCATGCCCCCACCACGCCCGGCTACATTTTGTATTTTTAATAGAGATAGGGTTTTGCTATGTTGGCCAGGCTGGTCTCAAACTCCTGACCTCAGGTGATCTGCCCGCCTTGGCCTCCCAAAATGCTGGGATTACAGACGTGAGCCACCGCGCCCGGCCCACATATTCAAACACTCAGCCTACCTTTTTTAGGTATGGTTAGGCCAGGTGTGGTGGTTAACGCCTGTAATCTCAGCACTTTGGGAGGCTAAGGCAGGTGGATCATGAGTTCTGGAGTTCAAGACCAGCGTGACCAAGATAATAAAACCCTGTCTCTACTAAAAATACAAAAATCAGCTGGGCGTGGTGGTGGGTGCCTGTAATCCCAGCTACTCAGGAGGCTGAGGCAGAGAATTGCTTGAACCCAGGAGGCAGAGGATGCAGTGAGCTGAGATCCAGCCATTGCACGCCAGCCTGGGCAACAGAGTGAGACTCCGTGTCAAAAAAAAAAAAAAAAGTGGGTAATAAAGTTAAGTCATTTACAAATTGTCTGTTTAAAAATGTTTTAGTGTATTTGTGGGCCACAGTCGATGCTGAGGTTATTAAAGCAGCCGTGACAGTGGACAGCCTGGGGGCTCTATCTGAATGATGCCGTATCAAGTGCCCACTGAGGCCTGTAGGGATAGTACATTTGCATAAGATGACTTTCATCCACACGTTACTGCTTGATTTTTAAAAGGTTTTCAAGTTTATTCATTAGAAATCATAGTTCTCAGATTTTATTGCTATTTTCACTTTGAGAAGACTTCTGTCCTATCATGGTGGGTTCAGAGACTGGTAACCTTGAAATTAAATACCTTTAGAAAACATTATTTCAAGATGTCCCTGTCCCCATCCCTTCATTACACAGTGTGGTACTGGGAGTGGTGTATATTCTGAAGTTCTCCAGAAAAAAAATGATTCCAGATACTCATAGAAACAGAACTCAAACAATTAGTGAAAGAGATAAAGTTCAAGCAACTGGCTATTATATTAGATGGAACTAGAGGGTAAGAAGTGTAAACCACATAAAATTTAACACAGAAAGCAAGCCTAGGCCAGGCACAGTGGCTCACGCCTATAATTCCAGTGCTTTGGGAGGCCAAGGTGGGAAGATCGCTTGAGGCCAGGAGTTCTGAGACCAGCCTGGGCAACACGGTGAAAGCCCACCTATACAATAAATAAATTATCCAGGTGTGGTGGCTTGCACCTGCAGTCCCAGCAGAGGCAGAAGGATGGCCTGAGCCCAGGGAGTTCAAGGCTGCAGTAAGCTGCTACCGTGCCGCTGCAATCCAGCCTGGGTGACACAGTTGGACTCTCTGAGAAAACAAAAAGCCAGCCAGCCAGCCAGCCTAGGCCAGGCACAGTGGCTTATATCTGTAATTCCAATACTTTGGGAGATCTAGGCGGGAGGATCACTTGAGGTCAGGAGTCTGAGACCAGCCTGGGCAACGCAGTGAGACCCCATCTCCACAAAAAATTAGATGGGAATAGTGGTGCATGCCTGTGGTTAGTCCCAGCTACTCGGGAGGCTGACGTGGGAGTTCACTTGAGTCCAGGAGTTCAAAGCTGCAGTGAGATCTGATGGCACCACAACACTCCAGCCTGGGCACCAGTGAGACTACCTCAAAAAAATAAAATTTTTAAAAAGCAAGTTCATGGGACACATATTCTCAAGATTTCCTGAGGGCTGCGTCACCAGCCAAAAAATAAAAATAATTTTAAAAAATTAAAAATGAAGCAAGCTATGATCCAAGCTTCCAAACAAATCAACTACCCCCAGGGGTAAGAATCTGGCAGTATTTATAAACATTAAGCTTTAGGGGGAAAATAAAAAAGTTTTAAAAACGTAAGTTTTAAGCCACGCTGCCGGCTGTCTCTGGAGATGTCAGAGCTAGGTCTGTATCCTGGCTGTCACTTCCTGTATGACCCTGAGCAAGAAAATTACTTAACCTCTCATGCCTTCTCCTCATTTTGTAGATGAGGCGCTAGCTACATACTCAGGACTATAGAATTAGATGAAGGCATGAAGTGTGGTGCCTGGCACAGATGCTCAGTAATGGTGGCTATTATTGGCTAATCTCAAACTCAGCAGAAACCAACGGTACGACAACTTACATCAGTAGTAGCGGATCTAGGGAGACTGTTACCTCTCTAGCCTATTTTGTCTCCCTTTGATCACATTCAACATTTGACGCTTGTTCATGTACACAGAACACTCGCTCGCCCCTAGAGGTTTCAACGGTCCGGAGGGGCGGGGGGCAGAGGCCAAAGCTTCCCAAGCGCAGCCAAGCTTGAAGACCACTCCTCTACTTCCATTATATGAAGCACAGGTGAAGTTACAAAAGGCAGATGACTGTTCTAGATGAAAAGTGGCCAAAGAAAGCCAGGCACAGTGGCTCATGCCTGTAATCCCGGCAGTTTGGGAGGCCAAGACAGGTGGATCACTTGAGGTCAGGCATTTGAGACCAGCCTGGCCAACATGGTGAAACACTATCTCTATTAAAAATACAAAAATTAGCTGGGCGTGGCGGGGGTGGTGGTACGCACCTATAGTTCCAGCTACTTGGGAGGCTGAGGCAGAATTGCTTGAACCTGGGAGACAGAGGTTGCAGTGAGCTGAGATTGCATCAATGCACGCCAGCCTGGGTGACAGAGCAACACTCCGTCTCAAAAAAAAAAAAAAAAAGTGGCCAAAGACAAATGAAACACATGATACTTAATTAATCTTGGGTTGGGGAGGCTATAAAAGTCATTTTGGAAATTTTAATATTGTATTATCAGATATTGTGATATTGTTATTTATCTTGTGTGCTCACAGTATTGTGGCTACACAGAACATCTGTATTATAAAAAGCCTGCTCAACTATGTAGGGGTGAAATACCATGATGCTTGCATCCTACTTTCAAATGATCGTGACACTGTATATAGTAACAGAAAGCACATACAGCGGATGTTAAACACCAGCAAAGGGTATACAAAATAGTTGCTTACTCTTTTAACTTTTACATACACACACACACACACACACACACACACATATATATGTATATTTTTAAATAAAAACCTCATACTAACACTCAGCCCACAGTCACCACACTGTGAATTATGTGACGGCTAAGCCCACACTAGCTATTAAAGCATCACTACTTTCCTATTGTATGGTTCTCCTGTTCATAAAACACTCAGTGCTGCTGTCTCACAACATGTGTCTACACAAAACTACCCAATAAAAACTGCAAGGCCTATAGAAAAATGGGTTTAGGTGTTCAACACTCAAAATCTTTGTGACACATAAAAAGGTAGCAGTTTCATATATGTCAATGGTTAAGAAATAAAGCAGTCTACCTTGACCTGCACTCTGCAGGCAGAAACCCACTGGACAGCCCACCCAGCTCCCACACCTACCACCCTGTGTGAAGAGGAAGAGAACAGAAGACAAAGTGAGAGAAAAGACAGAGAAAATGAAAAAAGATGAGGTTGGGCGCGAGGTTCATGCCTATAATCCCAGCACTTCGGGAGGCTGAGGCAGGCGGATCACTTAAGGTCAGGAGTATGACACCAGCCTGGCTAACATGGTGAGAGCCCATCTCTACTAAAAATCCAAAAATTAGCCAGGCTTGGTGGCACACACCCAGATACTGGGGAGGCTGAGACAGGAGAACTGCTTGAACCCAGGAGGTAGAGGTTGCAGTGAGCCAAGGTCCCGTCACTGGACTCCAGCCTGGGCGAGAGTGAGACTCCTGTCTCAAAGAAGAAGAAGAAAAAAAAAAATTAGAGGTAAAATACAAATGAGGTTGAAAGAGGAGAATAAAGAGCAGAGTGTGAGGCAGAGCCAGGATGGCCAATGGAAGGGCTTCAGCCGGCAACCATGAGATGAGGCGCGCGGTTCTCTGGAATCAGATGGGGGTACACCACACAGGGACGTGTGCCACGTGTTCCTATGCAGCTCAGTTCAACTGCGGTGCTTCTGTGTTCGCCTAGTGCTTCCCACAGGCAAAATTCCACATAAATCCACGTTACGCTCAGAGCATGCTAGCAGAACTGCCCCTGCCAAGGGCGCTGACTTGGCCCTCTCCTCAACCCTAGACCGCAGGCCTGCTTCTGTCCCGATTTCTACCACCCGCGAAGCTCTAGCACTGCTCCCTCCAAACTGATCCTTCTTTAAAGGGAAAGGATATGGATCAGTGTATCAAGCTAAGGAAGTGGATATAGGTGGTTTATTTTCAGTTGCCAGGCAGGTCACCTGGAAAGGGCTCATGGTCTAGGCAAACTGTGTCAGCCACTATCTACCAAGAACGAACAAGCCCTGCCACTTCCACCTCCCAAGTCTCAAGAGTAAAAATTCTTTTCGACTTTGTGATCAGAAAGAAATAAGTCCAATATTCAAGATTTTTCCACCATTTGTCCAAAGACAAACCCTTTTGTACCAATCTTTATGTATTATTTATTCACACATTTGATAAAAATGTCACAGTTAGGAGTGAAATCATTACAATGACATGAGTAACTGTACAGACCCCAAGTGCAGAATCAAATTGCCGTAAGTCAGAACATGGAGCAACCGCAACTCCTTTGCACCTGTGCATGTGTGCACACACACGGATGGACACACACACACATTCTCTCTCTCTCTTATGCACACATCCATCCACATCCCAACAATTGCAGGTGCTAAGTTTGGACACAACCCAGGCACTCTGCCCTGGCTAGTCAGGTCCTGGGGAAAAGACAGAAGTAATGAATGAAAAGCAGCTGGAACTCGATGCATTTCTCTTCTCTTCCAGCAATGAGCGGAGAAGGCAAGACACACACTGGGGCAGCTGCTTCCTTGGCACAAAAATGAACAGTCAACAAGAAGGTCAAGGAAGCGTTTAAGTTAGTCTCAGGTTTAAATCACTTTTCACCACCACAAAACAGTAGCAAGCAGGGGGGAAAAAAAAAAAAAAACCAACTCTGGCCATCAAGACTCCAGAAAAAAGGGAGGGAGGAGGATTTAAAACTTGATCCCTATTATCCTAACAAATTGCAGCATGACCATCAGCGAAACCAGCTCGGTAAAACTGCAGCATTGGACTGTGACCTTATCTGAACAGTGTAGTTCACTTTTATTTTGGCTCTGAAGAGAGAGAGAAAAACTTTTTAGAGGAACATAATGGTAACATAAACCAAATCTCCACTGTATTAGTATCTGTGGCAAGATTACATCTATGCATTCACACAGCTTGTCTATAGATCTGCGAGCTCCAAGGGAGTGGCCCAGCCCCCATTCCTCTGCCTTTAGCCTTCTGAAAAGAACAAGTCAAACCTGAAATGTGAAAAATAATACCTGAATCAAATTCGTGTTTTCTATACAATGGGACTAAGGTAGAATCCTCAATTCCTCAACTGCTTCTGTTTGACAAAAAAGTTAAAAAATTTTTAAACTAAATTTAAATGTGATGTTTTGAGCATCAAAAAGCTACTATGTAAAAGGATTAGTCTCCCAGTGTTCTTGGTAAGTGGGGAAGGTTAGGAAGGAGGCAATGATCCAATGAATACAGAAGAACTGGCCAATTCAAAGGAAACTTGCTCTGGATAAGGTGAATCAATGGGTGCTATTGTGCAGGCAGGGAGGGAAATTTCTTGGTACAAATTTCATGTCCCTGGCCAGGTATGGCCTAGGAGTTCAAGACCAGCCTGGGAAACAGAGTGAAACTCCATCTCTACTTAAAACAAAAAAAAAATTAATAATAACTTCATGTCCCTAGAGATAAAAGCAAGGTGCGGACAAGGCACTTAACACAACCAAGTATCGTTCACATCTATTCACAACATGATTGTTACCAAGAGCACTCCCAGTGGCCCCTCATCTGAGAGACTCAACCGGCCAACTACACTTTCCAGGTGGACCTGGAGAACTGAAGGAAATCCAAAGCGCTGCACAATCGATGGTGGGATTTGGAATGTCAGCAGAGGAAACTACTCAGAGAAGCAAATGGAGGTCATCCCCTTCTGGCCTGAGGTTAGCGGTTTGTTCCAGATTAGCTCAATGAGACACCGAATTTCAAAAGAGTTGGCCTGAGAATATGACAACACTCCCACAAATGTAGCCTTCTTCTGTTTTGATAAGAGCAATAAGGGCTCTGAATGAAATGGGATATCAGTTATTGAATTTTCTTGCACTGAAGTTACAGCAGACGCCTTCTAATACATGTGGCATGTCCCCTTTCTGGAGCAGAGTGATAAAGGACTGAGACAGGGCTAGAAGCACCTGTCCCTTCTTATCCCAAAGCCTGTCAGGCATACTCAATCTGAGCAGGGCCACAGCTGCCCTCGTTCTTTCGCTCAGAGGACTGGCTGGTGGCCTTGGCTTCACTACTCATTTCCAGAGGTTTAGCCGAGATGTAGTCCTTTACTTTAATCTCCATATTCTTGGCTTTCAGAGTGGCCATGTGCAGCTTCTCCAGGAAATCTGGCATGCCTGTCAGGAAACGAGAATCAGGTTAAGCTGACACACAAACCAACAGTAGGCTCCAAATTAGAAGATCCTATTTATTTGATGGTAGGGAACTAGTTCTTCCTTATAAAGATCACAACCTGATTGATAGCCTGTTGAACAGCTGCCTCCCAGAATGTGTTCCCAAACCATGATCTTTGCTCCTTCTTTGAAAGGGGGTACTAATCAGCCCACTTACGTCCCAAAAAGGATCTTTTAATCTAAATATCACTCATCAGTGGCATGGCTGAAATACCTGCCAATTTTATTGAGATAAATGTCAAACAGAAATACCTAATCTTCTCTCTATTCTGCCCCTGAAGCATGTAAGGAGCTGCCTATAGAGAACCAGAAGAAAGAAAATCACAAGGGTGCTTTCTCCAACAAGAAGGTGGAAGGCAAAGCTGCAGTTACAGCCATGATGTGTAACTTTGTTAAGACAAACGCCCCTTTCCCCAGGTGACTGCCCTATAATCACCATATTTTCTATGTCAGATCTTACGGCCTTCAACTATTCAAGAAGCAAATACAAATATGTCAATCTACACAGTCCATATTTAAGGCATTGAAGCAAATGTTTTTAAAGCTCTCCTCTGGATACAAGTTCCTTTCTGGGACGCTGTAATTCTCATCCCTTCAATCCCCACCTGGAGTCTCTGGTATCTTCATAGTAATTCAAGAATGAACCAGAAAAGGGTTGCGCGCGCGGTGGCTCACGCCTGTAATCCCAGCACTTTGGGAGGCTGAGGTGGGTGGATCACTTGAGGTCAGGGGTTCGAGACCAGCTTGGCCAACATGATGAAACCCTCCCTCTACTAAAAATACAAAAATTAGCCAGGCGTGGTTGGGGCACCTGTAATCCCAGCTACTGAGGAGCCCGAGGCAGGAGAATCGCTTGAACCTGGGAGGAGGAGGTTGCAGTGACCCGAGATCATGCTGCTGCACTCCAGCCTAGGTGACAGTGAGACTGTCTCAGGGGAAAAATTTTAAAAAAAGGAACCAGAAGAGACGTTTTATTTCCCCAATAGGAAATAGAGAAAAACAAAATGCTCAACTCAGCTTCCAGGCCCTGTATACTTGCCCTTACTTACCACTGGAAACCATCCAACTAACACAGTAGCGAGGAAACACCGTTTGGGGATTGTCACTGTATGTCAGTAAGTAGTCAAAGCCATTCTGGAAAAGAAAAACAGCAAAAATGAAGATCCCTGAATCACCCACCACGACCTCCATATCCAGTACCACAGAGTAACTATGATCTGATTCTGGAGCAGGCGGTGTCATTTTCTTTTTTCACCCTGTGCAGTTAACACTGAAGGCCTGAGAGACTATCCACAGAAAGGCCTCCTTGCAATGTTGACCCTGGGCCAACTCGACTCCCACTCAACAGTCAGCTGATAAGGGTGGCTCCCTGTGCGTAGACTACGCTAACAACGTGGTTTATGCTGAACACAGGCTTTGCTTTTAGGGGTTTGGAATTCTGGTATGTGCTAAGCAGACAGCACTAAGTGACCAGCTCCCAAGAAAAACTTTGCGTGTTAGGCTGGGCATGGTGGCTCACGCCTATAATCCCAGCACTCTGGGAGGCCGAGGCCGGCGGATCACCTGAGGTCAAGAGTTCAAGACAAGCCTGGCCAACATGGTGAAACCCCGTCTCTACCAAAAAAACAAAAAGTAGCCCGCCACAGTGGTACACACCTGTAGTCCCAGCTACTCGGGAGGCTGAGGCACAAGAATTGCTTGAACCTAGGAGGCAGAGGTTGCAGTGAGCCAAGATCAAGCCACTGCACTCCAGCCTGGGCAACAGAGCGAGACTCCGTCTCAAAAAAAAAAAAAAATTGGGTGTTGGCTGGGCATGGTGGCTCATGCCTTATCATCCCAGCACTTTGGGAGCCCAAGGCAGGCAGATTACTTGAGGACTGGAGTTCGAGACCAGCCTGGCCAGCACAGTGAAATCCCATCTCTACTAAAAGTTAAAAAAAATTAGCTGGGTGTGGTGGTACGCGCCTGTAATCCCAGTTACTTGGGAGTCTGAGGCAGGAGAATTGTTTGAACCGGGAGGCAGAGGCTGCACTGAACACAGATGAGGTTGCAGTGAGCACAGATTGAGCCACTGCACTTCAGCCTGGGTGACAGAGCAAGACCTTTTTTATCTTTTTTTTTTTTGAGATGGAGTTTCGCTCTTGTTGCCCAGGCTGGAGTGCAACGGCGCAATCTCGGCTCACCACAACCTCCACCTCCCGGGTTCAAGCGATTCTCCTGCCTCGGCCTCCCGAGTAGCTGATATTACAGGCTGAGATAAAACCATTTGGGCCATGAGTTGATAACTGGAGCTGGAGACGGATACATAGGGTTCATTATACTCTTCTACTTCTGTATCTTTTGTATGTATTTCAAATTTTCCATGATAAAAACCCCCTACCTTGGCTCAAAGATCTAATTCCCATTTGGCAAATCCAAACGCAGCTACGTGGTTTTTGAGTACCCTCAGTACACAGTCAACGCAATTTATACTTCTCCCTAACTTCTACCTTCCTTTCCAAGCATGTGAGTCTCTGAGTGCATACCTGGCTCATTCCTATCTTTGTTTTTGCTTGAATCATGTCTTCTAATCCCAGTGCCCTTCCTGCTTTCCTCTGTCGTCCCCATTTTTTTTTTTTTTTACAAGGACCAACTCAAGTCCTTGAGTATAAATAAAACAACTTGATGAGAATAAGAAAACTACACTAAAGAACACAGTCTATATAGCTCTAAATCAAACACAAGCAATAGGGAAAAACAAAGTCATTATAAAGTAAAGTGGAACTAAAACCAGAAGCTACTAGCATCAATATCTATACTCTCAATGGAGATTTAGTCTAAAAAGATCAAAAATAAACACAAAACACATCATTAGGCTGAAATAAGTACTCTTTTCAAATAAAGTCACAGAATTTTTTTTTTTTTTTTTTTTTTTTGAGACGGAGTCTCGCTCTGTCGCCCAGGCTGGAGTGCAGTGGCCGGATCTCAGCTCACTGCAAGCTCCGCCTCCCGGGTTCACGCCATTCTCCTGCCTCAGCCTCCCAAGTAGCTGGGACTACAGGCGCCCGCCACCTCGCCCGGCTAGTTTTCTGTATTTTTTAGTAGAGACGGGGTTTCACCATGTCAGCCAGGATGGTCTCGATCTCCTGACCTCGTGATCCGCCCGTCTCGGCCTCCCAAAGTGCTGGGATTACAGGCTTGAGCCACAGCGCCCGGCCAAAGTCACAGAATTTTAAAGAAGGCACACAGCAGAATCCAACCTTCCCATTTCTCTGGCAAGGAAGCAGAAATCCAGAGAAGTTTCCATCCAGTGCTCCGCCCACTGTGGTGAAATGCTGACAGAAGGTACTCACTCTAGTTCCTGAAGAATGCTGCTGATACAGGCTAACGCGTCAGTGGTTATGATTATTTTAACTGTCTCTCAGATACGAGGGAACCAATGGATTGCCACTACCTTGTCCTTGGGGATCTTCCAGGTACATCACCTACATCGGGCGTTCCCAAAAAATGGTTCCCAGACCAGTAGCATCAGACTCCCCTGAGAACTGCTCCTGGGCCACACCCCCTCCTCCCTAGTTCAGATAAGACATCCCTTGAGAATATTCCACAGCCATGACATATTATTTCTGGGATGAGGTAAAACTCACCTCATCAAATGACTTGTGGGGACGGATAACCATTTGGGACTCATATGATCTGACCCTGACGAATTCTGGAGACTCTGGCACACTCGGATGCTCCACAGCACTGGTAAGGAGGAAAGGAGAAGCAAACTCTTAGTAATGTCTATATATAAAACAACAGGGGAGTTGAGTTAAGGGGAAGGCCTAAAAAGCTGGCTCTGATTTTTTTTTTTTTTTTTTTTTTTTTT
>NW_012109807.1:9637908-9641340 GCF_000951045.1 Mandrillus leucophaeus | reverse complement strand
GGCCTGATTTTTTTAAATACACAAAACAAAGGAGTCACTAAGACGAATAAATACAAACTAAGTTCTAAAAATGAAGTGAAGGCCAGACGTGGTGGCTCATGCCTATAATCCCAACACTGGGAGGCCAAGACAGGAAGATCACTTGAGGTCAGGAGTCCAAGACCAGCCTGGACCACACTGTGAAACCCTGCCTCTAAAATAAACAAATGAATTAATTAAAAATGAAGTGAGTTCCTTTGGTAATTTATGGCTCACTAGGCTGTGGGTCAAAAACAACAGCACTTCTTTTAATTACCAACATTAAAGAACCCAAAAACAGTTTAACTAAAAGCTTGTATCTCTCCATTCTTCCTAGACAGTCAGAGCCCCCTCATCTTCCAGCTGGATGGAAGGGGCACTGGCTGCAGGGAAGCCTGTGGGAGACTCATCAGGGCACTAAGAATATGCAAACTCAGGTACATAGGAATGAAGGCCACAGCTAAAGGAACTCGGCAAGAGTCACAGGCAGCCATACATACCGCGACACCAACACCATCATGTTGTTTTCCTGATCCACACTATACCGCCGAACATACACATAATCCCGTGAGTACATTGGATACTAAAGAAATGGAGGGGCAGGATTAGTGTTCTGCATCACACATACCTGGGCAGAAATAAAATCAGAAGTAAAAATACTCACAGGAAAATGGGTTACCCAGTGAAGAACCTCGGAGCCACTAACCACGTCCCTCTCAATCACCTCCAGCTTGATCACCAGGGCATCCCATTTTTTTCTATACTCTGTGTCCAGCTGTAGAAAGAGAAAAGACCATGAAGACCCAAGAAGACCCAAAACAAAAATGCAGAAAGCTTTCCACATGCTTTGGTTTCTGATCCAGTAACCTTATTACAAGGAGAGGGTAATCTGACCTCACAGAGTGCCAGAGTGTGAGACACACAGCTGTTTACTACAGATGATTCTTTCAAAATCACTTTATACAGGCTAATGTCATTACACTGAATGTGAATCTTAAAAAGATAAACCAAGGAAAAGTGTAACAAAATATTTTAACAGACACATTGGGGAAAAATAATATATAGTGATATGAATGTATAAGGGTAAGATAATTCTAAAAAGTTTTAAACAACGAAAAGTCCAAAAGTGGTAGTAGACACCTTACACACATAAAAATGCAAGTAGCACATTTTTTTAAACTTCTGGCATCACTAGTAACTGAAGAATTTCAAATTAAGACAGATATACCATATACATAAAACCAACAAAAATTCACTACAAATTAACAAGATCCAGGGCCTCAGGGAAAGTGCACTGGCATGTTAGAGTGAATGTTATAACCAACGAAGTAGTTATCGGAAGTCTGACAAAACAAATGAAAATTCCAGAAAGAAAATGTTTTTCTTTTAGAACTCTGGGTGATCCCACCTCCCTGCTTCATTTTAAAAAACATCTTCCCCTACGGAGAGGAAAGCAGTCTTTGAACAGATACTCTTCATCTATATGAAATAAACACTGGGCCAGCACAGTGGCTCACACCTGTAACCCCAGCACTTTGGGAGGCCAAGGCAGGAGGATCACTTGGGCCCAGGAGCTCAAGCCCAGCCTAGGAGACAAAGGGAGACCCTGTCTCCAGGAAAAAAAATTTTTAATTAGCCAAGTGTGGTGGCGCGTGCCTGTAGGCCTGGAAGCTGAGGCGGGAGGATCACTTAGGTCCAGGAAGCAAAGGCTGCAGCAAGACACGGTCAGACCTCTGCACTCCAGCCTGGGTGACACAGCAGGACCCCGTCTCAGGGAGAGGAAAGAAAGAAGAAATTTCCACTGTGGAAATGTTCTTGATTTGAGGTTAAAGAGATGCGACAACTAAATATAATCCTGACTATATCTGTACTGAAGCGGAAAATGCTATAAAGGACATTACTGACTCAACTGATAAAACTGGAATACAAACAGAAGACTGTGAAGTGTTGCATCAGTGTTAAATTTGCTGATTTCAATAATGGTGTCATGGTTAGTTAAGAAAATATGGCATATGGCTAGTTTTAGGAAACACACACTGGAAGAATTTACGAATAAAGGGCTGACGTATGTAACTTACTCTCAAGTTGTTTGGGGGAAAAACAATAAAGCCTCATAAAAATACATTAAAGTATTCATATCCATTCCTCTCTCTGATATTCCCAACAGTCCTGTGAGAGGGTAAAACTGATCTCATCCCCATGGGCCAGATAAAGAAAGTCTAAGTTAAATGTTTACCTAAACGCTATGCAATGTGGGATGACAGGTAGATAGGTGGATAGATGGATGTATTGAAGCCAATGTCACCTGAGTCAGATAAATTACTCATGTAGACAGTAGCAACTGATATGCAAGGAGGCTCCAAATCTGGAGAGAAAAATTAACTCACCTGAACATTGAAGAACTGCCGAGGTGTCACATCTGTGTAAGTTCCAAAAACTAGAATGACAAGAAAGAGTAAGAGATGCTTGCCATACTCCAGTCACTTGCCTTGTTTCTATCACCTAGCGGCGTTTCAGTTCTAAAGTACTAAGAGATCTTAAAGGCAGGTTCAGAAACTACAAGTCACAGTGGGGCAACAAAGAAAGACAAAGGTGATCTAAGCAAAGACAACACTGAGACAGCTGTCGTCTGCGAGAAGAAAAACAATAAACAAAAAACCATGGCAAATTTTCTGAGAAACAACCAGAACAGTTTAGAGAAGTATGAAGAACAGAACTCCCAAGCACCTGGGCAACTATGGAACCCAAAAGATAGCCAAACTGGGCTCACCTCGGTACTGGTAAAGGTGGGTGCCTGTAATTGGGCGCCGCCACAGCTTAAAGTGTTTCTTATCCATCACCATTTCCCAAGGTTGCTCTTTGCCCTCTGAATCTTCATTCCCTTCTGTTTGGGCTTTTGGTTCTGGAGGGTGGTGCTGGACTCCAGAGCTCTGAAACATATTTGACATTTCTTCTAACCGCTTCATCTCATTAATGGATCTGGAAAGGGGAAAAAGAGCCACGGTGAGGTGGTTAGTCAGCCCTGTGAAATGAAGTGTCCACAAAAAGGCCTGTGCAAGAAGGTTATACAGTAAACCACAGTATGTAGTATATAAACAAGACACAGTATAGTGAATAAAAACTGAGTTCCTGAGTTTGAATCTCAGTCCAATGCTCACTAACTAGATTATTTAACCAGTTCCTATTTCTAAATCTATAAAATGGAAATAGTAATAGTACCCATCTCGAGGTTGGCTATAAAGATTCCAAACAAAGTATCAAGTACTGCAGGGCACGGTGGCTCATGCCTGTAATACTCAGCACTTTGGGAGGCCGAGGAGGGTGAATCATGAGGTCAGGAGCTCGAAACCAGCCTGATCAACATGGTGAAACCCCATCTCTACTAAAAATATAAAAATTAGCCGGGCATGGTGG
>NW_012109807.1:9632286-9636758 GCF_000951045.1 Mandrillus leucophaeus | reverse complement strand
TCGAGACCAGCCTGGCCAACATGGTGAAACTCCATCTCTACTAAAAATACAAAAATTAGCTGGGCATGGTGGTGGGTGCCTGTAATCCCAGCTACTCGGGAGGCTGAGGCAGGAGAATCACTTGAACCCAGGAGGCTGAAGTTGCAGTGAGCCAAGATCGCACCACTGCATTCCAGCCTGGGCAACAGAGTGAGACTCCATCTCTAAAATAAATAAAAAATAAAATAAAGTGTTATCTGGCACGTAAGTAGCCCTCAAATGTTAACTATGAAGGTTTATGGTTTTAAAATGTCAGTTGATATCTTTTGTCCGTTTTTTATCAGGTTGTCTAATTATAAGTATATATATTTTTCCCCTTTGTTTTTAAATTGATACATTCACATACCATAAGACACATTCTTTTACAGTGTACAATTCTGTACTTGTAGTATATTCACAAGGCTGTACAACCATCACCCCTATCTAATTCCAGACATTTTTATCATCCCCAAAAGAAACCTCTATCCATCATTAGTCACTTCCCATTCCTGCCTCCTCCCAGTCCTAGACAGCCATAATCTACTTTCTGTCTCTATGGAGTTGTCAATTCTGGACATTTCAAGTAAGTGGAATCATATGATATGTAACTTTTTGTGTCTGGCTTCTTTCACTTAGCATATTTTCAAGTTCAGCCATGCTATACTTTATTCCTATTAATAGCTGAGTAATATTCCATTGTATGGATAGATCCCATTTTGTTTATCCATTCATCAAATAAAATTTGTTTCCACTTTCTGGCTATTATAATACTGCTGGCCGGATGCAGTGGCTCACGCCTATAATCCTAGCACTTCGGGAGGCCAAGGCAGGTGGATCACTCTGAGGTCAGGAGTTTGAGACCCAGCCTGGGTCTCAAAACCCTGTCTCTACTAAAAATACAAAAATTAGCCAGGTGTGATGGCGGGAGCCTGGAATCCAAGCTACTTGGGAGGCTGAGGCATGAGAATCGTTTGAACCCAGGAGGCGGAGGTTGCAGTGAGCCAAGATTGTACCACTTCACTCCAGTCTGGGCAAAAAGGCAAAACTGTCAAAAAAACAAACCAAAAAAAAGAATACTGCTATGGACATTTGTGTACAAATCTTCATATAGACATGTTTTCAATTCTCTTGGGTAGATTCCTAGGAGCAAATTTGCTGCGTCATGGTAATTATGTTTAACTTTTTAAGCAACTGCCAAACTGTTTTCCAAACAACTGCACTATTTTATATTCACATCAGCAATGTTTGAGGATTCCAACTGCTCCACACCCTTGGTTCCAATTGCCCCACTTGTTATTGTCCATCTTTCTTATTCCAGCCATCTTAGTGGGTGTGAAATGGTATCTCATTGCATCTTGACTGGTATTTCCCTAACCTTTTCACGTGCTTATACTATTCTTGATAGTATCCTTTGATGCATAAAAGTTTTTAATTTTGATGTTTTTCTCTTTGATTGCTTATGTTTTTGGTGATATAGCTAAGAAACCATTGCCTAATCCAAGGTCATAAGAACTTATGCCTATATTTTCTTCTAAGAGTTTTATAATTTCAGCTTACATTAGGTCTTTACCCCATTTTGAGTTAATGTTTGTGTATGATAATGACGTAGGAGTCTAAACTCATTCTCTTGCATCTGCTTCTCCAGGTGACCCAGTGCCATTTGTCAAAAAGACTATTCCTTCCCCAGTGAACTGTCCTGGCGCCCTTGTTGAAAACTGACCAAAAATGTACAGGTTTATTTCTAGACCCTCAATTTTATTCTAACAATCTAGATGCCTATCCTTATGCCACTACCACAGTGTCATTACTGTAGCTTTGTAGTAAGTTTTGAAATTGGGAACAGTGAGCCCTCCAAACTTTGTTTTCTTTTTTCAGGACTGTTTTGGCTATTCTGAGTTCTTTTCATTTCCATAAGAGTATCAGAATTGGCTTGCCAATTTCTGCAAAACTACCCAGGATTTGGATAAGGACTACATTGAATTTGTAGATCACTTTAAGTGGTATTGCCATCTTAGCAATATTAAGTGTTCTAATCCATGAACACAGGAGGTCTTTCCATTTATTTATGTCTTTTTAAGTTTCTTCCAATGATGTTTTGTTGTTTTTAGTGTTACAGTTTTAGTCATACACTTTTGTTAAATTTATTCCTATGTACTTATTCCTTTTGACGCTACTGTAAATGGAATTGTTCTTAATCTTATTTTCAGATTGTTCACCGTTAGTGCACATAAATATGACTTCCGTGTACTGATCTTGCATCCTGCAAACTTGCTGAACTCATTTATCAGCTCTAATAGTTTTCTGTGGATTCCTTACTATTTTCTATATACGATCATCAGCAGCAAACAGAGATAGTTTGATTTCTTCCTTTCCAATCTAAATGACTTTCATTTCCTTATGTTACCTGATTTCATTGGCTATGACCTCCAGTACAATGTTGAACAGAAGTGGTGAGAGCAGAATCCTCATCTTGTTCCTGATCTTAGGGGAAAAGCACTAAGTCTTTTGCCATTAACTACATTGTTAGCTATGTTTTTTGTAGATGCCTTTTATCAGCTGCAAGAAATTTCCTGCTATCCCCAGTCTGCTGAGTGTTTTCTTTTTTAATCACAAAAGGAGGTTGGAATTCGTCAAATACTTTTTGTGTTTATTCAGATGATCACGTAGTTTTTGTCCTTTTTTCTATTAATATGGTGTAATAAATTGATTTTTGTATGAAGAACCAGCCTTAGGTTCCTTACATATAAATCCTACTTTTCATGGCATATAATCCATTTCATATATTGCTGAGTTCAGTTTGTTAGTATTTTGTTCAGGACTACGAAAAGTTGTGTGGTTTTGTTTGTTCTGAGCCCAGGCTAGAGTGCAGTGGCATAATCACAGCTCACTACAGCCATAACTTCCCAAGCTCAGGTGATTCTCCCACGTCAGCTTCCCAAGTAGCTGGGATTACAGACAAGCACCACCATACGCAGCTAATTTATTTTCTGTATTTTTAATAGAGATGGGGTTGCACCATGTTGCCCAGGCTGGTGTTGAACTTCTGGGCTCAAGTGATCCACTAGCCTGGGCCTCCCAAAGTGCTGGGATTACAGGCGGGATTCACTGGCTGCAAAAAGTTTTAAAACATGAAAAATACCACCATATATTGTACTATCACTATGTATCATTCATGGGTATATACATATGTATAAAAACATAGGGAATTATATACAACAAATTGGGATAATGCTGACATCTTGGAGAAAAATAAGAATACAACTGGAAAAGGGTATAGATGAAGCCTAAGTATACTTGTAATGTCTTATTTCTTAAAATAGCTGTATTTGTAACACTCGTGTTATTATTTAGACTTTTTTTATATATCTGAAACATTTTATAATAATAATTTTTTAAAATTTGGCTTGTATTTTTCTCATAACCTCTTTTTTTTTGAGACAAAGTCTCACTATGTTGCCTAAACTGGCCTCAAACTCCTGGGCTTAAGAGATCCTTTCACTTCAGCCTCCCAAGTAGCTGGGACAATAGGCGTGTGCTACCATACCCAGCTTCTCCATGCCCCCCACTTCACCCTACCCCCTGCAACCTTTAAAGAAAGGTTACAGATAAGAAACAAAAATTGCTGGCTGGCTGTCTGTCTTTACACTCTATTGCAATTCAAGACTGAAGAAGACCCAAATTACTGCTACACTGTCTGAAATGCCTTTTCACTCTTCAAGCTTCAAAAAACCGCAAGGGTAACTGCTAGGCAGAGCTAACCATATATACTGATTTGTATTCCTTTACACAGGCATATTACACTATAATGGATCTATCTTTATATCTGCTTTCCTTACTAAACTATAAATTCCTTAATAGCCCAGAATCAGTCTTCTTCATATTTGTAGTTCCAGCTCCCAGCATGTACTGGTAAACATTACATGTCCTGGTAAACATTACATGAATAAATTTAGTAAATTAAAAAAAAATAATAAAATGAAAATAGGCTTCAATAATCCAAATTTTAATTACAAGATTGCATTAAGGCCGGGCACAGTGGTTCACACCTCTAATCCCCAGCACTTTGCAAGGCTAAGGTGAGCAGATCACTTGAGCCCAGGACTTCAAGACTAGCCTGGGCAACACGCAAAACTCCACCTCTACAAAAAAAAAAATAAATAAAATAAAAAATTACAACAATTAGCTGGGTGTAGTGGCATGCAACTGCAGTCCCAGCTACTGAGGAGGCTAAGGTTGGAGAATCACCTGAGCCCAGGAGGTCGGGGCTATAGTGAGCCAAAATCACATCACTGCACTCCAGCCTGGGCAACAGAGTAAGACTCTTTTTTTTTGTCTTTTTTTTTTTTTTTCCTTTTTGTGGAGAACGGGGTCTCGCTATATTACCCAGGCAGGTCTCGAACTCCTGGGCTCAAGCTATCCTCCCGCCTCTGCCTCCCTGAGAGCTGGGATTACAG
>NW_012109807.1:9626193-9631841 GCF_000951045.1 Mandrillus leucophaeus | reverse complement strand
TTTGGACTTAGATGAGAATATTTATATAGGGGAATATTTGTCATTATGACTGCCTGAAATCCCTTTCTATTCGGGGAGAACCCAAATAGGTGAATGCAGCCCCCCTCCCGCCCACTAGCAGTTAAAGCACAGCTCCTAATTTAAGTGAGGTTAGAGACTTCTAGAAGGGGCTTTGAATGTTGAAGGTAACACAAAGGCACAGGATCTTGAGGGAGCTGAGAGTCCAGGAGTACAGTAATCTGGGGGAAACAATGCCAGCAACACTGTCCTAAGTAGATTACTGCTGTTGCAGGTCTTGGTCAACCTGTACCCTGGCCTTCTTGTCAATACTGAGTGACCTAATACCCTTTTGATTAATTCCTTTTTGGCTTAAATGAACCAAGACCAGTTTCTTTGTTACAACCAAGAACACTGACCAGCTGTAAAACCATACAGAAATAGAGAAGGAACCTTAGGGTAGGCATTTAGATGTTGCAGAAGAGAAAGCAAAGGCAAAACCACAGCTAGATTTGCTCAGAGAACAACCAGGCACCACAGGGCATCAATTACGGCATTTTTGAGGACTATAAAGCATCCTTGAACAATAACTAAGCACAACTCTTGAGTGTCATTCTTTTAAAAAAAAAAATTTTTTTTTTTTCACTGCCCAAGCTGGCCTCGAATTCCTGGGCTCAAGTGATCCTCCAGCCTCCCAAGCACAGGCACATGCCACAACACCTGGCCCACGTATCATTCTTGCCACATAATAAAGGGGAGCATGTTTCCACTGGTGGAATGTCTTACTAAAACATCAGAGGCTCATAAAAGAATTATATAGTTAATAAAGTTTTAAGAAAATTATTAACTACAGGCAACATTTTTTCATGGCCTTTCAAGAATCAAGGTGGTTCCGAGTATCTGATCCACTGCTTAATCAAGCTCTCCTATATAATTAAAGGTTGCTAAGTGGCTTTGACTAAAATTATGAAGAGGGACGGAAATGTCTTATGGAGACACGGTATGAATGCTAGAGCAAGACTGCTTCACAAAAATGTAAATGATCAAGTTATTTTGTCCCAAGGTTTAGGAATCCCTGAAGCGTCTGAACTGATAAATGCTAACATGACAAGACCCAATTAACATACAGGAGCACAAAGTCACTCAGTTATCATACATGTGGAGAAAAGGAAAGCCTCTCATGACACATCTCTTTAGCCTGCTGTGCCAAATCTTGTTTGGATGGGATGGCTGGCTAAACCTTCACATCTTAAGAGACTTAACAGAGGAAAGAAGGACAAAAGAGATTATTCCCAAAATAGTAAAATCAGCAGACTAGAAAAAGGATCAAGAAAAGAGAGACCATGTCTTTCTTTCTCCAAAACGAAAATCATTTCAATATCTGAAAAACGCTGGACTGAAAGCTATAGAAACTGAAGGCACACAACCATGAAAACAAAGTAAGCGCAACAATGGTTCATCCTGGGGTCCTGCCCCCAGCATGGAGTTTGGTATAAAGCTCCAAAATTACTTAAATGAAGCCATCGCTACAATTAGGAATTTCAGTAAGACAACAGCCTCACTTCACATAATCCTCCTCCTCCTCAAATTCCAAGTTATTGTCAAAGGTAGGGTCTACTGATACGGGACACACCTAGAAATAAAAGACATAGGAGTCAGGCGCAGTGGCTTATGCCTGTAATCCCAGCACTTTGGGAGGCCAAGGCAGGCGGATCACTTGAGATCAGGAGTTGGAGATCAGCCTGGCCAACATGGTGAAACCCTGTCTCTTCTAAAAATACACACACACAAAATTAGCTGGGTGTGGTGGGGCACGCCTGTAGTCCCAGCTACTTGGGAGGCAGAGGCAGGAGAACTGCTTGAAACCAGGAGGTGGGTGCTACAGTGGACCGAGATCATGCCACTGCACTCCAGCCTAGGCAACAGAGCAAGACTCCATCCCCCACCAAAAAAAGACATAGGGCCAGGCGCCTGGCTCAGCCCTTTGTAAGGCCAAGGTGTGAGGATTACCTGAAGTCAGGAGTTCAAGACCAGCCTGGCCAACATGGTGAAACCCTGTCTCTACTAAAAATACAAAAATTAAACAGGCGTGGTGGTGCCCCCGCTGTAGACCCAGCTACTGGGGAGGCTGAGACACGAGAATAGCTGGAACCAGGGAGGCGGAGATTGCAGTGAGGCGAGATTACACCACTGCACTCCAGCCTGAGTGACAGAATAAGATTATACCTCAAGAAAAAAAAGAAAGAGTCCAGGCGCAGTGTCTCATGCCTGTAATCCTAACCCTTTGGGAGGCCGAGGCAGGCAGATCACGAGGTCAGGAGTTGGAGACCAGCCTGGCCAACACGGTGAAACCCCATCTCTATTAAAGATACAAAAATTAGCCGGGTGTGGTGGCAGGCACCTGTAATCCCAGCTACTCGGGAGTCTGAGGCAGGAGAATCGCTTGAACCTGGGAGGCGGAGGTTGCAGTGAGCCGAGATCACACCAATGCACTCCAGCCTGGGTGACAGAGCAAGCCTCTGTCTGGGAATGGGGCGGGAGGGGAGCGGAGGGGAGGGCAGGGCAGGGCAGGACATCAATTAGCTCACTGCAGTTCTGGGGCAACTAGTTAATGGTAAAATAATGAAGACCACCTCAAAAAATTGAGGTCTAATTTTACGCAGCTCTGAAGATCTAACAAGGGGTTTAAGGGTTTACCAGTAAGATATCCCGAAGTGACAATGGCTAAAAAAAAAAAAAGTTTCCTTAAGATAAAAGGACTTTACGTTGATCATTTATCTGGTAAATAACACACTGAAGTTTAACGTATCCGGAATGCCCTGAAAGACAGAAAAGAGAAAATGGCCAATTTTCTTTATGCAACTTTAATGGCACTTATTTACTCAAATTTCTGGAGCAATGAACTGTAACTTTTAAAAAACTATGAGGAGGTTAATGGAACACTTTCCCCTAGCCTTTCATTTCTTAACATCCTTCCTCTCTTTGTTCCTGTAACTTTTTTTTTTAACTGTTCCAAAGCAGTCAAAAATATGACTACTGTATTTTTCCATTAGATTTGCCCTGGAATCACAGAATGCCAGCTAGCACCAAAAACAGCAATCCCAAGATTTTTTTGTTGATTGTTTCATTTAAAACAACTGGGTACTAGAGCAAGTATTAAAAGATCTGATTTCTACATCTGACCATAGCAGTCAGTCAAAATCACTTCTCAAATTTTCTAGCTGTTGCTTGATTAATAAGACGCTATTTGGTAAGATGTTCTTAAGCACAAAAGACGAGAAGGCAAAGTTATGCTTTGTCATTCTGAATAGGACTCAAATAACATAAGGAAAACACATGCCACTTTAAGGCACACGTTCAAAAAGACACCCTGCACATTCCACCCGCTTAACCAAAACAGCAATGTCAGAATTAGTTTGTGCCAGGACAAGTTGGTACAGAATCAGCACAGATAAGCCAAAGGCTGTGATATAGGGGCCACGTGACAATCATGCTCTTCTTCCATTAACAATGAAGAAATGCACTTGAGACACACTCCAACTGTGCTCCATCATGGAAGCTACCCAAAAATCATCTCACTAGAACAAACGAAATCCAAGATGTTCTAAGCTAGCTATGACAACCGCAGCAGTGCTTACTTTAAAGCAAATAGAATACTTAGACACAAAGCAAATAAATTAACCTGTACCCAGAATATTTTAACAAAATACAAACATGACAAGCTACCAAAACAAAGACCTAAGGAACCACTGTGCAATCAAGATGTAGTTGCTGAATAGCATATTTGCCTTCCTATCACATTAACAAATATTTTAAAAAGAAAAAAATCCTCAAGATGAACAATATGATCAAATTTTAATTATATGAAAAACCAAATTCAAGCATGAACCGAACAATGAAATGTTAAATGAGGGCCTTTACTACAATGACCCTAAGGAGGGTCAAAGTGCAGCTTGAAAGTGTTCTGGCGTTCATCTGAACTCCTGAAATTCCAAAGCTGGTTAACTCAGAGCAGTCCCTCTTTAGCAGCTGGATTAGAACCAAGAGTATTTCAATTGCCTCCAGGTTTCAGGGACAGTCTGACCAGAGGAAAACAGAATGAATACTCCTGGCTCAGTCATGAACTGGTCTGATCTCTCTGCCATGGTAAGTAGCGACTAACTCAAATGCTTACTATGTTCATTTCCTATCTTTTTTCCGCACTAACTGTTCAGCACTGCTAAACAGAGGCTTCAGGATCTATTAACACCATCCGTAAAAATACATAAAATAAGCCAAACAGTGTCATCTACTACTTAAGTCCCAACACTATTCAATCCCACCCCCAGACTCTCCTTTCCTCTCTTTCATACCCAGTAGCCTTTTTCTGGTCTTTCTCCTCTCTTACTCCAGCAATTCCAATTGGAGATTTTCCTCTCAAGCTTAACTGTGGAACACAGATATTTCATCATCAAAAATGAAAATTCCAAGTTAATGATAATTTTTCACCTTAAAATTTTTATTCCCATTCTTTTATTTCTCACACCCAAGAGACTTTGATTATAACCAAAAGCCAAGTAGCAAAAAAATACTAACAGAAACTAGGCAAAATAGATATCACGCTTTGATAGCTTAACTGTTTTTGCGAATACGGTTGTTTACGGTTATGATTTTAAGTTGCATTTATAAAAGTTATCTTTCCTGCTAGGAAAAGTATTCCCAGTTCTTAAGATAGACTTCCATTTACCCACAATTCATAGTGTGGCACAAATAGCTGCCTGGCATCTGGGTGTTACACCTCCCACACAGGCCATGGTATAAACTTTATTGCGGTTATTTCCATTTTTAACCTAACAAAAAATGTGGAATAACAGGTTGTTTCCCTGTGGAGGAAATATCAAGAATAAACAGGCGGGTGTGGAATCTGCGGAGGGAGGGGATTGTCTCTGGTTCCCGAAATCACAGCTTGAGTTTAGAGGCAAAGTGCTTTCTGTGCAGGGAGGGCACAGTTTAAGAATATCGGTTGCAAAGAAAATACAGACACAAGGTAAACCAAGAGCCAAAGCAAAGTTTCCCCATGACATTACCTGGAAACGATAGTCTCAGAACTACAGATTAACAAATGTAATCAATGGCACTGGGCTTTTCAGTTTTGATGACGACAGCGTGACTTCAGAGTCTAATGGGACACTATTCCCAAAGTTCTGGTTAACGTCGCAAAACTCTGACCTAATTCTTACAGGTTCAAACGTCTGGGCTGCTGGTTTGTGCAACCTGGACAAAATCCCTTCCAGGCTCTCATTCTGCCACGAGTCACGAATGACAGAGGGCTCTCCTGGCATTTCTCACAGGCCTGAGTCCCATCTGGATCGAAGTCATTTTGCAAACAGCAGCCCACCACCCTCTGGCCAAATTTAAAATCTGTTCTGAATTTGCACCTTTTTGCGTGTGTTAAAGATTACGTGAACAAGGGCCTCCATGCCTTCGGTACCTAATTTATTTCTACAACGTTTTTTCTTTACTGCCTTGCTCGCCCCACTCGGTCTCCCTCCTACACACCAGCCCCCACTTTCAGTTCTATTTTATAACCCGACAAATCAAATTGACACATAGAGGCAAACAACGACGCGGTTCGCTCAAGCAGGTTCCACCGACTGCACCGCCAATTAAAA
>NW_012109807.1:9621150-9625438 GCF_000951045.1 Mandrillus leucophaeus | reverse complement strand
ACCCTGTCTCCGCCGCCTGGGCCCTGATTGGGCGCGACCTGGACTCTCGGGTGCTTATTGGCGTCGCCAAGTGCTCGTCACTGCCCCCTCCCGCCCTTGCATGCAACGCGCGGAGTCCGCCTGCTAGCAAGGTAGGTGGCCCGGCAGCCAGAGCCGTCAAGGGCGCCTTGGAGAGTGACCCTCGGACCCCGCCGCCATCTTCCGGTCGTCCCAGTCCCGCCCCGCAGAGAAACCCGGCCGGGTTCCTGTTAGAATCCTGTCAGGTGTTCGCTTGTGTTAAGAGGCGGGGGCGCCCGCCCCATTCTCTTAGTAGAGTGCGGGGTGGGGCGGGGCTCCGCGTGTCTCTGCAGGGGCTGGGGGCTCCCGGTGGTTACCGCCATTGCAGAATTACAGCTCAGACGGTGAAGGAGGTCTGACCTAACCAACTCCGTCTTGCTTCTCTCCTTGTTCATTCCTGAGCTTCTGTGAACTAATTTGGGGAGGAACTTAGTTTATAGTTTAAAACAAAGAGGATAACAGTCCTTTCCCAAAACAAATCTCCTTCTTGTCTGAAAACTGGACTGCCCTTGTAGGACTAGTAAATTAGCCATAAGACTAGAAATTACGGTTTAGGAGACATGCAGCTGGAGGCCACAAGATTATGATCCTCCTTAAACTGCTCTTAACATCAGTGCTTGAGGTATTTTGCTGACCCCACCCTTGATGGATCCTGGCACCACCCAGGTGGATAAACTGACTTATCTGACCTTGTGGCCCCCACCCAGGGACCAACTCAGTGCAAGAGAACAGCTTCAATTCCCTATGAGTTCATCTCCGACCCAACCAGTCAACACTCTGGACTTACTGGCCTTCCCCCACCCACCAAATTATCCTTAAAAACTCCGATCCCCAAATGCTCAGGGAGACTGATTTGAGTAATGTTGAAACTCCAGTCTCATAGTGGGCTCTGCGTGAATTACTCTTTATTGCAGTTCCCCTGTCTTGATAAATCGGCTCTGTCTAGGCAGTGGGCAAAATGAACCCATTGTATGGTTACAAAGTTGAGGGTTCGTCTGGGATAGCCCTTGTGGCTACCTGTCCATGATAGCTCCCCCTCTGGTGACAGATCCAGAGGCCAGCCTAAGCGGCCACATAGTTCTCTTGGACTAGGGGCTGACTCTGGCAGTGTCTCTGCCAGTGGGGCGCTGCTAGCCCAATGTGCATGAACTTAATTGCAATGGAGAAATAGTCTTGGGGAGACATCCCATAACTGTAGCGCTATCACAGGATGTCTGTAGCTCCATGGTGGGCGCTGTAGCCAGGTCATGGAGTGTCTGTAGTTATAGCCCCATCATGGGGTCTCAGGTTGCTGAGTATCCTAGATGCTGCCAATGCCTCCTTCCTTCTCCAGACTGATTCTGTAGCCGCATGGTGGGGTGTCTGTAGCTCCACCATGGGGTGTCTGTCTCAGTTTGGCTCCTGGGGCATCTCAGTTGGCTCTCCCTAACTAAGTAGGAAGAGTTTTGGTTCGGGAGACTTCTCAATCAGGAAGATTTCAGGGAGATTTGTCAGATGGAGAATAGGAGGATAATTTGGAAGGGATACTCTTGGAGTTCTTGGTTAGGGATCTTAATTTGGAAGGCCTTGTATGACTCATCTTTCTGTGTGTGTGTGTGTATATATGGAGGGGATCTCTGAAGGAATTGCTGACGGAAGTCCAGCAGGCCTAACTTGGAGAACACACCTTATTTATCTGGTCACATTCAGTGAGACCTGAAAGAAGTTTAACAGGCCTGATTCAAGGTGACTGCTCAGAGACTACCCATTGAATTCATGATCCGAGGTCACCCCTCCGCACTGTGAGTAGATCAAAGATGGCAGAGACCAACAGGAAAAATTTGAGCCTTGCCAAGTCAATGTTGGGTGCTGAACGAGGTGACTCGTGTTTGTTTTGTTATGTGTATTTTGCTTCTATTGGGATGGAAAATGTGAATTCGGCTCCCCATGCAGCCTATTGGGCAGCATCTTGCAAAATTGAGAATCTTTAGTGTATGGTTCCGTAAAACAGAAAAGGGTGATCTTCTTTTATAAAGTGGCTTGACCCCCACAGCTGTGGCACAGTGAGCAGGATCATCGGTTCTGGAAGCTGCAGAGAAAGGGAACCTGGAAACCTACTATGCTGACAGAAAGGGTAAGAAATTCTTACCACCCAAGTTTCTGCTGTGTGTGTGTGTGTGTATAAATGGTAGATACCACTGTTTGTCTTCTCTGCTAGGGTTTAATAGAAAAAAGGTATTTGTGAGACTGTTTTTAGGCTGTAGCAAATTTGGTGCACTTTGTGCTAGGAATTTATCTTTCTGTAACGGAGAGAAGGGTACGTGGGTTTAGGACTTCTATAAGCCCACTTTTCAAGCCAGCCCTGCAGGCTGGTCAGTTCCAAACTTTGCCGCAGGTCCCTGAAACCAATACCAGATGAAATTTCTCTGTCTTGTTTTGTGTCCTTAAGACCTTAACCTCGTGACCATGTGGGGATACATTCTCTTGGTCTCCACCAGTCAGAGGACAGGAAATTTAGGGTTCATGTCATAGCCTTAAAAATTCACTTGAGCAGTTAAAAGCCTTTGCAAGTTTGAAATTGGCTGCTGTAGACTTCTGGTAAAAGCAGTAGAAACTGCTCAGTGCTGTGTAGCTCAGTTAACTAAGGCTTTATCTTTTGACATTATTGACCCGTGTTCAATTCTTGGCTTCGGGAATGATGCCTTTCTGATTTGTTACTTGTGTAACTTTGCCATTTATTGAGATTTTACCCCCCATGGCTGGTTTCTGATTTCCTGTCTTGACTGTCTTGAATTTTCCTTTCTCTGAACTACCCTTAGAGAGATTCTAAATCTTGTAAAAGAAAACACTGCTCGCCATCTCTTTGAAGCACCTTATGCATCCATGGTTAAATTATAACCTTAGTTAAAACTTACAAATTTCATGTGGAAAGTTACCTGTGGTAGAATTCAAAAGCCAGAAATATTGGCTGTCCTCCCTACAGTCTGGTAATAAGAGATTTTAGAGGATTTTTTTCTTTTTTCTGAAATGGAGTCTTGCTCTGTTGCCAGGCGGGAGTGCAGTGGCACAATATTGTGTCTGGAATTGGTGGGTTCTTGGTCTCACTGACTTAAAGAATGAAGCCACGAACCCTCATGGTGAGTGTTACAGTTCTTAAAGATGGTGTGTCCAGAGTTTGTCCCTTCAGATGTTCAGATGTGTCTGGACCTGCTTCCTTCTGGTGGGTTCATGGTCTTGCTGTCAGGAGTGAAGCTGCAGACCTCTGTGGTGAGTGTTACAGCTCTTAAAGGTAGCGTGTCTGGAGTTGTTCGTTCTTCCCGATGGGTTTGTGGTCTCACCGGCTTCAGGAATGAGGCTGCAGACCTTTACAGTGAGTGTTACAGCTCATAAAGGCAGCGTGGACCCAGAGTAAGCAGCAGCAAGCTTTATTTCAAAGAGCAAAAATATAAAGCTTCCACACTGTGGAAGGGCACCCAAGGGGGTTGCTGCTGGCTGGCTCTGGCAGCCTGCTTTTATTCCCTTATCTGGCCCCACCCACATCCTGCTGATTGGTCCATTTCACAGAGTGCTGATTGGTCCATTTTACAGAGAGCTGATTGGTCTATTTTACAGAGAGCCGATTGGTCCATTTTGGCAGAGTGCTGATTGGTGCGTTTACAATCCTTGAGCTAAACACAGAGTAACAGAGTGCTAGTTAGCTAGATGCAGCGTTAGCTAGCTACAGAGTACCAATTGATGTATTTACAAACCTTGAGCTAGATACAGAGTGCTGATTGGTGTATTTACAAACCCTGAGCTAGACACAGAGTGCTGATTGGTGTATTTACAAACCCTGAGCAAGACACAGAGTGCTGATTGGTGTATTTACAAACCCTGAGCTAGACACAGAGTGCTGATTGGTGCATTTACAATCCTTGAGCTAAAGACAGAGTCACAGAGTGCTAGTCCTCCAGTTCTCCACTAGGTTAGCTAGATACAGAGTACCAACTGGTGTATTCACAAACTTTGAGCTAGACACAGAGTCCTGATTGGTGCATTTACAATCCTTGAGCTAGACAGAGTCACAGAGTGCTAGTCCTCCAAGTCTCCACTAGGTTAGCTAGATACAGAGTACAAATTGATGTATTCACAAACCCTAAGCTAGACACAGAGTGCTGATTGGTATATTTACAAACCCTGAGTTAGATACAGAGTGCTGATTGGTGCATATACAATCCTGGGGCTAGATCTAAAAGTTCTCCAAGTCCCCATC
>NW_012109807.1:9617579-9621100 GCF_000951045.1 Mandrillus leucophaeus | reverse complement strand
AAATTCAAGCGATTCTCCTGCCTCAGCCTCCCAAGTAGCTGGGACTACAGGCATGTGCCACCACCACACCCAGCTAATTTTTATATTTTTAGTTGAGACAGGGTTTCACCATGTTGGCCAGGATGGTCTGGATCTGACCTCGTGATCTGCCCGCCTCAGCCTCCCAAAATGCTGGGATTACAGGTGTGACCCACCGTGCCCAGCCTTAAATATTTTTTTCTTATAAAAAAGAGCTCTATAGTTAAAATCAGCTTAATTTATATCTATCTATCTATCACCCCAACCTATACATATATTTAAAAGGTCTTTATGTTTTTTCTCTTCTTGGATCTTACTTTTTTGAAGAAAAAGGGTTTTCTTCTTCTCTGTCAACTCAATTGTTTTTCTCCGTTTTATGTTTTTGCCACTCTTGATGTCAGCATGAGAGAACCTAAGATAAATTCTAACAGCCTGGGAATCCTGGGAAAAAGCAGAGGAGGCACCACAAACCCCATTCTGAGAAAAACCTCTGTTTTTTTCATGGAACGCCAGAATTGAAAAAAAAAAAAATAGATTCCTCTCAAAATCTAAGACTCTGTTCTGTTGTGACTTGTGTTATCCAATGGCTTTTACTTTTGGCGGTATCAAAAATTACTTTGCATTATGGGAGAGCTTTTAGCCTTGCTGTGTAATAACTAGGTAGGAAATATACTTTAAGGGATGGCTAATGGCAGTTATGGAGGGATACTGGCTCTTTGAATGCTTGGCTCAGAGAAGCACGCTCTTGGCCACCTGGAAGATATGGAAGCATCCCCACCCCACCCCGCACTGAGAGATGAGACTCCCATAGAGGATGGGCTGGTTACAAAATGGGCTGATTGGCTTTGGGTTGCCTTGCAATGAAATGCCTGGTAGGAGCATTGCATGATCTTCTCGCACAGTATTTCCCTCCTTTCAGGGGATACAGGAACTAGAATAAAATGGCACCCTTAATTTTGGGGATTTGTTTGCCTTCCAGCTGTGCCTGCTTATGAGGCCCTAGAAAGTGCAAGCATTCCTGGCCCTGTTCCTCCCAGGGCTCCATCCTGAAGCCAGTGATCCAGTTAAAAAACTAGCAAATGAAAAATCTTAACTACTGGATCTTCTGTCTGTCTGTGTACTGATACGTGTTGGGTGTGTAATATTTATGTATAAAAGAGCTCTGATCATTTGGCTTAGAAAAATTGGGGTTTAAATCATATTTTATCAGAAAAATAGAAACTTTAATGCCTTTTGTTCACAAGACTTTAGTAACCTTTTGGAAACAAAGATTTAAAATTATTGGTAAAAGAAAAATGTCTTAAATTTAGGCTGGGTGCAGTGGCTCACACCTGTAATCCTAGCACTTTGGGAGGCCCAGGCGGGCGGATCATGAGGTCAGGAGATTGAGACCATCCTGGCTAACACCGTGAAACCCCATCTCTACTAAAAATACATAAATTAGGCCGGGCGTGGTGGCTCATGCCTGTAATCCCAGCACTTTGGGCGACCGAGGCCGGCGGATCACGAGGTCAGGAGATCGAGACCATCCTGGCTAACACAGGGAAACCCCGTCTCTACTAAAAATACAAAAAATTAGCTGGGCGTGGTGGCGGGCGCCTGTGGTCCCAGCTGCTCCCAAGGGTGAGACAGGAGAATGGCGTGAACCCGGCAGGCGGAGGTTGCCTGAGCCGAGATTACGCCACTGCACTGCAGCCTGGGCGACAGAGCAAGACTCCATCTCGGGGAAAAAAAAAAACAAAAACAGAAAATTAGACAGGCCTGGTGGCGGGCGCCTGTAGTCCCAGCTACTGTGAGGCTGAGGCAGGAGAATGGCATGAACCCGGGACGCAGAGATTGCAGTGAGCTGAGATTGTGCCACTGCATTCCAGCCTGGGCAACTGAGCAAGACTCCATCTCAATAAAAAAAACTATTGATCCCCAAATGCTCAGGGAGACTGATTTGAGTAATGATGAAACTCTGGTCTCCCGCACAGTGGGCTCTGCGTGAATTACTCTTTCTCTATTGCAATTCTCTTGTCTTGATAAATCAGCTCTGTCTATGCAGCAGGCAAGGTGAACCCACTGGGTGGTTACACCAGGATGGGGTAGGGGGCAGTGAAGACACCGTTGGTGAATGGGGACTGTTAGGCATTCGACACCTGCCATCAGAACCTTCCTCAGCCTCCCCTCCTGGCTGTCCCGGAAGCACCCCAAACACTCTTCTCTGCTAACTCCTCAGTCCAAGAATGGACCCGTGTCACAACCTGAGAGCCCAGGACAGTCCAGAGGGAGGCACGCGGGCAGGTGGCCCGTCGCAATCTGCAAATATGTCAACCTTTTGGTAAAAGGGCAACAGAAGAGAGTTTGTTGGGGCAGATGCCCTAGGTCAAGTAGTAACTCTCCCTCTCCTTTTGACCCAAAGGTGACAGTGTTGGAAGGTAAACAGGTTTACTCACCCATAAGCAACCTGGCTAAAAGATTTCAAAGTGTATTTAATTACTATTCTGTATTCAACCTCATTAAAACAAAGCTGCTAAGTTGTTTCCTTACCTTTTTAAATCTTAAGCACCTTATTGACAGAAAAAAAATATTATAAACTGTCTTGGTGTGAAATGGACTGCTGGTTCCAAGGCATTTAGAAATTTTACTGTAGCTAAAGAGTTATGCGATTTTAGACGTTCTTAATAAAAGTAACTGTTTCTCCAAAGAGAGATTATGCTTTCCTGGGAACCGAAATTTAGGTCTCTCCTATCCAGCCTGTCCGATTTTAGTTTGGATGAATGAGGTTTTATTTCATCTGGAAGGCAATGAAAAAGAAATGTGTATGTAACAGAAAGTAGTATTTGACACTGTGTTTAGCCAGGCTTTTTTTTGTTTTGTTTTTTTTTTTTTTTTGAGACAGAGTCTCACTCTGTTGCCCAGGCTGGATCTTGGTTCCCTGCAACATCTGCTTCCCGGGTTCAAGCAATTCCCATACCTCAGCCTCCTAAGTAGCTGGAATTACAAGCATATGCCACCATGCCCAGCAAATTTTTTGTATTTCAGTAGAGATGGAGTTTTACCATGTTGCCCAGGCTGGTCTCGAACTCCTGACCTCAGGCAATCCACCTACCTCAGCCTCCCAAAGTGCTGAGATTGCAGACATGAGCCACTACGCCCTCTCTCTAAAAACATTTTTAAAAGGAGCCGGTGAGGCCTGCGCAAGCCCCAACCCATTGGTGGTTTGGGGTTGCTATCTGCCTCATAAAGTAGAGTGGAGGGTTTGTCTTCTCCTATATAGTTGGCCTTGGCATCTGCCAGGAGTAGAAGCCTCCTATATAGTTGGCGTTGGCATCTGCCAGGAATAGAAGGGCAGGACTTGAGGCCTCCTGGGTCTGGATTTTCAGTTGAGGTCGAGAGTGAATACAGTGATTGTAACCAGAAAACCCGGAGTGGGGTGTAGTTGCCTCTGGAACTCATCACTGTTAACTCAGCCTGGACTTTGTGACAGTTAGAGAAGTGGATTTCTTAATAATAATAAT
>NW_012109807.1:9614394-9615513 GCF_000951045.1 Mandrillus leucophaeus | reverse complement strand
TTTTTTTTTTTTGAGACAGGGTCACACTCTGTCGCCCAGACCGGAGTACAATGGCACGATCTCAGCTCACTGCAAACTCCGCCTCCCAGGCTCAAGTGGTTCTCCTGCCTCAGCCTCCTGAGTAGCTGGCATTACAGGCGCGTGCCACCATGCCCAGTTAATTTTTGTATTTTTAGTAGAGACAGGATTTCACCATGTTGTCCAGGCTGGTCTCGAACTCCTGACCTCAAATGATCCACCTGCCTCGGCCTCCCAATGTGCTGGGATTACAGGCGTGAGCCACCACGCTGGGCTGTCCCACAATCTTTCTATTAGTTCTAATAGCTTATTTTGATAAATTCCTTAGGTTTTTTATATACACAGTTATGTTTTCTGCCAATAAAGACAGTTTTGCTTCCTCCTTTCCAGTCTGTATGTATGAGTCCATTTTCTGTTGCTTATAACAGAATACCTGAAGTTGGGTGATTTATAAAGAAAAAGAAAGTGATGGTGACACTAACAGCTTAGACTTCACCACTATGCAGTATATTCATGTGACTCAGCTGCACTTGTACCCCTTACATTTATACACACTTTTAAAGGGAAAAAAAGAAAAAAGATTTGTTTCTTATAGTTATGGAAGCTCAGAAGTCCAAGGTCGAGGGTGTATATCTGGTGAGAGCCTTCTTGCTGATGGAGACTACCGAGTCCTGAGGTGGCCACAGGGTGTCCCATGGCGAGGGAGCTGAACATACTAATGTGCTATGCTCAGGTCTCTCTTCCTCTTGTAAAGCCGCCTATTTCACTCTGATCATAACCCATTACTTCATTAACCCTTTAATATATTGATCTATGAATTAATCTATTCATGGGGATAGAACCCTCTTGATCCAACCACCCCCAAAGGCCCCACCTCTCAACACTGCCACATTCGAGATCAAGTTTCAACATGGGTTTTCAAGAGGGCATTCAAGCCATAGCACTGTACTTGTTTCTTTTTCTTGCTTTATTTCACTGACTGGAACCTTCCGTACAATGTTGGATAGAAGTGGTGAGAGCAGACACCCTTCACTTGTCCCCAGTTTTCACGACAAAGCATTCAAACTTTACCCTTTTCCAGCCGTGTTCCTCTAATGTAGA
>NW_012109807.1:9612199-9614175 GCF_000951045.1 Mandrillus leucophaeus | reverse complement strand
TACAGCTCTGACCATCTCCTTCTAGGTAAAATGAGCAACTGGATGCACCACTCAAAGTTTTGCCCACTCGGAAGATTTCCTTTGATCACTGTTCTCAGGACCACCTTGAGTGGGGTTATAGCAGTATGTGATGCAGAAACATCTGTAGCAAGGAACAAGACTTGAATTTCTTTTCTTTTTTTTTTTTTCCCTGAGGCAGGGTCTCACTGTCGCCCAGTGGAATAATCACCACTCACTTCAGCCTCAACCTCCCAGGCCCCAGTGGTCCTCCCACTTCAGCCTCCCAAATAGCTGGGGTCACAGGTGCATTCCACCGCACCTGGCTATTATTATTAGTAGTAGTAGTAGTATTATAATAGTTTTGTATAGATGGGGTCTTACGACGTTGCTCAGTCTGTTTTCAAACTAGTGGCTCAAGCAATCCTCCCGGCTCGGCCTCCCAAAGTGCTGGGATTACAGATGTAAGCCACTGTGCCCAGTCAGACTTGAAATTTTTTTTTTAAATTTTTTCCTCCTTGGTCAAGTGGTGATAGAGGATTCCCCATGAGGCCATAGACGTGGGCGACAGAGAACAGGCAATGTAGCAGGAGTAGTTACTCAGAGAACTTGCTTTAGCATTAGGGACCTGTCAGACCCAATCCCATTTATACCATTTCCATTTCATAATGAGTCCATCATTAAGTAGATAGAGTGCAACTTTCTGGCTCCATGAGTCATATAATATGCAATTTAATTTATCATTAATTAATAATGATATTTAGGCTCAGCTCAGGACACTTGATAATTTGGTGGCCCACAGCCAAGGGCTTTCGTGTCCACTAGGGCAAGGGACATGCTCGAAGCTGTATCTCAAAAGGAGAGTAGTTACCTGCAGAAGACAGGGTTGTGTTTCTTCTGATTTCATCTCGAGGCCTCTTTCTGGAGAGTGGCTGTAAATTCTAGCCCCGTCCTGACTCCAGGGCCCCAGGAGAGGTGGCCATGGATGTTCGCAGTGCACCATTGACAGGATACTTCATCATCTGGCAGATGGCCTGATTCCTAAATGTCTGACCCATGACCAGGTGTCCGCCTCACAGGAAACTTGTTGATCCTGGCAGACACCTGTGTGGCTCTTGTCTGACTTGTGTCCAGTTTATTCCTACCAAGATAGCCACTCTGTAGGAGAACCCTCACTGGAAGGAGAGTTGGGTTCAGGTGTGATGATCAGGTGAGTTGCAGAGGAGGCAACACAGCAAAACACATGAAGTAACAGAGGCAGTGTATTGCTTACAGATCTCTTACAGAGAAGAGAGCAGTTACTGCCTCTCAGGGCCAGTGGGGAGAGGAGAGCCGGCCAGGACACACGGGCTTAGCTGGGGAGCGGGAAGTGAGAGAGAAAGCAAGGGGCCTGAGGGCTGATGTCTGTATTGGGTCCAGGCCACTACCCAAGCAGGTTTCCTGAGAGGAGGTTTTTGTTTTGTTTTGTTCTGTGGTGGCGGGGGGGCGGGGGTTGATTTTGGTTTTGTTCCTTTTTTTTTTGAGACGGATTCTCACCCTGCCACCTAGGCTGGAATGCAGTGGTGCCATCTTGGCTCACTGCAACCTCCACCTTGCGGATTCAAGAGACTCTCATGCCTCAGCCTCCCGAGTAGCTGGGATTACAGGTGCCTGCCAGCACACCTGGCTAATTTCTGTATTTTTAGTAGAGATGGGGTTTTGCCATGTTCCCCAGGCTGGTCTCAAACTCCTAACCTCAGGTGAGCCTCCTGCCTCAGCCTCCCAAAGTGCTGGGATTCCAGGCATGAGCTACGGGTTTTTGGTTTTTTGAAACAGGATCTCATTCTGTTGCCCAGGCTGGAGTGCACTGGCATTATCACAGCTCATTGCACCCTCTACCTCTCAGGCTCAAGCAATCCTCCCACCTCAGCCTCCTAAATATCTGGGATCACAGGAGTGCGCCACCATGCCTAGCTAATTTTTTTTTTTTTTTTTTTTTT
>NW_012109807.1:9609829-9611994 GCF_000951045.1 Mandrillus leucophaeus | reverse complement strand
GCCTCCTGGGTTCACGCCATCCTTCTGCCTCAGCCTCCCGAGTAGCTGGGACTACAGGCACCCACCACCTCGCCCGGCTAATTTTTTTGTATTTTTACTAGAGGCGGGGTTTCACTGTGTTAGCCAGGATGGTCTTGATCTCCTGACCTCGTGATCTGCCCACCTCAGCCTCCCAAAGTGCTGGGATTATAGGCTTGAGCCACCGCGCCCGGCAACCTAGCTAATTTTTAAATTATTTTTGGTAGAGACAAGGTCTCGCTATGTTGCCCAGGCTGTCTTGAACTCCTTGCCTCAAGCAGTCCTCCCATCTTGGCCACTCACACTGTTGGGATTACAGGCGTGAGCCACTGAGTCCACTAGGAGTTCTAATTGGTAAGTTTAGAACAAGCAGGCACAAGTACCATGGGGTCATGCTGTGACTCAGAGGTGGTCACTGCAGCATGTCCCTGTGGGGCGAGGGGGTTGGTGGAGCAAGTCACGTAGGTAGTATCTAGGTGTCCACAGGGAAATGGTCATCAGGAGGTGGTTGTACAAGGCAGGTATCTAGATTGATCACATTGAGGAACCAGGAGGAGGTGGAGAACTGGAAACTGTGTCAAGGGTGACTGAGTCCTGCTTTTTATATGAGAAAGGCTAACGTATATTTAAAATGGAGGCTGAGGCAACATACAATTGTAAAAATTTCACCAGGTGCAATGGCTCATGCCTCTAATCCCCACACTTTGGGAGGCCAAAGCTGGAGGATCACTTAAGCCCAGAAGTGTGAGACCAGCCTGGGCAACACAGCAAGACATTGTCTCTACAAAAAAAAAAAAAAAAAAAAATTTAAGTTAGCCAGTCATGGAGGCACATGCCTGTAGTCCCAGCTGCGTGGGAGGCTGAGGTGGGAGAACGGCTTGAGCCCAGGAGATCGAGGGTGCAGCGAGCCGTGCTTGCACCACTGCAGTCCAGCCTGGTGAGACAGACTGAGACCCTACCTCAGAAAAAGAAAAGAAAATATCCTGAGTCACAAATGCCCTGAATACACCTAACTACAGGACATCATAGCTTAGCCTAGCCTACCTTGAACATGCCCAGAACACTTCCACTGGCCTACAGCTGGGCAAAGTGATCTGTCCATACTGCCCACCGTACAGTATTGGTCATCCAGCCTAGTGACCCTTTGGCTGGCAGAGCTGCACTCACTGCTGCTGCCCAGCATCATAAGAGAGCCTCCCACCACGTATCACTCAGCCAGGGAAAGATTAAAATCCAGCATTCCAAATACAGCTGCTACTGAATGCACATCTCTTTCACATCATTGGTAAAGTAAAAACATTTAAGTTGAACCTTCATGAGTCAGGGACTGTCATGACAATGTCATCTTTTGTTCTGGGCCCCACTCAAAACTAATAGCCTTTTAAGTTATTCAGAAAGTGGGTCAGAGAAGAATATTCAAATGAGGTATACATTGCCTCCAAAATCCAAACCCACTGGGCATTGTACCTCTTTCTTAGTGGTAGTAAGGCACAGCTTAACATGTCCCAGACAATTAGGCCCCCCAGAAGTTTCACTGAATGTTTGTGGGATTTGTCACCCTCTGGCACACATATGTCTCGTCAAGGTGGCTAGAATAGTTACTACTTCTAATCAACATACTATCAACATATTAGATGAGTGTGATGTCCTGTGGAGTAGAGGAGAGGACAAGGTCTCCGCAAACTAGATGATGACAGATGACTGCGAACTGGTACAGTCCTGAGTTTGGATGACGAATAGGTATTGCTAACCCTGTCAGCTCAAAGCAAACTGCTTTTGATGGTCTTTACTAAAAAGTACTGAGGATAAAAGCATTCATCAGATCAACAGCTGCATACTTTGCTCCAAGGGATGCACTGATTTGCTTCATGAATGAAGGCACACCTAGAATAGCAGCTGCAATTGGAGTCACAACCTAACTGAGTTTGTAATAATCCACGCCATTCTCTTGGATCCGTCTTGGATCTGCACAGGCTAGAGAGCTAAGCTGAATGGAAATCATCAGCTCTGTGTCTTTCAAATCGTTGATTAGTGGTGGCACTAATTTCTGCAATCTCTCCAGGAATGCAGTGCTGCTTTTGGCTTACTGCTTTTATAGGTAGAGGCTAATATTTATATGGTTTGTCTTTTTTTTTTTTTTTTTTTTT
>NW_012109807.1:9607026-9608604 GCF_000951045.1 Mandrillus leucophaeus | reverse complement strand
AATTCACGGGCAGGAAAGGCACTTGTGCGTCATGAGGTGGTAGAAAAAGGAACTGAAAAGGCACTGTGAGCTGTGGCCGTGAGAGCGCGCTGCTCACCTCTCTGCAGGGAGCGTAACGTGGCCCCCTGCTGCCAGGCTATGAAACTCTGTCATTGCATTTACACTGAGGCCACCCTTCCTGTGAGCTGCTCCCACCCAGTGCCTGAGTGCAGCACTGCCGTGCTAAGGCAGGCCCATTTCTGGGAGATGGGGGACTCCTCTGACAGGTGGCTTTGGCACAAGCACACCTCATCAGCTCTGCCAGAGCTTTCTTAGAACTACATTCCATTCTAAGCTGGGCATGGTTATGCGCATGTAGTCCCAGCTGCTCAAGAGACTGAGGCAGGAGAATTGCTTGAGCTCAGGAGTTTGAGGCCAGCCTGGACAACAAAGGGAGACTGTCTCTGAAAAAGAAAGAACTATACACTGCATTCTAACACCTCCTCAAGCCAGCCCTCCTCCCTTCCTGTCTCCTCGCAGGGGCTGCACCTGCATCGCAGCTCTCCCAGGCTCTCCTGGCTTCCTCCTATTCCCTTTGCAAGTGTTTTCCCAGCACATCGCTTGCACATTTAGTCCTATCCGGGCATCTTATCAGAGGACTCGAACCTTAGGACAGGAACCTAAGTAACTCCTTTTGCAACTCCAAGTCTATGTGGACTCTTATTTTCTTTCTACTTTTCTACTTCCTTTCTGCTTTACTCTTCTTTCACCAAACCCCTACCTAATCTTGTCAGCTTTTCCATTTATATGAAGAGAAATGTCTGCCCCACAGTTTCTGAATTTACAGATCCTTCCAGTTTGAGCACTAATTGACACTGATGTCTTTGAATCGTCACTTGAAGCTCCCAAAAGAAAGAATCGAATGCCTTCACTTGGATTAGGAGCCCATCCCTGGTCCAGTTATGGCAATTATGGCCAAGGAGACAGGTCTCATGATACAGACAGTATAGCTGAGATTCACATCTCAGCTGATGACCTGCTTTGTTTAATGAGAAAATGGAAACAATTCAGGCCAGGTGCAGTGGCTCATGCCTGTAATCCCAGCACTTTGGGAGGCCAAGGCGGGAGGATCGCTTGAGCCCAGAAGTCTGAGACCAGCCTAGGCAACATGACAAAACCCTGTCTCTACCAAAAATAATTTAAAAACTAGCCAGGCAGGGTGGAGCACTCCTGTGATCCCAGCTATTTGGGAGGCTGAGGTGGGAGGATCACTTGAGCCCAGGAAATTGAGGCAGTAGTGAGTTAGTGAGCCATGATCTCGCCACTGCACTGGGCAACAGACCGAGACCCTGTCTTGGAAAAAAAGAAAAGAAAAAAAACAATTACAATTAGACCAGAACTGCCTCATTTTCCCACCACCAAATATACCAGCCTATACCTGGACACACAGTGCCTTTGTTCCTTTTAAGGTGAAAGCCCACCAAATGAGTATGCTCCCTGGGGTGGTTTGCTGTTCTGCAGTAGATAACTAATACAACCAGCCAACATAAGAAAGAAAAAGCAGACTGGGTACAGTGGCTCACGCCTGTAATCCTAGCA
>NW_012109807.1:9582328-9606766 GCF_000951045.1 Mandrillus leucophaeus | reverse complement strand
AATGGCAGAAATTAATGCCATCTTAAAGAACAAAGGATGCAAGGGTAGTGTCCCCCCTCAAATCTCCACTTAATTCGCCCATCCGGACGCTGCGAGATCCAGGTATGTCCTGTAGTGTGAAAGTAGACTACAACAAACGAACCAAATATCCCCAATTACAGCTACTGCGCCCGATGCATCCATGCTAAAGTGGATTCACATAGTCCACACAGTTATCAGTGTCAGATAACTGACCACTGATCTGGCCGATGCACGACTTATCCCCACCAAAAGGAAGATCAGAAACAGTAGATTCACTTGGAATTGATACAAGTGTATATTTATGGTTTTCCTACAGGGCTGTGTTAACTCTGTCAAAATATGGTCTAAAGACATGAGAACTGTCTGGATATTTCTTAGAACTTCATAGTAGTTCCTGTGTTAATGATATCATATGCATCACGCTAATGAGGCCAGATGAGCAAGAAGTGTCAAGTACTTTGTGTGAGACACATACACTCTAGAAAGTGGGAGAAATGTCCTGTGATATACAAGAGGTTGCCTCATCAGTGAACTTTTTAGGAGTCCAGTGGTCTAAGCATGCCGGAACATTCTAAAGCAAGGAACACATTACTGCAACTCATACCTACCACAAGGAAGAGGGAAGCACAACTTCTAGTAAATGTATTCATGTTTTAGAGGCAGCATATTCCACAACTGTGAATACTGCTTAACCTAATACCTGGTAACACAGGAGGCTGCCATCTTTGACTGGGAGGCCCAGAATAGGAGAGAGCTCTGCAGCAGGTCCAGTTGCTACAAGTGGCAGACCCTACAGTCTTGATGTTTCAATTGATCATCACTTCTCTTCCTCTACTGTCCATTTTAGATTCCCCTCAACCTCAGGAAGCACCTCTGCTGAGCCTCTGCTCATTCCATTATATTACAGGTATCCAAGGTGGAGTTTCTAGCAAGCCCCAGGAGGACAATCACAGTATAGGTCTTCAGGGTTCTGGAGCAAGACCACACTGTCTACAGCAGGGAATTAGACACCTTTTGAAAAGTAGCTCCTGGAGGGCTACTAGACCCTGGCAGAGATGGAATACTTCACCAAGGGGCACCAAGTGACCACGTGTCTAGAACCGTTCGTTATTAGTTAGGTTCTGCCTTTCAAACTCACCAAGACCTAAAGTTGAATGGGCCTGGCAATAATCCATAGTAAGATGGAAGTGGTATGTCCAGAACTGGGCATGAACAGAGCTACACAGTCAGGTGGCCCAGACACATGTCACCGCCAGTGTGGCACCAGGGTTTCTTCCTCAGCTCACGCCTGTGGCTGCACAGGGGGCAAATTCCTTTATGATCCGCTGACAAAAGAGGAAAGCCTTTGCTTTGCCTTGATTCACAGACGGTTCAGACTGGCACGTGGGTGCAAGCCAAAAATGAACTGTGACTACAGTACAGCCCACCACAGGCTGATCTTGACAAACAGTGGCAAGGGAAGTTCCCCCAGTGGATCAATCCTCTCAGGGGTGCATCTGTTCATCCACTTTGTATGGAAAGACATGTAGCCCAAGGGTACACTTTATATTCATACATGGCTACTAGCAGCTGCCTTGATGCGTGGATCAGGGGTCTGGAAGGAGAAAGATGAGAAGATCAAGGACAAGGATGCTGGGGACAGAGGCATGTGGATGGACTATTTGAGTAGCTAAGAAGCGTGAAGAGGACCACCAGAGCATCTACCATGAAACACCAAGCAACCAGATAGAATGGTTTCGCCAACTGGATGTCAGCCAGATGCCATCAGCCACCCCAGAACTGGCACAGTGGGCATGTGAAGGAGCAGCTATGGTGGCAGGGATGGGGACAGACACACAGACCAAATAGCATGGGCTGTCACTCACAAGGGCTTATGTAGCTACCGCCACTGCTGAATGTCCAGCCTGCCAGCAATGCATCAGTGCTGATCCTCGGAAATGGCAATGGCTCTCAAAGTGAATAAGTAGCCACTTGATAGTAAGTTGACTACAGTGGATCCCTTCCATTCTAGAAATGGCAGAAATTTATTTCAACTAGAATGGACACATGCTTACCTTTTCCGCCGGCAGGGCCTCAGCCAACACCACTATCTGAGCGTTTTACCCACTGACATAGGATCCCACATCACATCACATCGGACCCAAGGGCCCATTCATTGCATAGCCAAGGAGGCATGACAACGGCATGTGACCATGGGATCACCGGTCCTGTCACATTCTGCACCACCCAGAAGATACTGGCTTGAACGAAGAGAAGAAATGGGCTGTTGAAGGCATAGCTGAGATGCCAGCTCAGAGATGATGATACCAAGTAAGGAGGGGACACCACCTTCCAGGGCACAGTGTACACTCTATTCAACAACCAATAAAGCGCTACGTCCCACTGGGAGGAATATATAGGTCCAGGAACCAAGGGGTAGAGATAGGAGTGGCTCCACTTTACATTAATCCCATTGGGGTATTTCTGTTACCACAACTCTAAGCTTTGAGGATTTCAGGTTCTGGTTCCCAGTGAGGAAATGTCTCCGTCAAGGGATACAGCAAAAGTACACCAAGGAACCAGTAGGCAAGAAGCAGGAGCCACCGTCCTGGCAGGAGTAGTGGACCCTGCCCCCCAGGAAGAGATGAGCTGCAGTTGCACAGGGGGGCCAGGAGGAATACGTCTCTGTGCGCTCTTGCCCCTCGTTGATGGGAAATGCACAGGTGCAGCAGCCATGGCCTGAAGAGGGTGTGGTGGCCAGGGGCTCAGCTGAGGTGCCTCCTGCAGGGAGGAGAATCTAAAATGGATAGAAGCCGAGGCAGGCGCAGTGGCTCACGCCTATAATCTCAGCACTTTGGGGGGCCGAGGCGGGAGGATCACTTGAGGTCGGAGTTTGAGACCAGCCTGGCTAACATGGTGAAACCCTGTCTCTACTAAAAAAAAATTACAAAAATTAGCCAGGCGTGGTGGCGCATGGTTGTAATCCCAGCTACTCAGGAGGCTGAGGCAGGAGAACTGCTTGAACCTGGGAGGCAGAGGTTGCAGTGAGCCGAGATCATGCCATCGCACTCCAGCCTGGGCAAGAGAGTGAGACTCGGTCTCAAAAAAAAAAAAAGTAAAATAAAATAAAATGGATAGAAGTCCGAGTGCAGTGCTTCACACTTGTAATCCTAGCACTTTAGGAGCCTGAGGCAGGAGGATCACTCAAGCTCAGAAATTCAACATCAGCCTGGGCAACATAGTGAGACCTCATCTCTTAAAAAAAAAAAAAAAAAATGTAATTAGTTGAGTCCAGTGGCACACACCTGTAGATCCAGCTACTCAGGTGGCTGAGGCAGGAGGATCACTTGAGCTTGGGAAGGGGAGGCTGCAGTGAGCTGTGATCACACCACTGCACTCCAGCCTGGGCAACAGAACCAGACTGTCTCTAAATAAATAAATAAACAAAGGATAGAAGAGGGAGATGGGGAGTATCACAGACCTCAAGCACAGCTGCAGTGGTGGGGGCTGTGGTCATCTGATGAACCGTTAGTTTGTTCCAGAGAAAGGCGAGCTGCCCCAGAACTTAGCCGGAGGAGTGGATGCCCTGATACACAATCCAGATCCCCTCAAGACAGAGGCTCTGCCACAGCTGCCGGGAGGATTGCTGGCTCACCCCCCTCCTCAGGAATTGCCCCCAAGTGAAGAGAGCTTCCCCACCCAGTGTCCCACCTCCTCTCTGAGGACAGTATGCACCCAGTGACTGGCTGAAGCTGGGGTACAAAGGTCTGGCCCCTCAGCTCGGTGGGGATGGGGGCATCTGAAGCTGGGACGGCCATGAGACTTTTCTAAGGCTTCAGAACCCTCCATGGGTTCAGCTGAGGGGACTGCCTTGCAGCCCAGCTTCTCCCTCTGAGCAAGTCTGAGCTTCCTTCCCTTCTCCTGTAGGTGCGGAACCTGAGAGCAGCCCCATTACACTCCCTGCCTGCAAATCTCCATCTCAAAGTCAGCCTCCAGGGAGCCGCCCTGAAACAGAGTCTGTGGTGGAGCTCTACAGAGTATCCCTGTGCAGATAACCAGCGCTGAGCGTTAGAGCAGGACTCTCTCCACCCGCACGGCACGGCGCCGGGGCTCTGCACACCCCTCTGCAGCCATCCTCGCTGGTGTCCCTCAGCTGACACCCTTGCCCTCGGTGTGTCCTTCCTCATGGCCTGCAGGTTTCACATCCCAAGCTACAGATCATGTCTTCTGGTTTGGGCTCTGGCGGAGAGTTCAGAAGCACCTGTTCATTATCTTAGCACGTGTGGAAATCGTCTCTCATGACCGCGGAGGGCAGGCATCATGCAGAGGGTTACGTGGGCCTGCTCGACATTGGTGGTTGTTAGCTCTCATGTCTATGCCTTGGTCCCTTTCCCCGCAGGACTTGGAGAGCAAGCTGTTTGAATCTGATGCAACCCCTGGGCTTCGACTATCATGCCAAAAGGCAGCACATAAGTGCCTTTTCTTCCCTTCAGAATGCATGGACAATCCAAAGCCCTATTAGTCTATTATTCAGAATGAAAAGTGTTTACAATATTCGTCCTCTTACTCCTCAGTATGTGAGACTGTTCCTCATAGCAGGTAATTTCTTCCTAATTCAAAAACTCCTCATGGAAGCATCTGTTTTTGTCATCAAGGAGGGGACTGTATGTGGAATTGCAAGGCCAAAGACACCGCGGGTCAACTCTTCTCAGGACCAGATCCAAGTCGCCAGTGGGAACACACGTTCAGGCAGCCGCCACCAGCACCCCGCCTCAGGAACGAGGCTCCCTGCTTCATGTGGGCAAGAGGTGCCCCTGTTTTCCCAGCAGGCAGTCGGGGGTCTGGAGCCTAGGGAGCAAAGTGAAGCATACACTCCTGCTTCCTTCCTTCCCTGCACTTGGTGAGGTTCTGGCTCAGCTTAGATTAATGTCATCTCTTCAGCCTGGCCCAGTTTATCACTATGGGAAGGAGCCCAGCAGCAGGGGCTGCCAGACCTGGAAATAGATCCGCTCATTGCAGTATGGCAGGTGCAGAGGAGCAGAGCCAGCCATAGCTGGAAGAGAATCTTGGGGCACGGAGATGCACAAACACATAGGAGCAAGTCGAGACCCAAGTACCAAGCTGTAGAGTTACTGCACCATAGCAACCCAGGCCAGGAGGCAAGGTAAGAGGACGGTTATTACAGAGAGCCACGGGGCAAGAGTGGAGCCACCTTGACAGTGGGGGTGACCAGAAGCCACATCTAGGAGTGTTGACCCAGAGTCTGCATTTCGTCCTGCTCAGGACTGTAGGAGAGGCCCATCTTAAATGCTGCTGTCTCCGTGAGCTTTTGGAAACCTTACCGGCTTCCTCCCATGTTCAGGCAGCTCCACTAAGGTAACCTTCCTGCCTTGTCTCCACCCCTCTATTACTTTGCCCCGGGGAAAATGAAAGATGACCACTTGGATAGGTAGGTGGGGAGGGGAAACGGGTCCTGCATAGGCCAGTTGGCCCCTCCATCACCTTGGGGGTGAGCACATGCAGGGTACAAAATCCCACTGCTCTCGCTGAGGGGGCTGCACCCCTACAGGACTAAAGGAGCCGCTCCTAGTCCAGGGCTGCCATGGCTGGGTGGGTGAGCCTGCCTCCTAGTGGGATTTGCATTAGCAGCTCACTTAGTTCACAGGTCTAAAGCTGTGTCCTCCAGTCCAGCCCTCTAGCAGTAATAAAGAGGATATTTGGGTTCCTGTTGCCATTCCTTTGTTTTATTTCTCAGGGCCCTCAGAGACACCCCAGAATAGGGTTCCTGTCCTCTTCAATCTTGCCCTTCTTTGAGTCCCCATTGCATTTTGTGGTATGTTCCTAGCATGAACTTTCATTCTTTCAGTAGTTACCTCCTTATTTCCTTCCCCCCTGCATTTAAAAATAATTTTTATAGACGAGGTCTCACTCCGTCACCCATGCTGGAGTGCAGTGGTGCAATCATAGCTCGCTGGGCTCAAGCACCCTTCCTGCCTCTGCCTCCCAAGTAGCTGGGACCACAGGTGCACATGACTATGCCCAGCTAACTTTTGTTTTTCTTTTTTGTAGAGACGGGAGTCTTACTTTGTTGCCCAGGCTGGTCTCAAACTCCTGGCTTCAAGCAATCCTTCTGCTTCGGCCTTCCAAAGTGCTGGGATTACAGGCATGAGCCACCATGCCCAGCCTCCTTCCCTTACTAGCTGAGAACTAAGAGAAGACACTCTGGAGACAGAGGAGGAAACAATGGCGACACCGCGTGATGAAACATAGTGGAGGATGAAGACAAGGCTCCGTCAGGGGCACCAGAGAGGGAAGCCCAGTTCTGTGGGGAAGGTATGGGGCGGCTTCACAAGCCCAGTGTCTGTCTGCTCTCTTTGTAGGAGATGTGTTGTTTCGGCATCCATTCCCGCTTCTTTTAGGAAAAGTGCTTGAATTTCCTTTTCAGGAACCACCCACCATCCTCTCATCCATGCGTTCTGTTCCCGGCATCAGGGGTAGACAAGTGACTTCAGGCGTGGCCAGTTAGGGTTCTGACTCTTGGTCAAATCGGAGTGAATCCTGAGTCATTTGTAAACTCCAAGCAAAGGGCTTGCTTTGTTTTCTGTTGAATGCAGTGCTGTGAGGTAACCAGAAATGAAGCTGCTTTCTTGCCACAGTGAAGGCAAGAAAAGGGCCTGGCCGGCAAATGATGCCAGCGATTGGGGTGGAGCTGGAAGAGGGGGAGTGAGGAGGCCCAGACATCTTGGGAGCCCCGAATTCACCTCAGGATTTAACTTCTCTGCTGCTCAGCCAATTAACTCCTTTCTTCCATGACTAGTTTGAGTTGAGTTTTTAGTTTTTGCAACTAAAACAGCACTGACTAATACACCCTTAGGTAAGATTAGAGCAAGAATTTCCAATATCTGTTTTCTTCATCCTGAAATTTGGTGAGGATATCTAAGGTTCTTTTGTCTTTTGAAAGAATTCTGTTGCAATGGAAAGTATCAACCCATATTTTTCCATTTCTCCAAAATGTTTTAGTGTATATCTACAGGGCACAAACTTCTCTCTGTAGGCCCTCTGCCATAGTTGCTCTCTGCCACCTGTTAAGGGGCTGGTATCTAGAATATATAAAGCACTCTTAAAGCTCAGCCGGGCGCGGTGGCTCACGCCTATAATCCCAGCTCTTTGGGAGGCCGAGGCAGGCGGATCACCTGAGGTCAGGAGTTTGAGACCAGCCTGGCCAACATGGCAAAACTCTAGCTCTCTAAAAATACAAAAATTAGCCAGGCGTGGTGGCTCACTCAAGACTGAGGCAGAAGAACTGCTTGAACCCAGGAGTTGGAGGTTTCAGTGAGCCCAGATGACGCCACGGCACTCCATCCTGTGTGACAGAGTAGCACAGGACGGCAAAAACAAACAAAAGCTCTTAAAACTCAACAATAAAAGACAAATAACCCAATTTAAACATGCGAAAAGGGCCAAGTGTGGTGGTACTCCCAGCACTTTGGGAAGTTGAGGTGGGCAGATTGCTTGAGCCCAGGAGTTTGAGACCGGCCTGGGCAGCATGGCAAAACCACATCTCTACAAAATATTGAAAAGAAAAAAAAAAATTAGTCAGGTGTGGTGTTGCACACCTGTAGTCTCAGCAACCTGGAGGCTGAGGTGGGAGGATCGCTTAAACCTAAGGAGATAGAGGCTGCAATGAGCTGTGATTGTGCCTCTGCACTCTACCCTGGGCAACAGAGTGAGACCCTGTCTCAAAAAATAATCATAAAGAAAGAAAGATGAGAAAAGCATTTGTTTCTTTCCTTCTTTTTTTTTTTTTTTTTTTTTTTGAGATAGGGTCTGACTGTGTCCCCCAGGCTGGAGTGCAGTGGTGCAATCTTGGCTCACTGCAATCTCTGCCTCCCAGGTTCAAGTGATTCTCCTGCCTCAACCTCCCGAATAGCTGGGACTACAGGAGCAAGCCACCACACCCAGCTGATTTTTGTATTTTTAGTAGAGACGGAGTTTCACCATATCGGCCAGGCTGGTCTCAAACTCCTGACCTCAAGTGATCTGCCCACCTCAGCCTCCCAAAGTGCTGGGATTACAGGGGTGAGCCACTGTGCCTGGCCTTTTTTTGCTGCTGTTGTTTTTGTTTTGTTTTTTGAGACAGAGTCTCGCTCTGTCGCCCAGGCTGGAGTGCAGTGGCTCAATTTTGGCTCGCTGCAACCTCTGCCTCCTGGGTTCCAGGGATCCTCCTGCGTCAGCCTGCTGAGTAGCTGAGACTACAGCCGAGGCGCCACCATGCCTGGCTAATTTTTTTTTTTTTTAAGTAGAGATGGGGTTTCACCATGTTGGCCAGGCTGATCGTGAACTCCTAACCTCAAGTGATCTGCCCAGCTCAGCCTCTCAAAGTGCTGGAATTACAAGCATGAGCCACACTGTACCTGACCTTTTTTTTTTTTTTTTTTTTTTAAGAGAGATGAGTACAAGGTAGGGACTCAGAGGAAAGGGTGGGAAGGGAGTGAGGGATAAAAGACTACACATTGGGTACAGTGTGCACTGTGTAGGTGGTAGGTGCACCAAAATCTCAGAAATCACCACTAAATGACTTATTCCTATAACCAAACACCACCTGTTCCCCAAAAACCTACTGGGAAAAAAAAAAAAGAAAACTCACATAAGTAAATAAATGCAGGCCAGGCGCAGTGGCTCATACCTGTAATCCCAGCACTTTGGGATGCCAAAGTGGGCGGATCACCTGAGGTCAGGAGTTTGAGACCAGCCTGGCCAACACGGAGAAATCCTGTCTCTACTAATAATACAAAAATTAGGTGGGCGTGGTGGCGGACACCTGTAATCCCAGCTACTTGGGAGGCTGAGGCAGGAGAATCACGTGAACCTGGGAGATGGAGGTTGCAGTGAGCCAAGGTCGCGCCACTGCACTCCAGCCTGGGTGACGAGCAAAGCTCTGTCGAAAGAAGAAAAGAAAGGAAAGAAAGGTGCCGTCTGGCTGTGTTGCCCAGGCTGGAGTGCGGTGGCTATTCATGGTATGATCATAGTGCACTGCAGCCTCAAAACTCTGGGGTTCCAGTGGTCCTCCTGCCTTAGCCTCCTGTGTAGCTGGTACTACAGGCTACAGCTAAACGGCTCAGCTCCTCAGTCCTCCTTCATCTGCCACAGTGGATACAGAGCGTGGCAGCCCCTCCCAGGACGTCACAGATCTTTATGGCTGCAGGGACTGTAAAGTCACCCAGTTCAGCCCCTCGTTTATATACAAGAAAACAGTCCTATAGAGAAGGCGTGCCTTTTTAAGTCACACATTTGAGCAAATAAATAATTATCTCCTCACACATTTAAGATTGCTATTACATCCTTCTCTCTAGACCTCTTCTTTTAACCTTTCATCCACTCAGAATGCTCGCCTGGACCCTCTCTAATTTCTCAACATCTTTCTTTTGTTTTTGGAGACGGAGGCTCGCTCTGTCACCCAGGCTGCAGTGCAGTGGCATGATCTGGGCTCACTGCAACCTCCACCTCCCGGGTTCAAGCAGTTCTCCTACCTCAGCCTCCCAAGTAGCTGGGATTACAGGTGCCCACCACCATGCCCAGCTAATTTTTGTATTTTTAATGGAGATGGGGTTTCACCATGTTGGCCAGGCCAGTCTCAAACTCCTGACCTCAAGTGATCCACCCACCTGAGCCTCCCAAAGTGCTGGAATTACAGGCGTGAGCCACCATGCCCAGCTCAACATCTTTCTTAAGTGGGCCCGAGGCTAGGGGGAAAATCTCACCGTAGAGATATTTGTTAGATATTGAGCATGTGTAAAGAAGGCATCTGTGATGGTTAATTTTGTGTGTCAGTTGGACTGGGCCGTGGGGTGCCCAGATATCTGCTTGAACATTACTCTGGGTCCATCTGTGAGGGTGTGGGGTAGGATTGGCATTTAGGTTGGTGGAGCAAGTAAAGCAGGCTGCCTCCCTAACACGGGGGTCCTTATCCATCAGCTGAGGGTCCATATAGAACAAAAGGCTGAGTTGGAGGGCGCCCCTCCTGCATGACCAACTTTCAAGTGGTGACATCAGCTTTCTTCCTGCTTTTGGACTTGAACTGAAACATCACCTCTTCCTGGATCTTGAGCCTGCTGGCCTTCAGACTAGAACTACACCTTCGGCTTTCCTGGGTCTCGGCTTGCTGACTCACCCTGCAGAACTTAGGACTCGTCAGCCTCTACATTTGTATGAGCCAATTCCTTATAGTGTCTCTTTCTCCATATATACATGTATCTCCACATCTTATTGTTCTGCTTCTCTCGAGAACCCTGAATAATACAGTATCATTCCAAGATCAGCAGAAATGTTAGTGCTTCTGGGGAATTACTGCAAAGGGTACCTGAGTAGCAGCACATGCTCTCAGTACCCCCGCCTTCTGTTGTCTGCTGTGGCCTGCTCCCTCCCCACCCTTTGGGTTGATTTCAGGATAGAGATATGGGGATGGCACTGGGGTTGGGTGTGCAGTTACCCAGAACAGCCAGGATGTGTGCACGCTGTGTCCCAGGAGCAGGAGCATCGAGCACTGCTCAAGCTGCTTGGAAAAGAAAACAAAGGAAAGTGCGGAGCTGGGTGGGCGCTGGAATGGAGCAGGAAGAAAGGGGCAAGGGCAGGAGAGAAGCAGAAGAAACAATCCCTGAGACAGAGCTGGTGTAACCAAGGCTCTGTTTGCCCCACCATTTGAGAGAGAGGGTGAGCTGACGTCAAGGCCCAGCTCTGTTCAAAGGTAGGACACTGATTTTCTTCAAGAAGGCAGAGCTGGGGAGTGGCCTCATGTCTTATCATCATGGAAAGGGGAGGGCTGGGGGAGAGAAGGGGCAGCCAGGGCCTCCGAGTGGTGTAGGCCTCACCCTTGTGCTCACATGTCCCAACCACTGCCAGTGGTGCCACCCCTGAATCCCAGACCCCATGTGTAACCATCTACCTGGACCACAAGAGGAAGCACCACGTTCTTTGTCACGGTTCAGGGTAAAGGCATGATCTAAGTTGGGCAAAAGAGAGTCATCCTGGTACCTTAAAAAGGAGTCTAGGGTGAGCCCCAGTCTGCTGGTGGCCGTCTTCACCACCTTTGAGGAGAGACGACCTGAGCAGACACACAAAGGAAAGAGGTGGAGAGAAACCGTGCCTTTGTGTCATTGTTTGAGTCCCTGGACCCAGTCAAGCCCCCTGGACTATGCTGAACTTTTCAGCCGTGGAAAGCAATAAAGTCCATTTAGTTAAGAAAGTTTCGGTTCTGTTTCTTGCAGCTGTGAGCATTCCGACAACCTTGATGTTCCAGGCCCCCCTTGGGCCAGGTCCATGAGCTCATTGCTTGCCACGCGCCTCACAGCATCAACTCAATGTTCCCCAAAGCCACGCCCTTCCTTTCCTGCTTTCACACCAGTGACTACACCATGCTCTTAGGAAAGCCTGTCCCTTCTCCAAGGCGCAGATCAAGTCTCTCCTTTAGGAAGTGTTCCTTGGCTGTCAGGTTTGGGTGTTATCAGGTTTCCTTTTTCCTGGTGGCTGGATTGGAAGGCTTTAGAGGGCAAGGATCATGTGTTAGGATCTCTGCATCCTCCACAAGGCGCTTGTGTTCAGTGTATTTGCTGAATGAATGTCACATAAAAAAGCATGACCCGGTCAGGCGCAGCGGCTCACCCCTGTAACCCCAGCAATTTGGGAGGCCGAGGCGGGAGGATCACCTGAGGTCAGGAGTTCCAGACCAGCCTGGCCAACATGGCAAAACCCCATCTCTACTAAAAATACAACAATTAGCTGGGTGTGGTGGCGGGCGCCTGTAATCCTAACTACTTGGGAGGCTGAGGTTGGAGAACTGTTTGAATTGGGGAGGTGGAGGTTGCAGTGAGCCAAGATCTCCCCACTGCACTCTAGCCTAGGCAACAAAGTGAGACTCCGTCTCAAAAAATAAATAAATAAGTAAAAATGAATAAGAGACCGTCTTCCTTTATTAAAATAAAACCCGTCCACCACCCCAAGGTTATTCCAGAAGGAAACTCTCCACCAACAGTGCTGGCACTAGACATATACTGAGAGATCCCCAAGACGGAAGTGAAGCCCTGGGGGCATCTGGGGCTACATGGTCTACCTCGCCATACAGGGAGGCCCTTTACAGGGCTAGCTGCCATCTTCTACCAAGACAGAAGGCAGGAACCTTCCAAACAGGGCAGCCTGCAGGCCCCGCACCCTTCAGACCCCTTTCTCAGACACCTGTACAACCCCTTAAGCCAGACGGACTCACAGCTGTCTCTGGAAAGTTCTTCATTACCTGACTGTAGACTGGAGGGGTCTCTGCCTCACCTCCAACATCTTATGAAGCCCCTTGCCACCCACCGTGTTGCTGTCCCACTCAGCTGAAGGGCCAGTCCCACATCAACCCTCCAGCTCTGAGATCAGCCAATCTTCCCTGGACACTGCTCTCTTCCCCCAGCAAAAAAGCCAAGAATTTTCCCCAAAGCTTATGGTGAGGAACCGGTTTTTTGTGTGTGTGTGTGTGTGTCTGTCTGTCTGTGTGTGTGTGTGTGTGTTCGTGTGTGTTCTGACACGGAGTCTCACTCCGTCACCAGGCTGGAGTGCAGTGGTGCGATTTCGGCTCACTGCAACCTCTGCCTCCCGGGTTCAAGCAATTCTCCTGCCTCAGCCTCCCGAGTAGCTGGGACTCCAGGCGCCCGTCACCACGCCTGGTTAATTTTTGTATTTTTAGTAGAGACGGGGTTTCACCGTGTTGGCCAGACTGGTCTCAATCTCCTGACCTTGTGATCCGCCCACTTTGGCCTCCCCGTGTGCTGGGATTACAGGCATGAGCCACCGCATCCAGCCAGAACTGATCTTAATTCTCAAACCAGTGACCCTAATAAACTGTCTTCATTTCAGGTGGGCTCATTCAAAATGCCATTTTCAGGCTCGGTGCAGTGGCTCATGCCTGTAATCCCCACACTTTGGGAAGGGAGGCAGGATTGCCTGAAGCCAGTAGTTTGAGACCAGCCTGGGCAACATGGTGAGACTCTGTCTCTACTCACCCCCACAAAAAAGACATTTTCTCTTCTCCGCAAACCCCCGGCCTCCCATTAAAATGTCACTCCCCCTAAAAAAACGCAGAGGAAGAGGTAAGATTGCAGGCTATTTGAAAACAGGGGCATGAAGTTTGTCAGTTCCCTTATGTCTCCCCACAGCATCTGTGTTCCATTAGTGTAGTGGCTGAGACCGTGGATACCGCAGGCAAGATGCCAGTTGAAGATTCTCTAGTCATCTTGGGAAGGCCGCCCTGCCCCGAACGCACCACCTCTTCCTGTATCCCAGGGTCCTCTCCCTGTGGCCCTTCACATCCCATGGCTTCCCATGTGCGGGCCCCTCTTCGCCTGTGTGGCTGATGCCACCTTCCAGCTGCCATGTGACAGGTAGGCAGGGACTGGGGCTCCCGCATTCCCAACTCCAGCACCTGGCTGAGACACTGGGCCCTGGGACTGACTGTGACTGCCCTCTTCCCCTTTGGCAGGGCCTGTCTCCCACTTCTGACACCCTCACTTAAGGCCAGGCAGACCCCTTCCCACTGCCACCAGTCATTAAAATAAGGCTGCATCCCTCCCTCCCCTTCTCAAAATCCTTCCAGGGCTCCTTCTGCTGTTAGTGCCTCAGATGAGCGCCCCTCACCTTTCTAACCTCAGGTCTCACCACGTCCTGGCCACCAGTGTGCTTTCGCTCTTGCCATTTCCTCAGCAGCAGTGTCCCTACCCCAGTTCACTCCCACGTCAAGTGTGGCTCAAGCTGCGTCCTCCAGGAAGCCTTTCATGATCACTGAGGTCAGAACTGGCTCCCTTCTGGGCACAGCACTTTCCGAGCCAGCCGCCCACTTCACTCTGCCTTTCTGTGGACAAGTCCATCTCCTGAACTTAGGACATAAAATCCTTGCAGACAGGGTCCTGTCAGTCACTGTATTTTTCATGGTGCCTAATGGTGCTTTGTCTGAATGGACATGAAATAAGAGAGAACACACTCCCAGCTTCCAAGAAAGATGTGTATTCTCCCTAGCAACAACAAAAGAGACCTAAATGGGTTGCTCCCTGAAGGGAGCCCTCGGCTCTTACCGTGATGCACACGTGGGGCTGTGTGACCGAATGTATGAAGGAAGGAAAGAAGGAATGGAGGGAATGTGGGCAATCAAGGCCTGGCACTGCCCTCCAGGAGGCTTATAGGTCACATCCCAGAACTGTCTCCATCCCCACACCTCTCCTAGTAAGATTCATTGCCTATGATTTCAAAGAAAGTGCAGTTTCTAGGAAGTGAAGGAAAACATGAAACATAGAAAATAAAAAGAGAGAAAAACACACAAATTATTAAATAAAATTTAAAAATAGAGGGAAAAAAAGTGTAGTTTGTTCTGCAAGCCACAGCCCAAAGAAGTCTATTTCCTCCCGCAGGATGGCTAGAGTTTAGGAGCCACGTTCTCTTCTATAGCTCACCAGAGGACGCAGCGTGAAGAGCTCAGGTTTGAAGGTTGGGCCTGGGGCAGGAGTCAGCTACTGTTTCTAGCTATTCTAGAAAGACCTAGAAGCTTCCTGTGTGAAAACAGGATTAGAAAGCTCTGGGGGTGAAAATGCCATGCACGGAGCTGGCCCATGCCAAGTCCCTTCTAACCATTTTAAATTACATCTTTGGCCAGGTGCGGTGGCTCATGCTTGTAATCCCAGCACTTTGAGAGGCCGAGGTGGGTGGATAACCTGAGGTCAAGAGTTCGAGACCAGCCTGGCCAACATGGTAAAACCCCTCTCTACTAAAAATACAAAAAAAGTATCCGGGCACAGTGGCACACGCCTATAATCCCAGCTACTTGGGAGGCTGAGGCAGGAGAATCGCTTGAACCCAGGAGGCGGAGGTTGCAGTGAGCTGAGATCACGCCACTGCACTCCAGCCTGGGTGACAGAGCGAGACTCTTGTCTCAAAAAAAAAGAAAAAGAAAAAAAATTACAGCCTCATCAATGTCTCCTGCTTCTCTGAGATGAAGGGAACAAACCAAATCAGGAAAATTGTGACAAAAATGACAGGCAGCCATTGGCATTTCCATTCTTATTTGTGGTTTCTGGTTTTTTGGTTTTGTTTTCCTTTTTAATTTTTTCCTAGAAAAAAAACACAACCGGGGGGATTTATATGACAAACTATCAGTGTCAGGATGGCAGAGGGAAAGAGAAAGAAGAGGAAGGCTCAGAGACATGGGGAGTGAGTAAAAAGTGGGTTCCGGATTGTGCGGAACGGTCCACAGGGTCATGTACAGGTCCGCAGGAGATGACCGGTCCCTTTGGCATGCATGTCCGGTGCCTGGTCTTCTGGTCTGCCTGCTCAGACGCCCATGGGCAGAGCGAGCTGGCCACAAGTAAACCTGCCAACGACGAACTCAGGACTCAACAGAAAGACTCAGTTCAGTTCCTTGGTTTTGTGCTCAGGCAGCCGGCAGCCTTTCTTGCCTGAGAGAAGAGTCCAGAAGAGCAGGAGACTCACCTTTGAACACACTCTGGCATCACCGCGAACTGCAAGCAGCTGCCTGCTCGTGTGCAGGTGTGGCCCTCGCCACCCACGTGGGCATCTGTCCGGACATCCCTGGTCAATCTGGCCAAAGGATGGGACGTGACAGTCCCTTTCTAGCCACAGCTTCATAGTGTTGTCCATTCTCCAGTCTTGCTCAAACTATCGATCACCGTAAAGGTTCGAAGAGATTTAATCCATTTCCTTTTCAGCTCAGCAGTGGACACTGAGTCCCAAGAAGCAGGTAACTTAACAAGGACAGGTTGGCCATCTGGATCTACACTGAAGGTCTTTCAAGTTTCATCCACTTCATGCCCAGATCTCAGGACAGAAAATTCAGGCAGACCCAGAGCAAACAGGGTGGCCGAGTGATGGCTGAGCAAGAAAGGCCCAGCAGCGCACTGCAAGACCAGAGTACATTCAAGAGGGGGAGGGGGGCACGCGGCAGGCTGGAGCCCCAAGTCAGAGTCTAGGGCGGCACTGGTCTGAAGGACACAGCCCGGCCTGCTGGGCTGACAGGGTGGGTCTGACGCCTCACGTGACGGGGCCCCACTGGCTGTATTCCTATGTGGAGGGTGGTGGGTTCCTGCCCTGTTGTGGCCCGTTCCTAAACTGAGGCCAGGTTCCATCTCAGTGCCGCAGTCCTGAGGAGCACCACGCTGGCCCGCCAGCCAGGCCACAGTCCTCAGCCCCTCTGGGTTCCACAAGAAGGCCCCAGGGAGCCAGTCACTGGGAGGGAAGGGCCGGGAAGGGAGGCTGCATTCTACTGGGAGAGACTCGGGAGGGGCTGCCACGGGCTTGGAAGAGCTACAGCCCCAAATACAGAGCCAAAAGGAATGGGATACATGTCTAAAAAGGGACAAAGTCTTGTCCCTATTTTAAAAACAGAATATTGTTGCTGTTGCCTGGTTTCGTTTTTTCCTTTTAAAACCACTCACATTTAAAAGGTGAAGGGCTGGGAGATGTAGTCCCCTTCACTCTGGTCCTCGATGGGCACCAGGGGCCTCAGTCTCACGCTGGCTCCTGCTCTCTTTGCCTGGGCTCCAGCCACAGGAAGCAAGGGCAGAGAGGGCAGCAAGGGCAGAGAGGGCAGCAAGGGCAGAGAGGGCAGCAACGGCTCTGCCTTCCCAACAGCAATTCCCTCTCCCCATAAAACCAGGGCACATGTGAGGAGAAGTCCAAAGAGTAAAGTGCACAGAACTCTCGGGAGCAGGTGGCCTGGGGGTGGGTCACTCCGAGAAGGAAGGGGTCTGGGGGGCGTCAGCCCAGAGCTGCAGCTGTGGAGCAAACCCTGACCCCTGTGAGGTGAGCCTGCAGGGCACAGCCCCCTTTCCCCTGGGCCCTTTGACACTTCTTTCTGGGACTGTCCACTCTCAGCAGCTCTCCAAGGAAAGTCTCGGTCCCAAAGATACGGCCCACGCAGGAGGAAACTTGGATGACCTTCCCTGGCTGGTAATGACTCGTGAACGTGAAGGGGGCAGGATGCGGCAGGAGGGAAAGAGTACGTTATAGAAAACCAGTGGGCCTCTGCTTCTGAGAGCAGGGACACTTGGATGACCCTAAAGGCAGAGTCTCTCCCGGGGAAGGTTTGGAGAAGATGGTCAGGATCCTACCAGTGAGGCCTGCTGGGGAAAGGAGCTCCTCTGGGCGCGAGAGGAGCTGCAGAGTTGGGGGAGGGGCTGCCGAGGAAGAGAGCCCAAGGCTGGCATTAGGGGGTGTAGGCAGGGGGTGGCTGGAACTGGTTGATGACCTCATATTCCGCTGGGTAGGGCTCGTTCTCCTCCATCTCGGAGAGCAGCTCCAGAGCCTGCTCCTCCTCCTCTGTGGGGTAGTGGCGCAGGAGGTTGGCTGCCGTGGCCAGGATTGAGGCTCCACCAGCTCCCGCCACCAGGTAGAAGCTAACAGCAAAGGTGACGTAGACCTGGGATCCATGGTACTTCTTATGCTGCTGCTGCTGGGCCAGGATGAGTTCAGAAGCCCAGTAAGAAAAGCCAATGACGGTGGCACACTGCAGGACTAGGGGACAGAGGGACAGCACAGAAGGGGAATTAGTGAGCACGCCATAGCCAGGATGCTTGAGGACCCAATCACAGCCTCTCTACCCAAACCCCATTCTCAGAGAACCTGCCTGGCCGACTCTGCAAGGAGGAGCTCTCCTGGCCATGGGATTCCTGGCCTGAGGCTGGGGACAGCAGTCTGACCTGATCTAGGCCAGTCAGATTCTCTCTGTCTTAAGGAGCAAACAGGGTCATGCAGGTTGGGAGCTGGAGTAGGCACACCACACTTCGAACCAGCACAGCAGTGCAGGCATGAGGGAGGAGAGCAGCTGCATACAAGAAAAGGCGGGTCTGTGGGGAAGCAGGAAGGTGGAGAGGAGAGAATCTGACCAGGAGCTCCAGGTGAGACACGGGAGACTGCCTGGTTCCTTCTTCACTCGTGTCAGGTCTGAGCTTCAAATGCCACTTGAGAGAGCTGTGAGCTGCTTTGTGGAATTTCTAGCAACATTTCCCCTCCACAGCTGGGCTGAGTGGGTTTGTGATCCTGGCAAGTTAGCAGCTAGACTGGAGCAGGCTGCTGACACCCTGACACTCTGGGAAAGACGAGCTTGGCACATGAGCTCCTGGAAGGGCGTCTGCTCAGAGAAACCAGAGCCCTCACCGGCAACTCAGACAGGATGCCCCTGCCCCATAGCAGTTCCCCCCCGCTACGAGCGGGCCCTCGGCTTACCTGTGAGGATATGGGCGAAGGCATAGCGACGGGTGATCTTCAGGGCGGGATGCTTGGGCCCAAACACATCCAGAAGGAACGCGGAGAGACTACACAGGATGCCCAGGAAACAGAAGGCGGCGATGACCCGCAGGAGCAGCACTGTCTGGGGATTCATGCAGAAATCTGCAGGGGGAGAACCAAATTTTCAGGGCCCCAAGTAACGCCTGGTGCAGGAAGCCCCCACCTAGAAGGAGTCTGATCCCCACCACAGCGCTGGGAGCCAGGGCAGTTCCGGAGGACACTGTCTTAGCTCCCGCTCCTGGGTGGTCTGCAGGGAGCTGGAACAAATTCCACAGTAGCAAACAGAGGCCCTCTGGGCCACGGCTCTCCGGTACCTCAAGTCCTTCTCTCTCCAACAAGACTAGCCTGAGTGCAGGACTCTGCTTCACTGTCTATGCCACGCCCTTCTAACCATTTTTAAAGACCTGACATGTTAACGCTAGAGGATACTTTGAGCTGGCAGGAAAAGCCTGACTTTGGAGCTGAGACAGCCAGAGAGGCTAAGACCACACAGGTCAATTCATACCGATTCTCCATTTCCTCACTCATTCATTCCCTTTTTGTTCCAAAAAGAAGCTGAACTTGAAGACACTATGCTAAGTGAAATCAACCAAATGTAGGACAAATATTTTATAATTCCACTCATATGAGATACTTAGAATAGTCAATTTATAGAGACAGAAAATATAATGGTGGTTGCCAGTGGGTAGGGAGAGGGGAGAATAGGAAGTTATCATGTAATGTGCACAGAGGTTCAGTTTGAAATGATGAAAAAGTTTTGGAAGTGGATAGTCGTGATGCTTGCACAACAATGTTAATGTGCTTCATATCAATGAACTCAACACTTAAAATGGTTAATACTTTGGGTGGCTGAGGCAGGAGGATTGCTCGAGGCCAAGAGTTTGAGATCAGCCTGGGCAACACAGTGAGACCCCCGTCTCTTAGAGAAAAAAAAAAAAAATTAGCTGAGCATCGCGGTCTCAGCTCCTTAGGAGGCTGAGGCAAGAGGACTGCTTGCGCTCAGGAGTTACGGTAAGCTATAATCACACCACTGCACTCCAGCTTGGATGACAGAAAGAGACCCTGTCTCTTAAAAAAGCAAAATATTGGCCAGGCGCGGTAGCTCACGCCTGTAATCCCAGCACTTTGGGAGGCCGAGACGGGTGATCACGAGGTCAGAAGATCGAGACCATCCTAGCCAACATGGTGAAACCCTGTCTCTACTAAAAATACAAAAAGTAGCCGGGTGAGGTGGCGCGCACCTGTAGTCCCAGCTACTGGGGAGACTGAGGCAGGAGAATCGCTTGCGCCCGGCAGGTAGAGGTTGCAGTGAGCCAAGATCCAGCCTGGTGACAGAGTAAGACTCTGTTTTTTGTTTTTTTTTTTTTTAAAAAAAGGTTGGCAGGGCACAGTGGTTCACGCCTGTAATCCCAACACTTTGGGAGGCCAAGGCAGGTGGAACATCTGAGGTCAGGAGTTCGAGACCAGCCTGACCAACATGGTGAAACCCTGTCTCTACTAAAAATACAAAATTAGCCGGGCTTGGTGGCATGTGCCTGTAATCCCAGCTACTTGGGAAGCTGAGGCAGGAGAATCGCTTGAACCTGGGAGGTGGAGGTTGTGGTGAGCCAAGATCACGCCTTCACACTCCAGCCTGAGCAACAAGAGTGAAACCCCATCACAAAAAAAAAAAGGTTAAAATGCTGTTTAATGTTATGTATATTTTACCACAATTTAAAAAAAAGTAAAATAAAGAAAAGAGGAAGAAAGAAGTTGCAGCAGTTTAGAGAAATGTGCAGCTACAAGAAAGCATTACACAGATTCATAAAGTTGGTAGACTACATCATCGCATTTAGTTTTGCTCCCTCCCTGAACTCTACGAGAACAAAAGAATTCTTTTAAAGGGCAACCCACACAAAAAGAAAGGGAGGCGTAAAACAAGGTTCCACAAACTGGAAAGTAAAGGGACACAGACCTACCTAAAAGGGACTCAGCAGACTCGGCAGAGCTGGGGACAAGCCGTCAACAGGAAAAGCTAGAAAGCAACCACATGTATGCCACGAAAGCCCCAGAAGGTTTGGACGGTGCCAGTGTACACACATCAAGGGCATAAATGAAGGAAAAGGAAGAGGCTGAAAGAAAAGACGCAGGACTCAAGGGGTTCCTGGGGGTCATGGTGCAGGGAGAGCCCATGACAACAACCACGCACCAGACACACAGTGCGACTTGTACTTCCCTCCGGTATGTCAGCCATCCTTTAAAACACATTTCAACTAGACGACACTGTCTGTCTCCTGTGATAACTATGCAAACTGCAAAAGCTCCCAGAAGCATAGCGTAGAATAAACGCTGAACCAAAAAGAAACCAGGCCATGATTAAGTATTTTAAGCTTTAATAAAAAGTAGGAAATGGGGCCGGGCACACTGGCTCACACCTGTAATCCCAGCACTTTGGAAGGCTAAGGAGTGGATCACCTGAGGTCAAGAGTTTGAGACCAGCCTGACCAATATGGTGAAACCCTGTCTCTACTAAAAATTTAAAAAATTAGCCAGGTATGGTGGCATGCACCTGTAGTCCCAGCTACTCAGAAGGCTGAGACAGGAGAACTGCTTGAACCTGGGAGGTGGAGGTTGCAGTGAGCCAAGATCACATCACTGCACTCCAGCCTTGGTGACAGAGTGACTCTGTCTCAAAAAAAAAAAAAAAAGCAGGAAATGGGCCTTAACTTCCTCTCCTTCCTCTGTTACAGTCACTAGCAAGTTCTTCTTTTATTTAGGCCATGGGTCACCAAGTGACTTAGGAAAATTTGGAAAGGGCTGGCAAGACTCAGGCTATACAGCGTCCTTTCCTGAACTTGCCCTCAGGCTGAGAGGGTGTGGGATGTGATCATCAATCTCTAGGACACACCCAAATCACTGGGGCACTAGCTGAAAGCGTGTTCCCAGGTCCCCAGAGAGTCTGAGTTCTAGGTCTGGAGCAGGGTCTAGAAATCTGCATTTTAACAAGCAGCCTAGGTAATCCCCATGCAGGTGATCCAAGCCCCACACTTCAAGAAACACCGGTTCAGACCTCAGAGGAAGGTGGACCGATGAGGGAAAGTCCAGGAACCTGGGGACGGGACCTAAACCCAGCAAAGCTGACTTAGCCGAACAGATGCCAGCGTCACAGGCTCTGGGTAGAGGGAAGCCCTGGGCCGTTGGGATTGCGCACGCCCTGCCTCAGGCTCAGAGTTCACCCGGCAGACGCTGGCTAGGCCCAGACAAGGCTCACAGGCCTCTGTCTGGCTTTGCGTCACCCACCAAGAAGCCCTCAGAGCTATCTGTCGTGATCTCTTAGAGAAATATGCAGCTACAAGGAAGTATTACATAGATTAGGAAAGTCGGTGGACTATATCATCACATTTAGTTTTGCTCCCTCCCTGAACTCCACGAGAACAAAAGAGTTCTTTTGTCTGCTGACCATCTGTTTTGGGCCCAAGCATCCAGCCTGGGTAGCTGTCTACTGCCAAAAAGCCTGCCTGTGTGTGAGCCCCGCCTGCAACTGGGACCAGCCTTCACTGAACCCGTCCTGCAGTGCCGTAGTGCATGGGGCCTCACTGAAAGAAAAGCTCTAGGAGACAGGGGCTATCTCCTGGCTTTATTTTAAATATTATTAAGAGCTGGGAGAGTTCTTGTTGGCGTCCATGTGGCATGTGGCAGGGATGGGGCAGTGTTCTTACAGTTAACCTGCCAGAGGCCACACGCCGCTCTGCAGCAAGCCGTGTCAGATTCCACTCTCATTACTAGCGAGGCCAGGCACTTAGGAGTAAGAAAAGCAATACGTGGGGGCTTCAAGGAGCCTGTATTGTTTCTTTGGCTGGATGGTGAGCACAAGGATGTTCATTTGATTATCCTTAAAAATGTACATCCATGACATATACTCCTATTGCCTTATGTTTCATTATACATGAGTTTTAGGAGTAAGGAGACATGAACATGATAAAAAGCTTTCGAGAGGACGTCCCTTCCCTTGTGGATGTCCACCTGCTCCTCCCCAAAGGCAAATATTGTTGGAGGGGCCTTGTATACCCCTCCTGGAACAGCCTGGGCACACAGAAGGGTCAAGTGCCCTCCTGGGGGATTTACCACACAGCTCAGATGAGGAGGTGGGGGCTCCCGGAGGTGAAGTGGCTTCCTCCAGGCCACACGCTGCAGAGCTGGATTCCAAACCATGGTCAGGCTCCCCTGCACTGTGCTGCTCGGAATCACCAAGCACCAGAGTCAGCCACTGTATTTTTGCCTGGAGATCATCAATCAATTCCTAAAGAGTTGTGCGTGAATGAGGGATCAGAAGCTAACAGGAATGCCGTCGGAGCCATCCTCGGAGCCAGCTGCTAAGCTCACTAGAGGAACAGCTTGAAGCAATGAAATCTCTCAAAGAAGCAAAAAAGGTTTGGGTCATTAAGTCCTCACATGGGGAATTACTGGGCAAAGCCTGCCAGGCATGGTGTCCAAGCTCCTGCAGCTCTGCAACCATCAGCGCCTGCTCCAGGAAGCGGCCAGGACACCAGGAAGGCTCGGGATCCGGCGCAATCCTAGCTCTAGCAGAGACTGTGTTACTCTGGGCAAGTCCCTCGAGTGCGCTGGACCCCTGCTCTCCCATCTATCAACGAAGACAGTAACATCTGCCCCACCCACCACCAGGGCCTGCTGGGTCAGCCCATGGAAGAGCAGCCGCCTGTACTGTTACTAACCAGAGGCTGTTTCAGCTGGGCCAGTGTCCCCTCGGCATGCCTTTCCCTCTTCTACCAAGACCTCCCAGACCACACGTCAGCCCATGTGGACCAAAGCCTACTAAAGCCAGACTAAGGCCTACCCTACAAGTGAGACAATATGATAGCGAGGAGAGACTTCTGACCTCAAACTCCAACAGGTTTTGTTCCAATGTAACTGCCTTTCTCCGCTCCAAAGCTGTGAGTAAACCCTCACGGTCAGTAGAAAACCGAGTGTGAACTTCCCGTTGGGTAACGTTAACAGACACACCAGGGGCCTGCCCCATGTAACAGGCGGGCTTTCCTCGGAGGGTCTGAGAGCACGCCGGAAGAACAGGCAGTTATCCTAGACAGGCTTGGAGCCCAGCTCAGACGCTCTTCGGGAGTCAGTATCTCAACTTCTTTCTCTCCTCCCTCCCTAGACATCGGTACAGCGGGGAAGGTGACAAGCACCTGCTCCCACGAGGGAACCGCTAAAGAAAACCCCTGAAGGTTATGGATGTAGGATTTTATTTGAGAGAGAAATGGCATGCAAGGCAGGACCCTAACTTGAAATTCAAGCCAGTGGTGTAGTCCACGATGCCCTGGCTAGACACAGAACACCTCCTATCCTCCAGCTGTGCTCTGGCCTGTTGGTTTTGGTAAACACTGCTTGGCGGTGCCCTCTAGTCATCAGGGAAGTAGGCAGCTGTAACAGGATCCCACGGAACTGACTTTGCTCAAGGTCACTGGTGAGTCACCGGGCTAGATTTGTTTTGAAGGTCCTGCCTCTTCCTGTCTATCTGCCCATTGCTCTAACCACTCCTGACCCAAACAGTTTGCAGGCAGAAAGGCTAAAGGGACTCCTGTCCCACCCCGCACCCTCCTTGCTGGAGTCCCTGTGAATTGGAGACACTTCCCCAGTGCCCCAATCCCTCTTTATGCATCTGTGCTACCTGCTCAGCCTCTCCCTGCTGTGACTTGTTTTAGCTTCCAGACAGGCCTGTGCACAGGCCTCTAACAGAGCCCTCTGGTGCCCAGCCAGGTTATCCCACAGAAACCAACAGGCCCCGCAGGACCTGGCAGTGTCCGCTGCCCCGGTCACCACCTGTCAGGCACACAGGCCCTCCCTGGAAGGCCCTTGAGCTCCCACTGGCTGCTGCCAATTGAGATGCACCTGACTTCTACTCCCCAACTTCCTCGTTCTCCAAAGATGCTTCCTCGAGCTGCTGCCAGTGCTCTTTGGCGGCCACACTTGAGAGGCAGAAAGTCTCAGAAGAAAGGACTATCTGGGGCGCCTCTTTCTGGAGCCATTAGAGGTCTGAGTCTGTCTCCACCCAGGGCCAGGTTGAGAGCTGTGTGAGAAGCAGGCACCGCTTGCTGGAGCACTGGAGAAAACCCAGGA
>NW_012109807.1:9576634-9580438 GCF_000951045.1 Mandrillus leucophaeus | reverse complement strand
TTTTTTTGAGATGGAGTTTTGCTGTTGTTGCCCAGGCTGGAGTGCAATGGCGCGATCTCAGCTCACTGCAACCTCTGACTCCCGAGTTCAAGCGATTCTCCTGCTTCAGCCTCATGAGCAGCTGGGATTACAGATGCCTGCCACCACGCCCGGCTCAAAAATTTACTTTTATTTTTAACATGCCTTCGACAAGGATGCACACCAAAGTGAAATAATTATGAGATTGTTTCTTATGACAGCTGAAGTAAAACAAAGGATAAAAACTATAAATGACACAGCATCATTTTATATTGGCATCAACAGATGTGGGGTAGTCCCAGCTCTGCCACTCCCAACTGGGTAGCCTTGGGGAGATCATTCATTTTTCTGAGCCACAGCTAAGCACTCTCCATGCGGTGCTAGATTTCAGAGATCCAGCTTTCTAGATCCGATGGGTCTAGTGGTGGGAAGGTGGTATGTGTGCTTCAAAGAAAGCAAGTACAGGGCAATGTGCTAAAAGAAAAACCACCAAGACTCACTCAAGCTTAACGCTCTTTGTACCATTAGCAACATGACACAGAAAAGGCTGCATATAAGGCCTCTGTCGTGTGCATAACTTTGGCTTTAACGAGCCACCCCAGCAAAGAGTACCATGAAGGTGAAATCTGGAAACAAGCAGGAGCCCCCAACCCTCTACAAAATCACCCTACAGCTTCTCAAACTCAAGAGAGATGGAAAACAGTAAGAGGACACTCAGAGAAAGGCAACATTTGGCCACAAGGATGAGGCTTTTCAGCCTAGACCTGCAGTAGCAGAGTATGGTCCAATGCACAGCGGGGAACTTGGACCTTTTCACCGAATCCCGGTGCCTGAATCCTTCAGGAGGGAGCGTGGAGATATCTAACAGGAGGCGCTTCTGACAGGCGGTGCAATGAACATCTGGAATGCATCACAGCCAGGGAATAGCACAGAGAGGATATAAGCCCTTCAAGATGGCTCAAAAGACCTTGGGGTTGATGAACTATGCTGTTACTAAGCACTGTTTGGGGTACACTGATCATTGTTAGGGTGAAAAGCAGGTGATACAGTCCAGTCCTGTCCTCAGACTACACAATTTTTACTGGAGACAAGACTGGGCAGGATAAACTACGGGGCCCATAGGACCCTCCCATAGTCTGCTGTCTATCTGGCCGGAAAGCACGATGATGCACAAAGCAACCTTGCCTTTGTCAGGCACACTTATAATGGTTCCAAGAGCCAAATTCCAACTGTTGTACTGAGGGTGGCAATGGGACGGTCTTCCGATTACCTAAAATCCCCTTCTTCTCCGATACACATCCGATTACCATACAACTCTAAAATACCTTTTAAATCCTAGTCATATGAAAAGTTCCTTTTTTTCTCCATTAATCAGTCTGCCCCAAAGAAGCTTTTCCGTCTCTCGCAGACTCTCAGAAGGGGCCAGCTAACTGTGATACCTAGCACCCTTATCTTTTCTCCATACACAGCGTCCTTCCTCCAGCAGAATCCGAAAATAGCAGCAGTCCGGATTAACATGGCTGTGAGGAGTAGGTGCTTAGCTGAATAACATCAGAATTAATGAGGGGCCGGACCCCAAACAGAGCCACCTGGTGGGCATGAACACCAGGCAGCTATGGGGCCGCTTCCTTCAACCAAGTGTCTGGTCCCTGGCTCTCTCTGCTTCAGCACACATTCTGCCCCCCACCGAGGCCTGAAGGGCCAGCGCGCAGCGCCCTCACCTTTCAGCAGGTCCGGGTGCACATAGCCCAACACGTCCGAGACCCCCAGCTCCTGGCGCGAACAGGTGCCTCCGTGGATGTGCAACCAGGCGGGCTCGGCGAGGGCAGTGCACAGCGCCGTGATGGACAGGGCGCCAGGCAAGGCCGAGGCCAGGCTACGCTCCGGCTGCTTGGGCAGAGCGCTGCCTCCCTGAAGTTATGACAAAAAGCACAGCTTTGGCTGGGCTTGTGATAAAACTCAACTAGAACAGGGAGGTGATAAGCCTCGGGCAGCTTTGATGGGAAGTAAACTCGGAGGTCACTAAGGTGTTGCGGTAAGAGTATGGACTTCGGAGTCATTGTCCACTCGGATTAGCTGAGCAAACCACCCAGCCTCCCGGAACTGGGAGCTTTGTGAAGTGGGGCTGATGACAGTACCAAACAGAGCTGCTGTTTAGGAGGAAAACGCGGGCCTGGCGTGTGCTTAGCGTAATGTCAAAGTGTGGCACTCAGGCAGGGGCTGAGAAAGGGTAAGGCTGCTCCAGGGCCTGCTGGCTGCCTGACTCCCATCACCTGCAGAGACCTGCAGGGCCTGTTCTCCCTCTGGAAGTATCTATACGCGTCCGGGAGCGGTGGCTCACGCCTGTAATCTCAGCACTTTAGGAAGCCAAGGCGGGTGGATCACTTGAGGTCAGGAGTTTAAGATCAGCCGGGTCAACAAGATGAAACCTTATCTCTACTAAAAATACAAAAATTAGCCGGGTGTGGTGGAGCACCTGTAATTCCAGCTACTCGTGAGGCTGAGACAGGAGAATCATGTGAACCCAGGAGGCAGAGGTTGTAGTGAGCCGAGATGGCACCACTGCACTCCAGCCTGGGTGACAGAGCAAGACTCTGTCTCAAAAAAAAAAAATCTATATGCACCACATCTGTGCTTGACAGCTCTGCTCCCTCCTGAGATGTGGAATACTCCAGGCTCCCAGGTCAGGACATCTGTTAGGCCCTGAAGATCACACAGTCACACGGGATACTACATGTCTGAAGACCCACTGGGTATCAAAAAGCCAGTAGGTACAAAGAAAAGGGAGAGAAGATGCAATCAGGGGCCTCCGTGATTCTTCTGTGATAGCTCATGAGGTGCCACTGCCAACTCTCCTATTCATGGGCGCAAAGTGCTCCTAGGAGACAGCCACAGGCAAGCGAGTGGAAACTACACACGGGTTCAGATCTCTAAATATGTGAGTAAACGTAACAAAAAAGGTTAAGAAAACATGCTTTGCAAAAGACAAAACGGAGCCTGAATAATTTCTTTCTTTTTTCTTTTTTTTTGAGATGGAGTCTCATTCTGTAGCCCAGGCTGGAGTGCAGTAGTATGATCTGGGCTCACTGCAACATCACGTCCCGGGTTCAAGCGATTCTCTTGCCACAGCCTCCTGAGTAGTTGAGGCACCAGCCACCAGGCCTAGCTAATTTTTGTATTTTTAGTTGTGATGGGGTTTCACCATGTTGGCCAAGCTGATCTTGAACTCCTGACCTCAGGCGATCTGTCCGCCTCGGCCTCCCAAAGTAGTGGGATTCCAGATGTGAGCCATCATGCCTGGCCTGGCCTGAATAATTTCTTAGAAAGGGTAAATACACATGTGAACAAAGAAGAACCTGCACCAAGAATTTACTTTTTTTTTTTTTTTTTTTTGAGATGGAGTCTTGCTCTGCTCTGTTGCCCAGGCTGGAGCGCAGTGGTATGATCTCAGGCTCATTGCAATTCCTCTGCTTCCGGGGTTCAAGCGATTCTCCTGCCTCAGCCTTCAGAGTATCTGGGACTACAGGCGTACGCCACCACACCCGGCTCATTTTTGTATTTTTAGTAGAGACAGGGTTTCTTTCACCATGTTAGCCAGGCTGGCTCAAACTCTTGACCTCAGGCAATCTACCCACCTCGGCCTCCCAAAGTGCTGGGATCAGAAGCATGAGCCACCGCACCTGGCCCTTTTTTTTTTTTTTTTTTGAGATGGAGTTTTGCTGTTGTTGCCCAGGCTGGAGTGCAATGGCGCGATCTCAGCTCACTGCAACCTCTGACTCCCGAGTT
>NW_012109807.1:9573383-9574244 GCF_000951045.1 Mandrillus leucophaeus | reverse complement strand
GGTCGCCACCGACCTCCGCGGGGCGCGCAGAGCCTGACAGTCCGGTGGAGGAGAGCAACGCTCCGGGCTCGCTGCAGGTGAGGCCGGCACTGGGCTGTCAGGGTTGACACCAGAGGATAGGGGGGGTGGGACCCGGTGCTGACGGAGACGGGGAGGGCTGCGGGGATTCGGGGGGCGGAGACAGGAGACTCCGGAATGGGACTGCGGGACGAAAACCGGACAGGGCCAGGGGCCAGATGGGGTCTGGGCAGACTCGAGTCCCCGGGGGTCGGAGGGATCGGGGATTGGCTACCGCGGGAGCAAAGACCCGGACTCAGGGTCTCGGCCAGAGGGTGCCGAGGGGCGGAGGACCGGGCTGGGCCGCGGGGATCGGGGAACGGTGATCTGGGACCGGCGGTTTGCGATGCGACCTGTGCGGAGAAAAGACCCTCCCCACGCCGCCCATTGTTCCTCACCAGTCAGCAGGCCACAGGGCTGGGATGGCGCCGCTCAGCCCAGTCACGGGCTTCTCGGCTGCCGGGAGCCGAGCGTTCCCAGGCCCCAATCCCGCAACGCCCGGACAGACCCGGGTTCGATGCACTTCCGGCTTCCTCCTCCTCTGCCTCCGCCTCCTCCGGCTCCCCGCCCCGTCCCCCGCGCGCGTCACAGCCTGGGCGCGCCGCCGGCTCTGCGCAGGGCCTCACGGGACTGGTAGTTCGAGGCGGTCCCGCGATGCTTTCCCCGCCGAAGTGAGGTGAGCGACTACAACTCCCAGAGGGTATCGCGGCCGCAGCAGCGGGCAGCTGAGTTCCCGGCGCGACCCCGGTCCTCCGGCGGAAGCGGGAGCCTCAGTCGGCCGCGGAAGCCTGGAGTGGGCGGTAC
>NW_012109807.1:9571601-9573333 GCF_000951045.1 Mandrillus leucophaeus | reverse complement strand
AGTGCGAGCCACAATGATAGCTCACCGCGGCCTCGAACTCCCGGACTCAACACATCCTCCTGGCCTCCTGCTTCAGCCTCCCAAAGTGCTGAGATGACAGGAGTGAGCCACCACAGCTGGCCCAGGATGGGGTCTTTGGAGCCAGCTTTCATTGGCTAACGCCTCTGAAGCTTTGTGAATGACAACGGGAGAGTGGCTTTGCCCTGGGATCACCAACTAGAGCCTCAACACTGAGGTGATGAAGTTATGACAAAAAGCACAGCTTTGGCTGGGCTTGTGATAAAACTCAACTAGAACAGGGAGGTGATAAGCCTCGGGCAGCTTTGATGGGAAGTAAACTCGGAGGTCACTAAGGTGTTGCGGTAAGAGTATGGACTTCGGAGTCATTGTCCACTCGGATTAGCTGAGCAAACCACCCAGCCTCCCGGAACTGGGAGCTTTGTGAAGTGGGGCTGATGACAGTACCAAACAGAGCTGCTGTTTAGGAGGAAAACGCGGGCCTGGCGTGTGCTTAGCGTAATGTCAAAGTGTGGCACTCAGGCAGGGGCTGAGAAAGGGTAAGGCTGCTCCAGGGCCTGCTGGCTGCCTGACTCCCATCACCTGCAGAGACCTGCAGGGCCTGTTCTCCCTCTGGAAGTATCTATACGCGTCCGGGAGCGGTGGCTCACGCCTGTAATCTCAGCACTTTAGGAAGCCAAGGCGGGTGGATCACTTGAGGTCAGGAGTTTAAGATCAGCCGGGTCAACAAGATGAAACCTTATCTCTACTAAAAATACAAAAATTAGCCGGGTGTGGTGGAGCACCTGTAATTCCAGCTACTCGTGAGGCTGAGACAGGAGAATCATGTGAACCCAGGAGGCAGAGGTTGTAGTGAGCCGAGATGGCACCACTGCACTCCAGCCTGGGTGACAGAGCAAGACTCTGTCTCAAAAAAAAAAAATCTATATGCACCACATCTGTGCTTGACAGCTCTGCTCCCTCCTGAGATGTGGAATACTCCAGGCTCCCAGGTCAGGACATCTGTTAGGCCCTGAAGATCACACAGTCACACGGGATACTACATGTCTGAAGACCCACTGGGTATCAAAAAGCCAGTAGGTACAAAGAAAAGGGAGAGAAGATGCAATCAGGGGCCTCCGTGATTCTTCTGTGATAGCTCATGAGGTGCCACTGCCAACTCTCCTATTCATGGGCGCAAAGTGCTCCTAGGAGACAGCCACAGGCAAGCGAGTGGAAACTACACACGGGTTCAGATCTCTAAATATGTGAGTAAACGTAACAAAAAAGGTTAAGAAAACATGCTTTGCAAAAGACAAAACGGAGCCTGAATAATTTCTTTCTTTTTTCTTTTTTTTTGAGATGGAGTCTCATTCTGTAGCCCAGGCTGGAGTGCAGTAGTATGATCTGGGCTCACTGCAACATCACGTCCCGGGTTCAAGCGATTCTCTTGCCACAGCCTCCTGAGTAGTTGAGGCACCAGCCACCAGGCCTAGCTAATTTTTGTATTTTTAGTTGTGATGGGGTTTCACCATGTTGGCCAAGCTGATCTTGAACTCCTGACCTCAGGCGATCTGTCCGCCTCGGCCTCCCAAAGTAGTGGGATTCCAGATGTGAGCCATCATGCCTGGCCTGGCCTGAATAATTTCTTAGAAAGGGTAAATACACATGTGAACAAAGAAGAACCTGCACCAAGAATTTACTTTTTTTTTTTTTTTTTTTTGAGATGGAGTCT
>NW_012109807.1:9563325-9567736 GCF_000951045.1 Mandrillus leucophaeus | reverse complement strand
CTTTGATGCTACCACTTGCATTTGGAAGAAGAACCAGGATGACTTTGAGGTACCCAGGCTGGTTGGGACCAGAATTATTGCCTGTTTCCTCCCCAGGGCTGGTTCAGGAACCTGAGCCAACCTGCGCCAATTGGGCTGTACCCATGGGAAGGGCCTTAGCGGTGTTAGCTGCTGTTAATTCTCATTTTCCTTCTCATTTCACAGTGTGTAACCACTCTCGAGGGCCATGAAAATGAGGTCAAGTCAGTGGCTTGGGCCCCATCTGGCAACCTCCTGGCCACTTGCAGCCGAGATAAGAGTGTTTGGGTCTGGGAAGGTGAGTCCAGGTCCCTCCAGGTGGATTGGGAACCACCTGACACCCCCCTCCGTGTCCGTGACAGGGTCGGCTCTTGGGTTCCCTTCTTTTTCTCTCCCACAGTTGATGAAGAGGATGAGTATGAATGTGTCAGTGTTCTCAACTCCCACACACAGGATGTCAAGCATGTGGTGTGGCACCCAAGTCAGGAGGTAAGATTCAGGCAGGGTCTCCTGTGGGAAGGGCTCTGATGTGCAGGCTTGTGCCCAGCCTTCCTCTGCTTTTCAGCCTTAAGCTAGCTTTTACAGGGACCTCTATCTGTGAACAAAAAACATTAGTCCCTTTATAAAAACAGATCCGGCTGGGCGTGATGGCTCACACCTATAATCTCAGCACTTTGGGAGGCCACAGTGGGTGGATCATCTGAGGTCAGGAATTCAAGACTAGCCTGGCCAACTTGGTGAAACTCTGTCTCTACGAAAAATACAAAATTAGCTGGGCGTGGTGGTGCATGCCTGTAATCCCAGCTACTTAGGAGGCTGAGGCAGGAGAATTGCTTGAACCTGGGAGACGGGGGTTACAGTGAGCCGAGATTGTGCTATTGCACTCCAGCCTGGGCAACAAGAGCGAAACTTCATCTCAAATAAATAATAAAATAAAATAAAAACATAAAAGCAGATCCCTGGGACTCACTGACCTGTCCTGCACTTCCTGGGCCACACAGACACAAGTTGGGTCTCCTTTCCCTCTTCCCCCAGCTCTTAGCTTCTGCCAGCTACGATGACACAGTGAAGCTGTACCGGGAGGAAGAGGATGACTGGGTATGCTGTGCCACCCTTGAGGGCCATGAATCCACTGTGTGGAGCTTGGCCTTTGACCCGAGTGGCCAGCGCCTGGCGTCTTGTAGTGATGACCGCACTGTGCGCATCTGGCGTCAGTATCTACCGGGCAATGAACAAGGTGAGGGTCCATTAGTAGAGCTAAAGAAGACCCCTCTCTCAAGGGGTTCACAGTCTGCTAAGACACATACATGAGTCGGAGCAAATGGGGGTAAAAGGTAAGATGTGCCACAAGAGGGTTCGGGATAGAGTACTGGAACAATCAGGAAAGCTTTGTGGAACTGGGGCTGTTTCATCTGCATTTGAAAGGGTATGTAGGATTTTAACGTGACAATTTCACGTGAGAATTCCAAGTGAAAACTCAACAGCGTGAGTAAAGATAACAATGGTGGGAACGCTCAGACTTAGTGAGGCGTGGTAATTCATTTAAATGGGGCATAGGACATCTAGGGTTTGGAGAGGAATAAAGTGGGTTGGGTTGGCTGGTGGTTGGCAACAGAACAGGGACGTTTCCTTCTCGGAATTCTGCTTGAGAAAGGCCGGTCTGGCCGGAGTGTGTAAGGCAGAGCAGCGGGGATGGGTACAGGAATGGAGACGGGGACTCATAATCAGTTGAAGACGAGGGTGAGGGAAGGTAAGTTAGGTTCTCCTTTGAGGCGCCCAGGACATAGGAACGTCTTAAGTGTAAGAGGAGTCTGTCTTGCAGGCGTGGCATGCAGCGGCTCTGACCCCAGTTGGAAATGTATCTGTACTTTGTCGGGCTTCCACTCAAGGACCATTTACGACATTGCTTGGTAAGACTCCATCCCCCACCCCCATGCCATCCCCATAAAGGAGGGATTTTAGAGAAGGCATGCCCCATGCAGTCCTCTGCAACCCTGGGGGAGTGCTTAGGAATCGAGGGCAGCCACCCCCATTCCTTATCAGGCCTGACTCCAGCATGCTGCTTTACAGCTGGCTGGGCTGGCGTTCACAGGAGCAGGGAACAGTCCCAGGCTGTGAGGGCAGCACCAGCGCTCGGGGTTCACGCAGCTTGTGCCGTCCAGAAGTTATCGAATCTGTGCATTCATGACTGGGTTGTTATTTATTTATTTATTTATTTATTTTGAGACAGAGTCTCAGTCTGCAGGCCAGGCTGGAGTGCAGTGGCGTGATCTCGGCTCACTGCAAGCTCCGCCTCCCGGGTTCACACCATTCTCCTTCCTCAGCCTCCCGAGTAGCTGGGACTACAGGCGCCCGTCACCACGCCCAGCTAATTTTTTGTATTTTTAGTAGAGACGGGGTTTCACCGTGTTAGCCAGGATGGTCTCGATCTCCTGACCTTGTGATCCGCCCGCCTTGGCCTCCCAAAGTGCTGGGATTACAGGCGTGAGCCACCGCGCCACGCAGTGGCTGGGGTTTTTATGGGTAACGCTGACTCTGCCCTTGCAGAAGCTGGAAAAGCTGCACCATTCATATAGGAGAGTAGGTCAGAGGGTAGTTCTGGCCCTGAGAGTTGATCCCTAGGACCAGAGAGTGAAAAAAAACTGAGTACTCAAGCTTGCTTTATATTAGCAAACATTTGGGAATCACCTATTCAACAAAAGTGAACTTAAGTAAATTATGGTAGAACTTAGCTTGTTACATCACTGTTAAAGAAAGGGGTTAAGAATACTTTATGATGGGGCGGGGAGCGGTGGCTCACGCCTGTAATCCCAACACTTTGGGAGGCCGAAGTGGGCGAATCATGATGTCAGGAGTTCAAGACCAGCCTGACCAATGTGGTGAAACCCTGTCTCTACTAAAAATACAAAAATTAGCTGGGCGTGGTGGTGCACGCCTGTAATCCCAGCTACTCGGAGGCTGAGGCAGGAGAATCGCTTGAACCTGGGAGGCAGAGGTTGCAGTGAGCCGAGATTGCGCCACTGCACTCCAGCCTGGTGATAAAGCAAGACTCCATCTAAAAAAAATAAATAAATGCTTTATGATGGCTGGGCCCAGTGACTCATGCCTGTCATCCCAGCACTTTGGGAGGCGGAGGTGGGTGGATAACTTGAGGTCAGGAGTTTGAGACCAGCCTGGCCAACATGATGAAACCCTGTCTCTACTGAAAATACAAAACTTAGCCGAACATGGTGGCACATGCCTGTAGTCCCAGCTACTTGGGAGGCTGAGGCAGGAGAATCGCTTGAACCTGGGAGGCGGAGGTTGCAGTGAGCCATCTCAAAAAAAAAACTTTATGACATGGGAAACTGCTTATGCCAAGTGAGAAAAGTGCAGTTCATAATTCCATGTTGTTTTTTAGGGTAATCATAGTAGGGGAAAGAACTAGATTGCAGCATCTGCGGTTGTAAGTGGGTGATATTTGTGACTCCTTAGTAGTTAAGGAAACATTTTAATAAGCGGTTTTTAGCTGTGGCCTGAAGTTAGGGAAGAGAACAGGCGAGGAACCATGGACCAAGTCTGGCCTAATCAGTCAGGTATACCCACTGATGTCACTTTCCTCCCAGGTGTCAGCTGACAGGGGCTCTGGCTACAGCTTGTGGGGACGACGCAATCCGCGTGTTTCAGGAGGATCCCAACTCGGATCCACAACAGCCCACCTTCTCCCTGACAGCCCACTTGCATCAGGCCCATTCGCAGGATGTCAACTGTGTGGCCTGGAACCCCAAGGAGCCAGGGCTGCTGGCCTCCTGCAGTGATGATGGGGAGGTGGCCTTCTGGAAGTACCAGCGGCCTGAAGGCCTCTGAGCTACCTTGACTTCTGACAGAGTAATGACTCCCCAGAAAACGCCGTAAGACTTTCCCAGCCCCTGAGAGGACCAGGAGGAGCATCCTTGACCTTCATTTAACTTGGCTCACTTCTCTTCAGACTTGGGTAGAAGTACGGAGCCACAGAATTGCTCTCCTTCCCCTCCTTTGACGTGAGGCCTTCAGTAAAGAGCTACAGAACATCAGTACCTTGTTATACCACAGATTTTTCTTGCAGTAGGGCACAGTGTTAAATTTTTTGGAGGTAAATATACTATTTATAATCATTATATATAGTAGGAGGGGGTGTGTGTCTCAGGCCTTTCTGAAGTTGTAAGACTTAAATAATCCATCTGCATCCCAAGTCCTATTTTATAAGGATATTCATAAAAGAATTCCATGGTGGGCCGGGCGCGGTGGTTCAAGCCTGTAATCCCAGCACTTTGGGAGGCCGAGACGGGCGGATCACGAGGTCAGGAGATCGAGACCATCCTGGCTGACACGGTGAAACCCTGTCTCTACTAAAAAATACAAAAAACTAGCCGGG
>NW_012109807.1:9555307-9563063 GCF_000951045.1 Mandrillus leucophaeus | reverse complement strand
CTCCAGAGGCTGGGCGCGGTGGCTCACGCCTGTAATCCTAGCAGTCTGGGAAGCAGAGGCGGGTAGATCACCTGAGGTCAAGAGGTCGAGACCAGCCTGGGCAACATGGTGAAACCCCGTCTCTACTACAAATACAAAAATTATCTGGGTGTGGTGGCCCGCGCCTGTAATCCCAGCTACTTGGGAGGCTGAGGCAGGAGAATCGCTTGAACCCGGGAGGCGGAGGTTGCAGTGAGCCGAGATCCGGCCACTGCACTCCAGCCTGGGCAACAGAGCAAGACTCCATCTCAAAAAAAAAAAAAAAAAAAAAAATGGAGAAAGACAAGAAAAGGGAGAGTTATTACTGGCCACAAGCCCTATATTCTCAAGGGATGCAAATTGGTTCTTCAGTAGGGATACAATAAAATCAGTTTGTGGCCCTCCTAAGGCCCACAGCACATACAGTGTGGCTGTGACATTCCATTTTCATGGCAGGGAGTGATCAGGAAGAAGCTCCCTAGGGGACTGGCGATGAAGACCCGTTGGGAAACACTGCCATGGACAGGCAGTTTTCAGGCTCACTCGAGTTGTCTCTTGACAGTTCTAAATGGGTTCTAACGTGACAGTGGTCTCCAGAGCTACAGCCTTCCCCTAAGTTTAAGCCGTGACCTTAGATTTTAGAAAGACAGTGGGGCGATACCCAGAGTAGTGGTTCTCGAAGAATGTGGTCTGCAGATCCTGGGAGTCCCAAGACCCTTTCAGGGAGGATCTGGGAGGTCAACTGTTGGCACTGCGGTGTGAATCAAGGTGGTGGCAGTAAACTAATAGTTTTGACATGTCCTTGTTAGAAAAAATAACAGTGATTAACTATACTAAATGTTGACCTAGCCAGCGCTGTGGCTCACGCCTGTAATCCCAGCACTTCGGGAGGCCGAGGCGGGCAGATCACCTGAGGTCAGGAGTTCGAGACCAGCCTGACCAACATGGAGAAACCCCGTCTCTACTAAAAATACAAAATTATAGCTGGGTGTGGTGGTGCATGTCTGTAATTCCAGCTACTTAGGAGGCTGAGGCAAGAGAATCACTTGAAGCCAGTAGGTGGAGGTTGCAGTGAGCCAGGATCACACCACTCTACTCCAGCCTGGGCAACGAGCGAAACCCTGTCTCAGGGGGAAAAAAAAAAAAAAAAAGTTGACCTTGAGAACACTTAACCCTGAGACGACTGAAAGCATGCATGAAGCCCCTCTGCTGTGCACTGAAGTATGGATGCCTTGAGGAAAAGCAGTGGTACCATTGAGTTGCAAGCTGAATTGGCTGTGTTCAAGGCATGCCCTTTAGAGTTGAAAGAACTAGCAGATTATGGTATTTAGACTTGAATATTTGGCTGACATTTTCTGGAAAATGAATGGAATGAGCCTCTCACTTCAAGGGAAACAGCTGATAGTGTTGCCAATGATAAAAGAAAGCTTTCAAGCAAAAATTAGAATTTCTGAAAATCTGTACTCCACCATGAGCTTTATTGTTGGGGATATTAACACATGTGATTTGTATAATGAAATGCATTTCATTTGGAAGAATTCAATGAACCAGGTTTCCAAAACCAGTACGTGATGTTACAAAATCATGCATGGCTCGGAGATTCATTCAAAAGTGTAAGGCCAGTGGATTTTAATGTATTAACAATATAAGAGTGCATTAAGTTTACAGAGTCCACATTGCCTTTAAGAAACTATCACTTGTAGTAAGCCAGGCGCGGTGGCTCACGCCTGTAATCCCAGCACTTTGGGAGGCCGAAGTGGGTGGATCACAAAGTCAGGAGTTCAAGACCAGCCTGGCCAATATGGTGAAAGCCCATCTCTACTAAAATTACAAAAATTAGCCGGGCATGGTGGCAGACCCCTTGTAGTCCCAGCTACTCGGGAGGCTGAGGCAGGAGAATCACGTGAACCCAGGAGGTGGAGGCTGCAGTGAGCCCAGATCGTGCCACTGCACTCCAGCCTGGGCGGCATCGTGAGACTCCGTTTCAAAAAAAAAAAGTATCACTTGTCTTGGCATCAGAGAACAGCCACAGTTGGCTGAAGGGGCTGTTTAGAACCTGTCTTCCACCTGTGCGTCTGTGTGGAGTCAGCTTACTGCAACGAAAACCAGTTTGGATGTAGAAGCAGCTGTAAGAATTCAACTGTTTCTTCTTATAACAAGAGACTAAAGATATTGTAAAATGCCACTCTCCTCCTTGGATTGTTTTGGAAGTTATTCTTCACAAAAAATGTTAACATGGACCGGGCATGGTGGCTCATGCCTGTAATCCCAGCACTTCTGGGAGGCTGAGGTGGGCAGATCACTTGAGCTCAGGAATTCAAGATCAGCCTGGGCAACATGGCTAAACCCTGTCTGTATTTAAAAAAAAAAAAAAAGTTAACATGATGATTTAAAAGTGCATTAACCTAGAAGAAAAGCTTTTTGGGGCAACCTCCAGAACTGTGAAAAATAAATTTGTTATTTAAAAAGAAAAAAGCTCTTTGAGGTTCTTAGTTTTTAGTAGCGTAAAGAGGTCCTACCACCAAATCATTTGAAAACTGCTACCCTGAGGAAACTGCCCCTCAGAATCGTCTTTCAGTTTTGTGTGCATTTAGTCTAAAGAACAGAAGGTAAGAATTTGGAGACAATCAGAAGATCTGGATTAGAAAACCTGTTTATTAGACTGGGGCACATCCAGCTGGTACATTTCAGTGCCCTTTCTGGTGCTGCCTGCCAGGAGCAGACACTGCACATTTCAGAACCCCCATCTAGAGAAACGCCTAACCTGTGATCTAGCTTCCGAGGCTCAGTGTTGGTTCCTGTGGTCGTGCTGATGTGTGGGCACCACTGGGGCCAGGCCACAGTCGGATGTTCCCTCCTCCAGGCTGACTCAAGGCTACAGGGGACGGCACGCCTAATGAGCAGGTCTGTCCTCCAGAAGCACTCATTACAAGCACGTTTCTGGCTAAAAAATAACCAGATCTTTTTGGCCATGCCCTCAGATTGGAGAAAGAAAACTTTTAATTTGGAATCACTGCAAAGACAAATGGTTTCTACAAATTATTTTATTAGAATATCAAACTCAAAAGAACTACCAGGAACATGCCTGAAAATGCTATATATGATTTATGCTTCACCCGTGACACCTGCTGTCACTGGATCCAGAGTGAGCAAGGGAAAAGGAAGTGGAGGTGGGCAGGGACAGCACCAGCCCTGGCTGGCCAGACCTCAGGCCCACAGACCTGGTCCCCACAACCAGGATCCCTACAAGGTACACATAGCTAACTCAGGCTCGACTCTCCTTTACCCAAGAGTAAATGCCTCAGGACTCAATCTGAATCACTGTCCGTCTCAGCTTCTTTCACATCCACGCTGAATTTGTACTCCTGGTCACATCCCATGTAAGCGTCACTCATGAAGTACAGAGTGTAGTTGTGGGCGCCAGTGGCTGGGGCCACAAAGTCCAACTTCACCTAGAAAGAGCAGGCAGAAATCATTATGAGCACGGACACGGGACGCATTCTCACCCTTCCCCCACGCCGGAACAAACGCTGGCGCCAGTGGACACACTCACCTTGGCCTTCTGCTGGAGGGTCAGCCTCTTGATGGAGATGAGACTATTGGACTTGGCGTCTCCAATCACCACCCACCAGCCCTCTTCACGCTTCTGCAGTGATCCAAAATCAAGAATTTCAGCATGTAAAACTTGATGGCCATAGGCAGCCATGAAAATGGTTACGGTTACAAAAGAAATAACAAAAATCAGATAGCTTTCCAAAGTTTCTTCCCGAAATACAATTAGATACAACATTTTAATACTGTCAAAAGTTGTCTCAAACAGGCTTAATTATTTAAGTAAGTAGATGAACTCATTTGTTGGTTCTGGCTCATTTCCTTGTGCCAAGGTACCTTCTCCCGCTTAGAACCTGCTGCTGAGTCCAAGGTACTACTGTTAGAGGTCTAGTCTTTGGGGCCTGGTAGCTTTGAGTTCCTTAGAGATACTTTTAAGTCCAGGGCATATCTGCCAGATGAGAAAAAGCTTAACCCAGAGCTGAATGTGCACAGAGATGATCCCCAGCAGGCCTTGCAGCCCTGTCTACTGGCTGCCCCACTGTCACAAAGACCAGGAGTCCTAGTTAAAAGCACTCGTTACTCAGAGCCTGTGAATTACACATGACAGGATCTGGTTTCTGCTGTCAACCTTCAATTCTTCTCCCATATAAAGAGAACCAGAATTTCTTTCTGCTGGTAAAAAACCAAGCACCCAGAAGCACAGTAAGTGGCAGTGAGAAAAAAGAAGAAACCACCAGGAAAGCCCAAGTGTCCTGGAGCCACGGGAGTTAAAGACAAACACATCTTAAACAGCCAGAGAGATGGAAATGCTGCACGACTGACGGGTTTCACAATGACCAGTCATCTACTTTTTTTTTTTTTTTTTTGAGACGAAGTCTCACATTGTTGCCTAGGCTGGTGTGCAGTGGGGCAATCTCGGCTTGCTGCAGCCTCCACCTCCCGGTTCAAGTGATTCTCCTGCCTCAGCCTCCCAAGTAGCTGGGACTACAGGTGCCCACCATCAGGTGCGGCTAATTTTTGTATTTTTAGTAGAGATGAGGTTTCACAATGTTGGCCAGGCTGGTCTCGAACTCCTGCCCTCGTGATCTGCCCGCCTTGGCCTCCCAAAGTGCTGGGATTACAGGCGTGAGCCACTGTGCCCGGCCCTAAATTGTTTAAGCAGAAACAAACAGGAAAGAAAAAAAAAAAAAAACCCATAGCCTCAAGATTAATTCTCAGCCTTGTGAGCTCATTATCAGTCTAAAGTTTCCCTCCCTCAGGGACAGTGTGCCCTTGCACCATGCACCTAGCCAGTGGATAGGGGAGTTGACACCTGGCCAAGCCAGTTACCAGGACGCACCTGCGGGAAGAGGGGCGCAATGACAGGGCCTGTGACTTCCTCCTCTCGCTCCAGCTGCACCAGCACCACAACTGGCCCGCCACTGCAGGGGGAGAGGAGGGGCGCACATCAGTGATGTGGCAGTGGGCTCACAGCATACTATCGTGCTGTGCCCAACAGGTACCACCTCTGGCTCACCTGCGGATGCTGTCCTTATCCACCACCTCATAAGACAGTTCGATATTAGGGTAGCGGTTACAAAAGCGAGCCACATCTGCAATCTGGCTGTCGGTCAGCTGAAGCAATGCGTTCCGTTCTTCATCCTCCATCTCCATGATGTCGAAAACACTCTCCACTCCCTGCAGTGAGTATTCAGGCGTCAGGAAAGACAGAACACAGGCCAACAGCAAATGACACAGGCGCCAAGAGCTGCTAATTTTACCTCCTACACCATCAAGTCATCTAGAGAAAACAGTTGCAGAAAGAACACGGCCCACAGTTGGCAGCCTCTGTAGCATCTCGACAGGGAGCCCCTTCGGAGGAACCATAACTACAGGTTTCACTCACTGAGACCCACCTCCCGCAACTCACCCTCGGTCCACAACACTGGGCTCTCAGGCTCACCCACCTGACCCTCTGGGCTGACCCGGCTCACCTTGTCTGTGCAACGTTTGATATGCTCAGAGGTGAAGTGTGGCAGCTGCTTCAGGTAGGAGTCCTTGGACCACATGGCTTGGGTGACCATCTGGGCCAGTTCCATGGCTGCCAGAGCAGGGCTGAGCCACCCATTGCTGGAGAGGACATCCACACAGGCCTGGATAAGCCGGATTGCCTAACACGAAAAGGCGTACCAAAGTGGGCGGGGTTGCAGCTGAGATGTCTAGAGCACCACTGGCCCCTGTGCCCCACACCCACACCCTACCTTACTAAGGATTTCCTCCGTATCTGACTGCAACTCAGCACTCAGCTGCATGCGGGACAGGTGAGCCTGCAGGAGCAGGTTGGTCTTGACGTGCGGATCATTGAACTTAGGGTTATTCAGCTTGTGGGGGACCTTCTGAGCCAACTACAAAGTGGAAGAAAAATAGTTGGTGATGAACAGGTGACCCTGCCTGAGACTGGCTCAGGCCAAAGCACCACATGGCCCAGGCTCACAGCCCTTCAACACCCCGAGGCACGTGGGTGGCAGTGGGATGGAGGTGGGTGTGAGGTATGGAGGGGAGGACATATGGCGGGGTCGGGGGATGCGTATGGGGGTGTGGGTGGCAGGGATGCCATGTGCTCTGGGCACACAGGCAGAGTTCGTTGTTCCAGGACGTTCTCCTGAAGCTGCCGTCCTCACCTGCCTCAGCAGGTTGTCTTCATGGTGCCGGATGGGAATGTTCTCGTACTCGGCTGCATTGGAGATGATCTCGATAAGCCCTCGCACCTTGGTCTTGGCATTGAGGGACATGCTGAAGAGCTCTGACAGAAAAAGGACATTTGAGAGAAGCCGAAAGCAGGCGGAGAAGGAGCAGAACTGCCTGGGCTGCCCTGCTCTCCCCTGCAGTGTCATCCCGCTGACAGACACGGGCGGACCTCTCATCCCAGTGGGCTCCTGACCCCTGTGTGAGAAGGCTCCTACAGACAGGACACGGGCCGTGCCGGGCCTCACCAATGGTGGTGTAGTTGATGTAATAGTAGGCAGCGATCATGCCCAGGTTCAGAGGTGCCACATCCATCTCGTCCTCGATGCTGATGCACTTGGACTGCTCCAGGTCACTCAGGGTCTGCTCCACCAGCTCTGACAAGTGGTCGGACAAGTGACGATGGGAGATGCCTATGGAGGTGAGAGGTGAGTGGGGAGCCTTGAGAAAATGCCCAGCAAAGGCTGTGGGAACCACCAAAGAATCACGTGTGCTCCCAAGCCCACTGACCCTGCAGGTTGTAGTAATTGGGGTTCTGTGTCATGCGGCGGTACAGAAAGGTCCAGGTGAGGTAGTCCACAGCGTCCTGCTTGTTCTCAATGGTCTTGGTGACGATCTCAGCATTGAAGTGGTCATGCATACAGTGGTCCAGATGAGACTCCACTGGCAATGGCTCATATAAGAACTTCTTGAAGAAATCCTGTGGGTTGGAGAAGAAGCAGCATTAATCAAGAATTAGTGACAACATGGTCACAAAGGGCCAAGGGCAAATCAACAGGGCATGGTCCCCGTGCGAGACCTAACTGATACCAAAATGGAAGAAGCCACACGTTTAGAAAGTGCGTCACTGGCGACAATACGCAGTGGGAACAGAGGCACAGCAAGTCATGAGGGCAGAGCAGTGGGCAGCCCAGTGAGGAAGGAGGGAACCAACTAGCGGGCGAATCCCTCAACACGTGGAGCCAACGGCAGCAGCAAAAGCAAAAGGCAGCAAAATTCCAAATGGGTGGCAGGCTCGTTACAAAAGAATTGTGTAAATAAGAGAGGCAGAAGTTAAGACACTAAAATTACTGAAGACATCTATCAAAAGAAGGATTAAAGAATCCATTCTGAGGCTCCGGATCCAAGAGGCTGCAGGAGTCCAGGACTGACCTTCTTGGAGCCCTGACACATGATGACGCAGCGTCCCTCATCGTCCTGCAAAGGGCGGTTGGCATGACCCACCATCTGAAGCACGTCGTAGATGGGGTAATCCACATAGCTGGTGACAGATGCGGGGAAAGAAAGAAAAGCCGCCTCAACACGGAGACCATGCTCAGGAGGCCCGACTCCCTTCGCCAAGTAACAGTAAAATGTAAATACGGGGAGGCGTGGTCAAATCACAGCACAACTCTGTTTATGAATCTCTGCACTTAGAACTGGCTTCACTGGCTGGCCTCTACATCATTTTAGCATTCAGTGT
>NW_012109807.1:9546848-9554467 GCF_000951045.1 Mandrillus leucophaeus | reverse complement strand
TTTGAGATGGAGTCTCGCTCTGTTGCTCAGACTGGAGTGCAGTGGCACGAGCTCGGCTCACTGCAACCTCCGCCTCCCGGGTTCAAGCGATTCTCCTGCTCAGTCTCCCAAGTAGCTGGGATTACAGGCGCGTGTCACCACACCTGGCCTTTTTTTTTTTTTTGAGATGGAATCTCACTCTGTTGCCCAGGCTAGAATGCAATGGCACGATCTTGGCTCACTGCAACCTCTGCCTCCCAGGTTCAACTGATTCTCCTGCCTCAGCCTCCTGAGTAGCTGGAAGCACAAGCACGTGCCACCACGCTCAGCTAATTTTTATACTTTTAGTAGAGACGGGGTTTCACCGTGTTGGCCAGGCTGGTCTGGAACTCCTGACCTCAAGTGATCCGCCTGCCTCAGCCTCCCAAAGTGCTGGGATTACAGGCATGAGCCACCGCGCTCAGCACTCTTCTAGCTTCTTGTCACCATATAGGTGTACGACCTTGACCAAGTCGCTTTTCCTAATCTACAAGATGTTTGAGGTTAATGCCATAATGTCAAACATTCCTCCTGGCGCTAACTTCCTACCTCTCCCAACTGCGGAATGTGGAAGCACAATGACTAAAAAATAAATGTGAGCCTAGGTATTGAGACACAAAACTCCTAAACACTTGGCTCTGGTGGCATCTCAGCTGTTAACTTCCCTAACACCTTTCCTTCATCCTAGCTTGCTTTCTGTGTGTCTGCAGATTCACACTCATTTTAGGAAGGTCTGGGCTAACACAGACCACCAGTTGTACTCACGCGTGGATCTTGCCATTGTAGTACTGGGTGTCCATGATGATTACCAGGTGGGCAGCCACGTTCATGCCCCAGCAGAGACTCCGAGAAGCCACCACCACCTGGATAGCCCCTAAGCAGCAGAGGGGAGAGAAGGCTGAGGACAGGGGTCTCTGGGTGAAGCAGGTTCACTACCTCATGGGCAGGCCGTGGCTTACCCTGTGCTACGTTTCAGAACTCACAGCAAGGCGGGCTAGGAACAAGGTCTAACATGAATGAGAGGTAACACATTGCTATAAGATAGCTCCACGCTGCTGGTGCCTTGCTCTGGGACTATCCAGGAGAAAACAAGTCATCATAAAACAGAACCCAAAGCCCAGGAACACCAAGGCGTAACTACTGCTGATGGACTGCTCCTCTGACCGGAAGTGCTAACACTCACGCAGCCACGGGCTGGCTCAGCCACGCCAGCAAACCGGAGGTCACTCTAAGCATGCCCCAAACAGGCAGATTCAAGGGCCAAAGAGTAACAGGAAGTGATTCTGGCAGGAGGATCTCCAATGAGGCTCCATTAAGCAGTGTTAAAAGGTAAATCTTTGCACAAAATGCCACAGGTCAACAAGGGACAGTGGCCAGCAAGAGTGTGCCCAAGGGAGAATCAGAGCTCTCCTGTGTGCTAATCTCTAAAGTCTAATGATCTTGGTGAGATGGTTTGGATCTGTGTCTCCACCAAATCTCATCGAACCGTAGTCCCCAGTGTTGGAGGAGGGACCTGGTGGGAGATAACTGGCCCACGGGGGCGGAGTTCTCATGAATGGTTTAGCACAACCCACCCTTGGTACTGTCTAGCGAGTGAGTTCTCACAAGATCTGGTTGTTCAAAAGTGTGTAGCACCTCCCCACCCACTCTCTCGGTCCTGGCTCCTGCCATGTAAGATGCCTGCTTCCCGTTGGCCTTCCCTGAGGCATTCCCAGAAGCAGATGTCACCGTGCTTCATGTACAGCCCGCAGAACTGTGGGTCAATTAAACCTCCTTTCTTTATAAATGACCCAGTCCCAAGTATTTCTTTATAGCAATGCAAGAATGAACTAATCCATGGAGAATCAGCAGTCTAGTGGCCAAAGGTCCTGGACTCTAGAAAACCAGGTTCTGAAATAGCACAGCCCGACGTGTCTGCCTGTTTTCTCACCTGTCTGAGATAGCACAGCCCGACGTGTCTGCCTGTTTTCTCACCTGTCTGAGATAGCACAACCCGACGTGTCTGCCTGTTTTCTCACCTGTCTGTAATAGCACAACCCGATGTGTCTGCCTGTTTTCTCACCTGTCTGAGATAGCACAACCCGACGTGTCTGCCTGTTTTCTCACCTGTCTGAGATAGCACAACCCGATGTGTCTGCCTGTTTTCTCACCTGTCTGAGATAGCACAACCCGACGTGTCTGCCTGTTTTCTCACCTGGCAAGTAGGGACAGTGTTTGTCTCACCTGCCTCACGAGGCTCTCGGGAGGATCAAATGAGTTAACAGCTAAGAGTCCTAAACAGTATTCTGAAAAGGTCTAGTATGCTGTAGAGAAATACTGCCACCCGCACCCCTCAGGTTTACCACCACCACTTGGTGATGCCCTTGCTGTGCTCCCCTTCCATGGCCTGACTCACCTGAGCTGAAGAGCTGCTCCACTAGGCGCCGCTCCATGGGGCTGAGCCCCTCATGCAGGTAGCCCACCCCATTCAGCAGCGTTTCCTTGAGCGTGCTGTCACTCAGCTTCTCCAGGTACGGAATCAGATCCTTCTCGGTGCAGTGCAAGAACCTGTGCGGCACAGGCAATGGCTCAGCTCAGAGTGGTCCGATTCCTGGCAGACATCCTGCCAGCTGTACAGAACCTGGCCCCGAGCCACATGGGCTAACCCCACCCTCATAAAGAGGGCACCCTTGGAGTGGGCCAGCCTCACTTAACCTTACCCCAACCCCCAGACACCAGCCCCGCCCACCTCTGCCGTTGGATGTCTGCCGCACACGTGGTGAGGATGTCAATGGCAGTGAGGCGGGTCTGCTTGCGAGACGGGACAAAGACAATGACAGGCTTCTTGGGCGAGTGCTTGGTGATAGCATGGTACACAGGCTTCGCCATGGACAGCAGGCGGGTTTGTGTATGGCTGATGTTGAAGCCCTGGCGACCGGGGAGAAGAAAACACACCAAGGTTATCAGACCTGGGCACTCAGGATCTACGTAAGACCCCCACAGACAGATGAGGACAGTGGGTCCTACCTGGATGTGCAGCTCCAAGGGGACGGGACGCACATTGGGGTGGAAGTTGAAGGTGGAGGTGGCGCTGCAGCCCAGCCAGTGGGCCACATCCTTGGCATTGGAGAGCGAAGAGCTGAGTGCCACAATGCGAATGGGCCGCTCAATCTGGGAGGAGATGTAGCGCATTCGGGAGCAGATCACTTCTAAGACGGGCTGGAAAAGGGAGGGAGGGTCACTGCAGGCCGAGGCTCCCATCCTCTGCCTGGAGGTCCCCTTTGTGAACAGTCCAGCAGCCTCAAAATGACCTCCTTCTTCCTTCTAACTAGGAGCTCTCATGTTTTTGGTTCTACCTCCTCCACAGCAGCCAACCTCCACTAAACAATACTGTTTTCCTAAAGCACTACCAAAAAAGCTGACACTGTCCCTTTGGCATAGGGCAGCAGGCAGAATCCTCCGGGGAGAAGCCCCGAGCCTCCGTCCTCAGACCCAAATGCAAGGCCCAATGCTAAGGTCACTCGGTCAGTCCCAGTCCCTCATCTGTGCTGCCAGGTCGCGCCATACCCCATTCTCGCCCCCGATAAGGTGGACCTCGTCCACCACGAAGAGGTTGATGTTCTGCACGTTCTTGCGCTGCTTCCACCGCCGGGAAAGTATGTCCCACTTCTCGGGGGTGCTGATGATAATGTTCCCTTTGCCCAGCAGCTTCAGGTCTGTGCTGGTCTCTCCCGTCAGGAGTACCACCTTCTTGTTGAGCCTGTCCTGGAACTTCTCATACCAGTCCATGTACACCTGGCAGGCAGAGGAGGGAGGCCGAACAACATGAGGTCATACCAGGCATCTTTCACTTACCTGAGGAAAACCTGAGATGCCAAACAGAGACCTGCTGACCTGCAGATCTCAAGCTACGTTCTAATCCCACAGCAGCCTTTATGTGATGGGGCAGCTTTTCTTTCTTTTTTTTTTTTTTTTTTGAGATGAAGTCTCACTCTCGTTGCCCAGGCTGGAGTGCAGTGGTGCAATCTTGGCTCACTGCAACCTCCGCCTCCCGGGTTCAAGCAATTCTCCTGCCTCAGCCTCCCGAGTAGCTGGGATTACAGGCGCGTGCCAGCACACCCAGCTAGTTTTTGTATTTTTAGTAGACACAGGGTTTCACCATGTTGGCCAGGCTGGTCTCGAACTCCTGATCTCAGGAGATCTGCCCGCCTCGGCCTCCCAAAGTGCTGGGATTACAGGCGTGAGCCACCGTGCCTCACTGGGGCGGCTTTTCTTTAATACACAAACTGAAGAAATGACCCTGCAAATTTCCGGCCTAAAAAAGCCTTCACATGGAATCACAGATGAAATGCTTCTGGGCAAATTCACGTGACACAGCGCCATGTCATACCTGCTCTGCCAGGGCCTCCATGGGGGTGATGTACACACAGCGCCCCTCCGAGCTCTGCAGCAGCATCCGCAGGATGGCAAACTCTGCACAAATGGTCTTCCCACTGCCCGTGGGGGCCCCCACAAACACGTTGTCGTCACTGTTGTACACAGTGTTAAACACTGGAAACCAACAGAAAGAAGCAGTGTGAGTACCAAGAGGGAAGAAGAGACGGACTGGGACGTGGACCACTTGTCAAAACAAAGGACAACATAAGAAATGAAGTCAGGCAGTTCTGGAGTGCAGACAGAGGAGCAGTGGCATCCGAGCCTCTAACTCCAGGCCGGCCCTGCTGTACCCCCTCACCTGCTACCACTTAACAGGTAAAGGGGAAGAGGCCAAGATCAAGAGCCCAGGTCCCCTGGAGATGTGTGGGATGACAACAAAAGCAAAGCAAAAGAAGCCACACATCCTTCTTTGCTTCTCAGGGACTAGGATGCAGGACAGAAAGGAACTGGATCCCTTTCTCTGCCCCTTCAACACTCTCCTACATTTCCTAGCAACAGCCTAAGGTAGAAAGTAAAAGCCTTAGCCCTGGCATCAACACTGAATTAAAATACAAGTTCTATTTACCAGTTGGTTCCACTGGAGCACCCCCTATGCCTCAGTTCCTCACCTATAAAATGGAACGCTAATGGCAGTATCTCCCACAGTGATTCCTTTTAGGCTTGGTGGGAGGAGTAAGAGACAAAACACTGGTGATGTACTCAGCCAAGGACTGAGACCACAGTGCCTGCTCTGTGAATGTCCCTGTTATTTATCATGATGTGGGGGAGGAGGCCTCAGTGCCACGCCATGGTTCTGATTCAATACTTGAGTGCCAGGGGCAGGCCTCTAAGCCCCCTGGGCCCGAGAAATAACCATGCCATGTAAGGCCTTGCTCTACTGCCCCTCCACAGTGACACATGCAGAGCAGCAAAGCAACCAAGGCTTCTGACAAAGGAAAAAGTCCCGGTGGGCCCCAGGGGTCACGGTGAGGAGCTCCCAGGCCTACCAAGTGCCTGAGCGCCCCCACTCCCCTGCCTGCCACAGAACACATCTGTCTCCTGGTGACTTCAAAAGCCTCCAGAGGAGGGATGGAAACACTTACCCTGGGTCTGGATGGGATTGAAGAAAGGAAATTTATCTTGGTAAAGACTCTCAAAGGCACTGTTTCTCAGAGCAGACACGGGCAAGGGCTGCAGGTCCAAAAGCTCGGTTGGAGGTGGGTACTTCTCCGGCAAGATCAGGTGCCGGAAGGAGACAGGCAGCTGGGTCTCACAAGCTACCAGAAAAGAAGCAGGAAGGAGATAAGCTCCCTTTACCTCACTGGCCTCTAGATCCCCTCCATGGACACTGGAAACCTAGGCAGCGTATGTATCACTCTGTCCCCAGCAAAGGCAAGCCCGGGACAAAGTGCAAGACATTCTTCTACTGTCCTTGGAGGGACTGTTCCTGGGGACTCGAGAGAGGAGACACTCACAGAGCCAGCGGTCAGACACCACTCGGATGAAGTACTGAGGGGGCAATGGCTCAAAGACCGGCACGAAGAACGTAATGAGGTGCTCATCCTGGGCGTACTTGGCCTTGAGGAGAAAATACTCATGGTGCAGAATCACCTCGCTGTCCACGTCCTCCACCAGAATCCAGAAAGCCTCGGATGAACCATGCACCTGCCAACAGAAGCAAGGGTGAAAGGAACGCGAGTCAACGTAGACAGCGCGCCACCAATCCAGCTCCTCTGCCCAGCAAAGCCTCACCTTCTCATCCCACTGGAAGTCCGGCGTGATGGTCAGCTCCACCTTCAGGGTGGAGCGTGTGATAGGCTGCAGGTGCACCGACAACTCCAACTTGGGAAACAGATGGACATATTTGTGGATGGTCTTCCCCATCTTTGGCATGCGGATAAGCTCCCCTACGAGGAAATGAGAGTACTAAGGCTACAGCCCAGCCTGCCCACTATCCTGTAAACTGGGCCTGAGGGCCACTGTGGGAAAGGAGTAGGGTCTTCCCTTTATGGCCAGTGGAGCCCAGGATTCCAAGTCCCCAGACCAAGGGCCAGCCCTTCAATGGGACCTGGGGAGGGAACACAGGATACTAATGCACAGGGCTAGGAACAGGAAGACTGCGTAGGCAGACTGGGAGAGACACCCAGGCAGTGAAGACAAGGGCAAGAGCATCTCACACACCGATCTCATTATGATTCAGATCGTACAGACGCTCAAAGGGGAAATTCTTCTTCTCAATCTTCTTCACTACTTCCTCAGGGAGTTTCCGGAACTGGCGCAGAGGACACATGGACTGCCACCTATCCAGGAAGGAGGCAAAGCTGTTGGTCCCTTCTGCAGGGATGTGACAAACCGTCCACATCATGGCTTCCAATAGTTCAGCAGTGACCACACAAGACACAGTGATTAAAGGCAGACACTGACGCTGTGCCAGCCCTGGCCTCCACCTTTCTCCTACCCGCCGGCCCTACCACAGAGGGCCTTCCCTCTTCTCAACATGCAACAAGGTTCAGATCAGACTTCAGACGTCGGGTCTGGAGATCAGACGCACCGAATTTTTCCCATCAGACCCTTGGGCTGGGGACCCCACTCATGGGGACCAGCATCCGGATCACTGGGTCCTTACATGCGTTTGTCGATCATCTTGCAGAGATTCAGCGTCTTGTCTGTAAGCTGTGCCCAACCTCGGTTCAGGACAATTTCAAATATCGCTCGCATCAACCGGCCAGCCGACTAGGCAAAGAAGCATCATTCCCACTGTTAAGTCTTGACTATCCCCAAGCCTGTAAGCCACTCTACACACGGTTTCATTACCTCCAGCTCTGACACAACCACCCACCCCAACTCAAAGGCAAAGTCCCCCGTCTTTACGCCTTTCTCCCTCCTATACAGTAGATGCCTGCCGAATGGGGAACAATTAGAAAAGTGCGGCTCAAGGTCACTGCACAACATTTTAACCTAACATTCACTGCATGATTTTAAAGCTTTTGACTCATTTAGCATTTAGAGCTCTAGGAAGAGTTGACGGTACCAGTGACCTGTTCTTAGAGGTAAAGATGAAGAGCAGCTAATAAAACCCTGTGCCATTTTTGGATTTATTTATGAGCTGTGGGTCGGGCGCGGTGGCTCAAGCCTGTAATCCCAGCACTTTGGGAGGCCGAGACGGGCGGATCACGAGGTCAGGAGATCGAGACCATCCTGGCTAA
>NW_012109807.1:9539977-9546658 GCF_000951045.1 Mandrillus leucophaeus | reverse complement strand
AAAAAAAAAAAAAAAAAAAAAATTATTTACGAGCTGTGCAGCAACAGCGGGACATCACTTCGCTGCCGGGAAGCAGACAGCGTGTGCTGTGGCTCTTCCTGTCTGAGGGGCTGTGGAGCCTTGAAGCCTTCCCTCTTAAGGTCTTACCTTTCCCACGAGCTCAAGATGTGTACTACAGAGTGGCTGTACCACACATGCACCAACCAATGACCCCGCAAGAGCAGAACTGAACACTCCTTCCATCTCACTAGCATCAGGCCTCCTTTTCCCAGCATGCACACAGAACACAGGGACTGAACTGTTCAGGCCCCTTCTCACAGCTCCCATGCAACTCCACCCTCACCTGTGTGACATACACCATGTCAGCCATCAGGGCAAAGCCCTCCAATTTCAGCTGCGAGATGAAGGCTTGCAGAAGAACATTGATCTGTAAAGAAGCAAAATCAGCCAGCAGGAGACCAACCACTGAACAGTCCAAGAAAGGGAATTACATTTCTGCTCTGAGCATCCAGGCCAGGAGAGATCTTCTACAGGTCTTGATTTACAAATACTAAATAATTGTTATTTCACATAAAAAGAACATGCGAGAAGGCTGCAAAAACTAGGAGAACTGAGCAGGATACCACACATGAACCCAAATTCAAGGTTCATCTTTTAGAAGATTGTGAAAACCACTTAATCCTCATCCTGACCAAAGCAAAAAGGAGCGGCGCTCACCTTGGCGCTGGGTTCCTCGATGCTCTCTTTTACAGGGATGGGCACCCTCTCCAGCAACTTCTGCAGCTCCAGCTTCTCCTCCTGCCACAAGCAGGAAAAGGTCAAGGGAAAGCCTTGTGGCCGAGGAGGGAAACCATTCAGTGACTTGGTGAGCACCAACTCCCTGCCCCAGCACACTGCATAGCTCACCTCTCTCACTGTGATGTTCTTGAACTCAGAGGATAACGAGAAGACTCGGAAGAGCTCAATCTCACTCAGGGTGGGCTTCAGCAGCTGGTTGTAAGTCTGCACGGTGTCATTGGTGATGTAGTAGTGGCTGGCTATACGGCCCAGTTCTGTCACCTGGAGAGAAGGTTGGCTCAATCCAGTGCTGACTACTAATGAGCTCCCACCTCGAACTGAGGACCGTAAGTTACTGTCTTACAGGATTTTTTGTGCGATTTTTGGTAAAGTATATGACTCAATGTCCTATACGTTATTGTCCTAATAGGACAACTGGATGAAGTCACAGCAGTGCAAGTGCCAGGCCAGGCCCAGGCACATGAAGAAAAATGGCACAATAAGCTGACCCATAGTGAAATGATGTCTGCACGGACAAGACAGCTGAATTATCCACTTCGAGTTATGGGAAAAGCAACCACTTTTCTGCTGTTCTAAGCAACGGGTGATGAGACAGGCAGTGCTCACATCGAGAGCAATCTGGAAAATCTTCTCCTGGGCCAGTAACTTTTGCTGAGACCTTTGCCTCAAAACCCTCACCCCACGCACCTGGAAGTTGCCCGTCTTCTTGTCGTACTTGACCAGATTGTTCTTGTCCAGCATCAGGGCAGCCGTGTGAACCAGATCTAGTCGGCGCTGGTCCAGCAGGGGATCTCCCTTGAGGTCATCATGAGAGATGCCATAGAGGGTTGGGGACCGCAGCATTCGGATATACAGGTAGGCATAGCCCAGCCAGTTCACTGCGTCCTACAAGACACAGCTCATGGTTCTTAGTATGAAGAAACTCTTGATGTCCAAATGAAAGGCTACCATGAATTGCTTAGAAATTCCCAGCTACAAGGGTGCATATTACATCATATTCTGAATGTGTTTGGCATTTCATTAGTAAAAAGATCTAAGCATCTTCTAAGATCTTGGTAACAAGGGGAACTATCTGCCAGATCCAAGATGCGGGTGCAGGGACGGAAAGCCTCGGACGCTGCTGGCCCACGGCACAATAGGGACCGACCCACACCTGGTGCCTTGGTGTCTGCGGGGAAGGCATGAAGCACAACAGGCAGAGTCCTCCCCTACCTTGGCATTCTGGACATTCCCCAGCACGATTTCTGCGTTGAGCATGTCAGGAAGCTTTGAAACCATCTGGCTCTCAATAGGAAGCTGTTGATTGAGGAGGGACAGGTAGTACTGCAGCTCCCCATGAGACGTGATGAGGATGCCTTCGCCCTTGGTGTCATACTGGGGTCTTCCAGCACGTCCCAGCATCTAGATCAGGGACAGCGAACCAAGAATGCTATAGCAAGAGAATGTGTGATTTTGATGCAGAGATCTACATTACAGAACTAGGCCTCTGATCTGCTAGCTTCCAGCATCTCTGCAATTCAGGCAAGGATATCGATCCCCACTGAGGATAAACTCAAAGGCTCTGTACCTGCAGAATGTCCAGTGCTCCCAGTTCTGTCCAACGCCCCTTCTCTGGACTGTACACCTGGGTGCCTTTGATGATGACCGTATGTGCAGGGAGATTCACACCCCAAGCTAGAGTTGCTGTGGAAACTAAAACCTACAGAGGCAAAGCAAGGCAATGAGAAGAGATGCCACCATCAGGGGTTAATATCCCCAGCTTCTCTAGGCAGTTGGCCTCAGAGCTTCTATCAGGACTAGCCAGTGGGGCGCGGGGGGGTCCCAGTACTTGTCAATGTGACACCAGAATAAAGAGGAAAGGTTTCCTTGGGTTCCTCATCTATTCAGGAATGAACATTTCAAATTCCAGAGGCACAAGTGCAGGCCTGTATTAAACCACCTTAAAGTTACTAGAAAAGGTCAAGCAGAGGCTATCTGGAAAGAGGGAACGACAAGGCCACGCACGCCCCCATGAGGCAGTGTTTGGAGCTATCTGAAGTCACCAAAGTGCTTGCTTCACTATGCTTCTCAGACCGTCCAAAACTCACTCATCTTCCCTCACACAAGGTGTGAAGAGTTGGGAGAGTGGCATAAGGTTCTATTTATTGTATCCACCACAACCCTCTGACCTGGGCTCGCTGGGCCAGAAGCAATAAAGTACCAGGAGCAAACATGGCACAACCTTGACACTGCCAGTCTTCTGAAGTATGTCCCACCTGCTCCTCCAAAAGCTTTGCACCCCCTCACCTGAATATGTTTATCAGCAAAAAGATCCTCCACGAGTGTTCGGTCAACCCTGGTCATGCCTGCATGATGAATAGCAAAGCCATAAGGCAGAAGATCCTTCAGCTCTAGGTTCTGTGGAACAAACGACCAGGGATGAGGTGAGCCTTCCTGTAGGACTCACCCAAGGACTACGGAAATCTCTTCCCATGAGACCTGCCCCTTAACTACTATGTGGAATAGTACTAATCACATCCAGACAATCAACCTTAACCCATGGGAAACAACAGTACCATAGTATAGTCCTAGAGGAGCTGTCTGAGGCCTCAGATGGACACGGCTGCCAGATAGGCATGAGGGAACCCAGCCGGCCCCTCCTCACCTTGCACTGCTCCGCTTCTGTTCGCAGGACTTCCGTGGAGGCTGAGCCCTCCCTCAGAAACAGACCCAGAGTGTCCTTCTCTAGGCACATGTCCCGGATGGCCCTGGCCGTCTTTCCAGTCTCCTTCCGGGAGTGGACAAACACCAGCACCTAAGGAGAAGCCACAGTTTGCCACAGTCACGAGACACTAACAGCCCCAGGGCACCTGTGGCAGGAAGCGGAAGTTGCACCATCACCACCAGAAGCCAAGGTCCTGGAGAGGGGAAAGGGCAGGAATGTGGGCAGCTCAGAGGAAGCCTCAACAGGGCTGGAAAGACTTCAAGGGAATGCACCCGCCAAGCTCACAGTTCTGGAACTGAGAAATTAACTAACTTCAACATCCTACCCTGAACAGCAAGTTTAAATAGACTATGACTACAAATTCAGGCCTCTCAACTCAGAATTTATGTTCAAGCACCTAACAACAGTCAAAGATGCATGAAAATGTGTCTGCAAAATAACAGCTAAAACATTCTACTACTCACAAAAGGATTTAGGAAATATGTCTGAGACTGGTACAGTGTTGTAGGAAATGAAGTCTTCCTAGTATTTAGTGCCAAGATCTGTCTCTTCATATAAATTCATATGCTTCTTCTCATCAGACAAAAAGAAATACAAAACCAGTCACTTTCCCTTATTTTTTGTCTTAGTAAACATTGCTCAACTCGACTTTCAATGTAAAAATTCTATCGCTGTCTAGTAAAATGACCTCCTCACTAGTTTTCATTTTCCTTTTTTTATTGTCTCGTATTTTTAGCGTAAGCGACCCCAAACCTTTTATGGAGGGACCCCGGATAATGTGAATGGACAAAACGATTATCTGGGACTGGGGATTGCTTGATGGGGGCATTTTTAACTCTCCAAACTCTCTAATGGTTGTAAGGCTATTCAAGTTATCCACTTCATCTGGGCTGAGTTTTGCTAGTTAACTAGTAGTTGTTGGAGAACTGGTTCATTTCTTCTGAATTTTTAAAGTTATGAGCATAAAACTACTCATAGTATTACCTTATTATCTTTCCAGTGGCTATAGGTTCTGTAGTAATATCCCATTTCATAGCTGATATTGGTGATTTATGTTGTGTCTTCTTTTAATTTCTGTCAATCTTCCCAAATTATTGGTAAACATTTGAAAGAACAGGGTTCAAGAGTAACCACAAACCATGGGCAAACCTGATTTTTCCCAGCATGTTCCATGATTTTTTCATAGACTATTTCATTCATGATCTGGAAACGCTTGATAGCTTTTTTCTCTGTGATACCCACGTACGTCTGTTCCAGAGGCACTGGACGGAAGCTAGAAGTTCAACAGTTAGACAAATGAGGCTTTGGCGGAAAATACCGAGGGAATAAACAGTCTTTTTCCTGCCCCAAGAGCAATATTCCTCCTTCTTGATTCACAGCACATCAAACCCAAAGGCCCTTCTAAAACCCAACACAGCAGCATTCCTTGGAAAAGGGGAAGGAGAGCAGGATGGTCACCTTGACAGAACTTTGCCCAGTCTTTTCTGATACCTGTTGTCAAAGTAAAAGAGACCCTTGGCAGGGTCAACACGTAGAAAGGTGGCTACATCTTCATAGTTGGGTAGGGTGGCACTGAGGCCAATGAGTCGGACATCCTCCTGGGTCATCTCAATGTTTCGGATGGCCCTGGCCACCAAAGCTTCTAAGACAGGACCTCTGTCATCATGGAGAAGATGGATCTCATCCTATGGAATTGGAGGACAGCAATTACCTCTAGCACTAGAGATATGTAGTTCCTTTTCCTGGACTTGTCCCATATTGTAGGCACATAACCTAATATGCCTAAGGAAAAACACATGGGACCCCAAGCCAGAGATGCCCAAAGGATGGAGACAATATTTACCACGAAATACTCCAGAAAGCAACAGACTCTGACCATGAGTTGCTTTGGTACAGTTCAGTGACATACTTTGTAATAAGAAATTCTGAAACTCAGATAAATGAGTTTACAACTTTACTTAAAGGTAAACTTCTTTACGAAAAAGGATATAAATATGATCTGATCAGAAACTTCACCTCTGGCAGTTATAGTTCCCAAGAACAAAAGCTATCATGCATCAAATGATGAGTTCTCACCGTCTAAAGCAGTGCTTCTCAAATTTTATTAAGTATCCCAAAGCCAGGGGATGTTGTTAAAATGCAGGTTGTATTCAGCAGGTGTGGGGTGAGGCCACAAATCCTGCATTTCTAACAAGCTCCTATTTCATGCTGCTGCTGCTATGACTCCCACCATGGATTAGGCTTCAAGCAGCAAAGCTCTAAGGCAGGGGCCAGAAAACTTTTTTTTTTTTTTAAGTCAGATGCTCCATCTCAAAGAAAAAAAAGCCAGGTGCAGTGGCTCACGCCTGTAATCCCAGCACTCTGGGAGACCGAGGTAGGTCACCCAAGGCCAGGAGTTTGAGACCAGCCTGGCCATTATGGCGAAACCCCGTCTCTAATGAAAATGCAAAAAATTAACTGGGCGTGGTGGTGGGCAACTGTAATCCCAGCTACTCAGGAGGCTGAGGCAGGAGCATTGCTGGAACCCAGGCGGTGGAGGCTGTAGTGAGCTGAGATCACACCACTGCACTCCAGCCTGGGCAACAAAAGCAAAACTCCGCCTAAAAAAAAAAGCCAGATAGTATTTCAAGCTTTGGGCCATGCAGCCCCTATTGCAAATACTCAGCTCTGCCATTGCAGCACAAAAGCCGCTGTAAATAATACATAAACAAATGGATATAACTATGTTCCAACAGAACAAAGCCAGTAGCCACAGACTGCCAACCCCTGCTCCAGAACACTGAAAACCGACATGCGAAGTCTCCTTTCCTGCTTTTCCCAGACAACTGAAACTACACTCAGACTTAGTCACTAATCTCTGGAAGCTTCTGTGTATACGGAATACAATATCCTGATTCCTCATTCATTCCCTCAGAGAATGGATTCTTTTCCTTATAAAGCCCTTCATGATGTTGGAAATATGATGGTTTTTTGTCTATCTGTTTACATTTGTTTCAAAATATTTCAGATACGTTTCTTGGCCTTTTGGCTAAGATCAAGTGTAGTAAAATATTTCAGACATAAAAAATATATATAGGCCAGGCGCGGTGGCTCAAGCCTGTAATCCCAGCACTTTGGGAGGCCGAGACGGGCGAATCACGAGGTCAGGAGATCGAGACCATCCTGGCTAACATGGTGAA
>NW_012109807.1:9516928-9539632 GCF_000951045.1 Mandrillus leucophaeus | reverse complement strand
GTGAAACCCAGTCTCTACTAAAAATACAAAAATCAGCTTGGCATGGTGGCAGGCGCCTGTAATCCCAGCTACTGGGGAGGCTGAGGCAGGAGAATCGCTTAACTTGGGAGGCAGAGACTGCAGTGAGCCGAGGTTGTGCCACTGCACTCAGCCTGGGCAACAGAGCTAGACTCCATCTCAAAACATAAATAAATAAATAAATAAAATAAATAAATAACATGGCAAACACAAGCTGACAATAACTGTCATTACAAGGGCTAGTGCCTACAGAAAAGGCAGCAAAGAAACACTTTGCATGAAAACCCAGCAAACCCTCCTTGACACAACTGGCCTCTATGTTCTACGAGCACTCCCAACTCACCAGAATGATGAGCCGCACCAGCTGGGTGTAGGTGCGCTCGCCACCCTTGCGGGTGATGATGTCCCACTTCTCGGGGGTGCAGACGATGATCTGAGTGGCACTGATCTCTTCTTTGCACAGCTGGTGGTCCCCAGTCAGTTCGGCAACAGTGATGCCGTAAGTGGCCAGACGCTGTGGGAGGAAAACCACATCAGGCAGGAATGCTTGAAGGGGCCTGGACACCACACTTTCTGTTTGGGCAGCTGGAGTGTAGGGCCTTGGGAGCCGGCATCAACCCGTCAGGTGAATACAAGGCGAATCAGATCTTATGAGCATATCTTCCTCAAACAAACAGAAATTTAACTCAGGCAAATAAAGCAGACAAAAGATCTCTCGGGGCCAGGCACGGTGGCTCACGCCTGTAATCCTAGCACTTTCAGAGACCAATGAGGGCAGAATGCTTGAGCCCAGGAATTCTAGACCATGGTAAAACCCTGTCTCTACAAAAAATATAAAAATCAGCTAATCTGGTAACACATGTCTATAATCCCAGCTACTAGGAAGGCTGAAGTGGGAGGATCACTTGAGCCTGGGAGGTCAAGGCTGCAGTGAGCCATGATTGTACCATTGCACTCCAGCTTGGGTGACAGCAAGACCCTGTCTCAAAAAAAAAAAAAAAGATCTCTGGGAACTCTGTACACAAGAAGAAATGGCAACTTGTAGATAACAGGACCTAGAATAACACCACTAGGTCTATTATTATCCACATCCATTTGATGTTTCATAAATACTTCAATAACACAAATGATACCAACTGCAGGAAATTGCCATGGAGAGGACGAAAGAAAGATGCTAACCCTTGTAAAAGATGGCTCAGGACATTCTTACTTCAGAAACTCTGTACCTGGGTTAAGTTCCATCTTGGAAATGGGGAGAGAAAAATAAAAAATAAAAACAATCCCCGGAGGCATTCCAGAGATGCCCCAATACAAAAAGCGGTGAGGTCCAGGGCCTGTCCACAACACTCTGACAGCTGCGCCCCATATCCTCTGGAGGAAAGTTCTACTCCCTCACCTTTCCAAAGCTGCCCACCATCTCCTGCACCAAGGAGCGCATGGGGGCAATGTAGATAATCTTGAAGTCATCCACATTGATGGTGCCGTCCATGTTGATGTGTTTCCCGATCTCTCGGAGCATGCACATCAGGGCCACATTGGTCTTCCCAGCACCCTACGGCAGAGGTCAGGGATGAGAACGCCTATTCACCTGGTTATTCTCACTGCCCTAACTTCCACGGGCTTATTTCCCAAACAGAGAATAGAGCTTGTCCTGGGTACTTTATCCTACCATTTAACCTCTCTTCCATCAAAGGACAAAGAATTAGGGGGTGGGGTGGAAATAAAAAACAATCTTCCAACAGAAACTCCACCCACATTCCCCAAGAAAAAAGCAGGCAGGGTGGCACTTACAGTAGGAGCACACAGCAGCAGATTCTCATCCGTCTCAAGGGCAGCACGGTAGAGCTTACTCTGGATCCGATTCAGTGTTTTGAAGCCCTCAAACCCAGCCTGGGCATACTTTGGAAGCTTTTCCACCGGAAGCAGTTGCTAGAAGAAAAGAAGCGCCATCGGTATCATGTTGGCAGCATCCTTGAGCAGACTGTTTTTGTGGGATTGCCAGGATTTTGCTCCCTGGCAATCTCTTTGCATAACTCTCCATTAAAGGTCAGTCCAGAGATCAATGTTGTCCCCTGGGCTCAAAATCAGAATGGGAAAATTCTGTTGCAGCTTTCAGCCCTAAAATAAACTATAAATGAAACAAAGCTACATTCTGGTCAATGGTTGAAATCCAAACCAGGAGGCGAACTAAGCAGAGAACTGAGGAAAGCAATTCACTTACTTCTTCTGAGCCAAAGGGCTTGGGCTTCAGAGCAGGCACATGCACCTCTTCGTAGCCCTTACGCTGGCGACGGAAGGATCCATCAGGAAGCTGACAGCGTTTATTGGCCATAAAGTGGCTCCCTTGGGTAAACACCAGGTCCTCCAAGTCCAGAACCTGCCGTGGAGCCAGTGCCTGGGAATGTGAAAGACAAAAACCCCAAGGAAGTGAGCAAGCCGAGCAAGCGCGTTTTCCACCCAACAAGGCCTGGGACGTAAATCGCCCTGGATCCTACCTCTCCACCCTGGTCGAGATCCATGGTTTCCAGATCTGTGTCCATTCGAGACTGACGCACTCGCTCTCTCCGGGATCTCTCCTCCTGTAGCGGACGAAGATGAAAATCACAAAAACAATTCATCAGTATCACAGGTTCTTGTCCTTTTCTGTCCCTGCTTAGCTAATACTTGAGTCACAGGTGCTCACTAATAAGTCACCAAACAGAAAGACAACGCTTTACATGGGGACCACCAGAATGATCAGAGCGAACACACACCTTTAAAGGGGCAATGCGCAGTACAGGGACGCCGGAAATAGACGTTCTGTAATTAAGTACCAAGGGCTACCCCTGAAGGGTAAAAGTGTGGGTTCTGTTAAGCAAGCACATGTGTTCTGTTACTCTACTTTAGTAAACACCATGTATTTACTGTGCAAATAAACAATAAAGATCCCCATAGTGCTGGTGAAAGACAGCAGCAGGTCACTGGTCTAACGACCAAACCAATGTGGATGTGTTGATTCTAACTGTGTGCACTGACAAATCCCGAAAAATTTAGAGAAATTACTTTTTCAACTTCCACTTTTTTTTTTTTTTTTTTTGAGACGGAGTCTGGCTCTGTCACCCAGGCTGGAGTGCAGTGGCCGGATCTCAGCTCACTGCAAGCTCCGCCTCCCGGGTTTACGCCATTCTCCTGCCTCAGCCTCCCGAGTAGCTGGGACTGCAGGCGTCCGCCACCTCGCCTGGCTAGTTTTTTTTTTGTATTTTTTAGTAGAGACGGGGTTTCACGGGGTTAGCCAGGATGGTCTCGATCTCCTGACCTTGTGATCCGCCCGTCTCGGCCTCCCAAAGTGCTGGGATTACAGGCTTGAGCCACCGCGCCCGGCCTTCAACTTCCACTTTTAATATGAATTTAGCTTCATGCTGCAATCTTCTAGCCACTGTTAGCTCAGAAATCAGACAGATAAACCAACCCAGTCCTTACTCGGATCAGATCCTCCTTCTCGGTTTCGTGGAGCTGGTAGAGGAACTTGGATAGCTCTGGGTCAGCTTCCATCTTTCCCATAATCCTTTCCTTTTCAGCTTCACTTTGTGCACTGGCCAGCAAGGTACAGTATAAAACTACCCACAACAAAAGGAACAAAGGAAAAGTGAAGAGGAGGAAGTAAGGCAAAAAACCTTCATCCTTAGAGTAGCAAGAAGAAAAATAAAAGAAACAAGCACGTAGGTTGTGAAAACAACAGACTCTCCATCTCACACGCACACACGTGTACTCACCCTGCAGGAAGAGCCCGCCATATACTCACTCATCATCCTGTGCTGCCGCAGCACTTTAATGAAATCGAAGGTGTTGAAACCGAGCAGCAGAACCAGCTGGTTCTCACACTCCCGATCGTCACTGGCCGTCTGCAGAGAGAAGGCAACACCACCACTCAGGACAAAGCCATCTGCCACTTCATACGCTGTCCCCACGTGCCAAGACACACTACACATACAACTATTGTTATCTTGGCCATACCTTCAAAATCTCCAACACTTCATCTGCCTTCTTCTGCGACACGATGGCATCATCATAGAAACGACTGAGCTGCCGCTGTAGCCAAAATGCATCAATATCCCGAGGGTGCAAATCCTTCTTCTTGGAACTCATCAGTTCACCTGAGGCCACGAGCTACAAAAGTAACCAGACATTTAGCTCACCAGGTCTCTGCCAGCCTAGAGCACTTTGCCACCACCCTGCAACCAAGTTCTACTTGCCACCCCACAGCCCACCTTCTGTGAGGACTTTCCAGAGGGAAAAACTCTGGAATACTGAGTTCAGAATACCAGACTAAGACTTCATCAACATACATCTTTGGGAAGGAAGAAAACCGACTGAAATCTTAAGAAACTCTACATACTAAGTGTTTATTATGGTTCACTCTAGCAAAAGGAGGCTCAATAAATGTAACAGGACCTAGGCATGGGGAAGAAGCACTAACACCCAGAAGTAACCTTGCAGCAATGAGAAAAAGCAAACTGAACTTACATTAGCCGAGAGGGTGCAGCGCACAACAGCCTCATCCCCTTCCATGTCATCATCAGATGCCTCTTCTCGAACCTCCCCGTACACATCTTCATCACCTTCCTGTGGAAATGGCCCCAACTCAACCATTATCTGGAGCTGATCCTGCATCACCACAGAACCTCTCCCTCAAGTCACCCTAAATTAGCTCAATGGTTAGAGAAATGGCTTTGGGGTGAAACCGAGAGCCTATTGGAACCAAGGTCAGCCTTATTCCAGTGGACATGTAATAGAAAGACTGCTTGGCACAGACTTATTAGATGCATCTACTTTCTGTTTCTTACCTTAGGCTGCCACAATGGCAATCAACTGGACCATAGCCTCTTTCTAATACACAAACAATCAACACTCAAAAACAGTGATCAGCTAACAGAAGAGAAGACCTATGCAGAGGCACGTCTGGGAAAGCAGATGGTGACTCGGGAATGAAGAGATCACACTAAGCTTGCTCACCACTCCATTTACTCATACACTGCACATTAGGCATACTTGGCACAGTGTCGTAGTCAAAGCAGGTGCTTCAGTAACGAGCACTGCTAAATGAATGAACTGCTACAAGCAAAGCAGTTTGTTGCTACTTAAAATCATCAAATCCTATTAACTATACTGTAGGAAGTGGCTTAGCAATCACCTATTGAAATCACCTCATTTTATAGAAAGAGAAACTGAGGCAAAATGACCTGCCAAGATACAGGACTCAAATTCAGGAGTCTTGGCTCCTAGTCCTCTAACTCTCCTCATGCGACCCCTTCTTCCAGCCCTGGTATATATACCAGGGATCCATTTTCCCTTTCAGGAGCCAAATCTACTCACTGAGAACTCTAAGGCACTCTGTAATTTTTTCAAAGTACCCCACTTATTCCTATTTATATTCAAGGAATTCTATTAGACGGTAAACATTAACTCCAGTGACTTAACCATGTACGAACTACAGCCATGCTCTAAGGCAATCTTTTGAAACAGGCAGTGGGGACACAGTAATGAAAAAAGGGAAAATATTGTAATACGTTTAAAATGCAGTAAAACATAGCAGATACATTCTCAATGAAAGTATTCGCTGTACTTTATCTTTTGTCTTTCTTTTTGCTGATCCACTTGGTATATTTTAAATAATTACGTTGCTTTACATTTGTTAAATTTGCTGTAGAAAAGTTAAAAGATAACTGCATTTTTTTTAAGCAAAAGAACATATAATGCCTAAGTCTGAAACCCACACACCACCATAAAATGTATCTGGTTTAAACTAGGGAGCTTCTTTACACTACAAGGGGTCCCTTTACCTTCATCAACTTCAAAAACAAGAATGGACTGGGCCTGTTTATCACTCACCTCCTCATCAGACTCAAACTGCACATTCACACCATATGTCTCATCAATGTTGTCATCTGAAACGACGAAGGATTAGAAAAAGAGGGCAGTGAATGGCTAGTAAAACAAGCCACTCTGGAGCAAATGTCCTCCCCAACTACCTCTCCTCAGGAAACATCTAAGTGCTAAGGACACACACAGGCACTTAGATGATCAACACGAGAGAGCCACCTATGCTGCCACTGCCAAGACCTTCTCCACCTGCCAGCCCTGGAGTCAGCCCAGCTCTGCTTGCTCAACCACTTGAGCCCCCAAGGCTCTGCCCACATTTTCTCCCATATTCTACACAACAAAAGGGTCTCAGAGTAAGGAACAGCTGCTGAAATCTAGGGATTCTGGTGTCTATCAATTATAACTCTTCAAAAAACACACAACAAATTACGGGAACTCACTGACACTAAGGTTTTTAAATGAATGATGCTAGAAGATGCATGCTTAGGGGTCAACAACAACCAGTTAACATGATCAGGACATAAAGAGCTCACTTACCCATATTTTGGATTTCCTTGTCTCCACCATAGTCTGTGATCTTTTTTCCCAAGTTCACTAGCACGTGGTATCTGGTATCATCTGTTTGACCCAGCAGCAGGTCAATCTCCTTTCGCCTTTCCTTGTCCCGCAGCTTTTCATTCTTTAGAACAGCTAGAACCTCATCAGCTGCCCCACAAAGGATATCACGTGGCTGGTAGCAAGAAACAACCAACCAATATTGAGAATGATGACAGACAGAACATCACCAACCAGGTTTACGTGGCGGCAGGATGCGAACAGCCACACTTTCTCAAAACCTGTTGCATACTAGGCTCTGACCTTTCTCATTAATGCTGATTTAAAATGCCACAACTAAAGGAAGACTCATCTGTTTTTAAAAAGATTAGCTAGGTGGCCTCAAGCAGCAGGACACAGCTTCCACAATAGCTTGCCACATCTCCAGGTGGCAGTCACTTGGCAGATCTCCTCTAGCCTGCCACACGTTTGTAATTCTTTGTCATCACTTCCTCTAGCACCCACATCAACAGAGCTCCTCAGACTCATAATGGTCCCCAATCTAATCACACATGTGTAATGGTTAGGAACACAGATTCTAGAGATAAACTATCTGGATCATATCTTGGCTCTGCCAAATACTACTTCTGTGACTTGGGAAAATTACTTAATTATTCTTGCCTCACATCTCTCTTCTATAAAATGGAAAATGAGTATTAACAGCACCTATTCACGGAGTTACGTGAGGGGGCGGGAGAAAGACACGTGCTGTTCCACACAAATCAAGTGCTCGGTAAATACAAGCCCCTTCTGCAAACCAGTACATCCCACAAGGGGATCCAGAGGCAAGGCTCATCTGGAGCCTCCCAGTTGTGACCCTCTCCTTTTCTGACACACGGTCTCATCCTCTGGCCGCCTCGCTCTGAGAATACAGAAATAAAGCAAACTTGGCCGGGTGTGGTGGCTCACGCCTGTAATCCCAGCACTTTGGGAGGCCAAGGAGGGTGGATCACAAGGTCAGGAGATCGAGACCATCCTGGCTAACACAGTGAAACCCCGTCTCTACCAAAAATACAAAAAATTAGCCGGATGTGGTGGCGGGCGCCTGTAGTCCCAGCTACTCGGGAGGCTGAGGCAGGGGAATGGCACGAACATGGCAGGCAGAGCCTGCAGTGAGCCGAGATCGCGCCACTGCACTCCAGCCTGGGCAGCAGAGCGAGACTCCAACTCAAAAAAAAAAAAGAAATAAAGCAAATTTGTTTTTTTCTATACTCTTAAAACAATTAACACAGAAGGCTTCTGTGACAATTCCTCCCCACCAGCAACCAATCCAAAAATTGTGCAGTGGACACAAGCTGGTGTCCTCAAATTCAATTCCGTTCCAACACTAACTACCTGGAGATAAGAGTCAGATCCCACAGGCTGAGGACTCAGTCCCACAAGCCTGCCTCCCACTCCATGATGCCAATCACAAGCACAGGTTGTGTGACCTGTGCTTCTCACTGTACAGCTACAAATCGAGCTTTCCACAATCCCCTTTTGGGATTCAACTAATGTGCTAGAACAGATCAGGGACACACTTACTTTTACTGTAAGGCATATTACAAAAGATGCCTACCAACAGACAACAGACGGAAGAGGTGCACAGGGCAGGCATGTGGCAAGGGGTATCATGTGGGAAGGGGTATGGCGCTGCCAGGCCCTCTCAGGCGCACCACCCTCCGGAAACCTCCATGTGTGCAGCTATCCGCAAACTCTCTAAACCTAGTCCTTTTGGGGTTTTTATGGGGGCTTCATTACGTAGGCAGATTGATTAAATGACCAGCCTCCATTCTGAAGCTATCTAGGTGCTGCCAGCCATCAGTTAACTCATCAGCAGACAAAAAGACGCATATCACTTCGAAGATTCCAAGGATCATAGAAGCTGTATGCCAGGAAATGAAACAAAGACCGAATATATATTTCACAATATCACACTCACCTGGTCCCCAAGAGCAGCCTGGATGAAGCTGAGCAGCACCTCATAGGTCTCCCGGGTCTCCTTAGTTTTGGGTTTGTAGATGATACCCACCATCTCATCAATGCCCTCCGACAGCAGAGTGTAACCCTTCATCTTGTTGATGTCATGCCGGTCCTCATCACGCTTTCTTCGCCTGGTGGACACGTGACAGTGAATGGCAGAACCTTTCCTCCCCGAGGGAAGACTGGATCAAGCCCACCCTCCTCTCCTCAGCTTCATGGCAGGAAGTTAATATCTGAAAACCGGTACCTGAGCCTCAGCAAATGATTCCTATTGGACCTTGATCACTTGCAAGAGTATTTCTTTATGGGACCCAGTGACAGAAAGAAAAATTCCCCATCATCTTCTCACTAGATACACTACACATTACAGTGAGATATGTTTCTCATTTAAAACATGCAACCCTTTGGTCAGGTGCAGTGCTTGACGCCTGTAATCCCAGCACTTTGGGAGGCCAACGTGGGCGGATCACCTGAGGTCAGGAGTTCAAGACCAGCCTGGCCAACATGGCAAAACCCTGTCTCTACTAAAAATACAAAAATTAGCCGGGCACGGTGGCGAGCACCTGTAATCCCAGCTACTCAGGAGGCGGAGGCAGGAGAATCACTGGAAGCCGGGAGGTGGAGGTTGCAGTGAGCAGACATCACGCCACTGCACTCCAGCCTGGGTGACAGAACGAGACACCATCTCCAAAAAAAAAAAAGAAGTATAACCCTTCTCAAAAAAAAAAAGGACAACCCTTCATACATTGTATGAGACTATTATATAATAGCATTTTGACTAGTTTTTCATCTCTCAAATGCATTTTCCTCTTCTAACTAGAGAAACAAGCTCTAACAGAATCTACTGCCGTTGACTATCAACCAATTATAACAAAACTGGAAAAGAAGATATACCACAAAGTGGAGATAATGTATTAACTCATTTCAAACATACTTTAATCAAACTAAGCCCATGAATTTTGGAAACATCATCATAGAAAAGGGAGCAAGACACCAAGATATTCAAGATCAAAGGATAATGGTGAGGTAAAGGTAAGTTTTGAAATACGTCCCCAAGAAATATTTAAGAAAAGAAAAAAAGAAAAAAAATGCAAAATAAGAAAGAAAACTGTCTTTCATACCATGGATGCTTAAATTAGTTTGTAACAACAAAATAGGTAAGAAGTGGACAAGAGTAAAGGGAAAAAGTAGGGGTAGAAAATTAGTAATAGAAAAAAAAAAAAAAAAGAAAAAGAATTACTGGGACATAGGAATAGCAAGGGTCTTGAGAATACCCTGAAGAAAAGTAAGATCTGTCTATGGACTAGAAACACACATGTAAGAAAAAGGTACCAACAAGTTATTTTCCACTTTAGGTACATTTTTTAAGGCCAAAAAAATCTTTAAACTCTCCTGTTCTGTTTTTACCTTCACTAAACCATTTTAATGCCACTGATCTTACACCAAGCATTCCGGCCAAAACGCTGCTCGAATGTTAAAGAGAAGAGACTTTGGATCTGAAGGAAAAAATAGTATTCCCTTAGCACTCACTTGGCTCTTCTTTCCTCCTGCATCTGCGGTTTGGTCCGTTGAGCCTTGTCTCCCATACGTGTGCCCTCCAGCTTCCCAACAAGGGACAGCACCTCTCCTGTGGGTTCATCCCGGCGGGTCCGGTCAATGAGAGAGCGGTCAGCTTGGAGCACAAGATTTGAGTTCTGAAAAGATCAAAACATTATTGAAGCTTTGACATGAGCAGGGCCAATTCCTACTATCACAGTTACCCCAGCTGATGGAAGAATCGTAGTAACTAGTTGCTTATAATCACTAATCGTAATAATGATATTTTCCTTAAGAACTGCATGGTATGACGCTGTGCAGAAGCATAGAGCTGAATAAGTCTTACGGCCTGTCGAATCAGCTAAGCAATTCTTGTTCCTAACAGTGCCCATCATAACCCACATCTGGGAAAAGTGGTGAGTGGGTTGGGAGTGACGTGTGGAAGGGGGCGGGCTTAGCGTTGAAGGGACTCGAGAAACTCCTCCTAGAGAGATCTTAGCACTCCCTAGACCCCCGTAGGTTATTCACGTCATCAAATAACCCCCACCTTCACCGCGATTCCACTTCCCCTCCGTTTTCGTGGCTCTCCTGGAGGCCTTCAGACTGAAACTCTCTTTTTCAGCCTCCCCCTCCCCACTGGACTCCTGAGCCTGGAATCCTCCCACGAGCCCAAACGTACCGCCTTATACTCGTACTGCAGACTACGGGCGGTTACATCCGCCATGGCCGCGGCTGCTTGGAGGCTTCAGGCCTCCACGCCCCCCAGCCGCACGCTGCAAACGGCCGTGGACCTCCACTCCCGCCGCGCCGGAACGACGCAGGAAAGACGCACTGGGGGAAGGAAAAGAAACGGGCTCCCTTCCGCTTCCGGGTCGCGCCCCGGAAGTGTGGGCGGGGTGTGTCCCTGGAGTATGCGCGGGGCTTCCCGCAGCCCTCTGAGTGGGATGTGTGGGCCTGGTGCATTTGGGTCCCCGAATCCCTAGACCCGCGCACTCTGGTTCCGGCCGCCCGCAGGCCCTAAGGACCCAGGGCCCGTGCTCTCCCCGACCTCAGTCTCCAGCCCCCCGGCACCCCTCACATCGTAACGAACGTACGGCCGCTTAGCCCCTGTCCCGTCCCAAGACCTTTCCTTCCGCTTCCTTCCTCTTTGGCAACAGTCCCATGAGGTAGGCAGGAAAAGAGGGCCTGAAAAGCCCCGTTTCCGTTTGAGGTAACGAAAGCACCCAGAGAGCGAGGTCACGTGCGCGTGTGTCTGTGTCTGCGTGTTTTGATGATTGGCGTCTTGCTTTGGGTTTCTCTTCTGTGTTGAACAATTGAAAAAGAAAGCTGCTGTCCCCCACCCGTCCCAGCTAAACCGGTGGCCCCAAGACCCTCGTTCTCACCCAGCGGAACGAACAGGGCCGGGGCCCCCGTCCGCTCCCAGTTGTCGGTGACATTCTATGGTAGGGCCCTGTCTGCCGCCCGGGGAAACCGGTGCGGGCAGGGCCAGAAAACAACAGGCTGGATGTGGTGGCTCGTGCTTGTAATCCCAGCACTTTAGGAGGCTGAGGAAAGAGGATTGCTTGAGGCCGGGAGTTTGAGACCAGCTTGGGTAACATAGTGAAGCCCTGTTTCTTCAAACAATAAAAAAGTAGCCAGTCCTGGCAGTGTGTGCCTGTAGTCCCAACAACTTGGAAGGCTGAGGCAGGAGGATTGCTTGAGCCCAGGACTTCAAGGCTGCAGCAAGCTAGGATTGTGCCACTGCACTCCAGCCTGACCCACATAGCAAGACTCTTCCCCCACAAAATGAAAACAATTTTTTAATTAAAAAGATAGAAAAGAAAAATGACAGCCATGCTTCCTCACTCTGGGGAAGGGGCTCGGGGAAACTTCCTGGGCCAACTTGTTGAAAATGGGGGAAGGGGTCTAGTCCCAGCACTTTGGGAGGCCAAGGCGGGCGGATCACAAGGTCAGGAGATCGAGACCATCCTGGCCAACATAGTGAAACCCCATCTCCACTAAAAATACAAAAAAATAAGCTGGATGTGGTGGCACGGGCCTGTAATCCCAGCTACTCGGGAGGCTGAGGCAGGAGAACCACTTGAACCAGGGAGTCAGAGGTTGCAGTGAGCTGAGATCATGCCACTGCACTCCAGCCTGGCGACAGAGCCAGATTATATCTCAAAAAAATAATAAATAAATAAATAAAGAATTTTATAGTGTATAGTTTTTGTCTCTCTAAAGTTGTTTTTAGACAATTTTTTTGGAAACAGGGTCTGGCTGTGTTGCCCAGGCTGGAATGCAGTGACACAGTTTCAGCTCACTGTAGCCTCGACCTCTCCTGGGCTCAAACCATCCTCCTGCCTCAGCCTTCCCAGTAGCTGGGACTACAGGTGTGCACCACCACACCCAGCTAATTTTTGTATTTTTGGTAGAGATGGGGTTTCGCTGTGTTGTGCAGGCTGGTCTTGAACTCCTGGCCTCAAGCAATCTTCCCACCTCGGCCTCCCAGAGTGCTGGATTACAAGTGTGAGCCACCATGCCCGGTCTGTTTTTAGACAATTTTTAATAGAGGATTATCCTCAGGAAGCTAAAGGACTGGGGGCACCCTGGCGGGTACAGACCCCCGGGATGACATTAATTACCAAGATGGGCTCAGAGCAAGTGCCTTTAGCTTTGTTTCAGTCCACGTGCTGTCTCTCTCCAAAGATGAACTGAATTCGCTACTCCCCAACCCCAGGCCTGCACAGGTTACCCAGACTTTTGCCTGGGTCCTGCATTTCTGTATCTAAAGACCTGTCACTTCATTTAATTATGTCTCAAATATTTGTATGTGCTCTGTGAGCACTTTTAGGGACTCAGAGAAAGACAAGTAGATAAGACCCTTGAGAAGTTCAAGTCTCACAAGAGAAGTAAAACTACAAATACGGTGGTACACATCTGTGAGGCAGAGGCAGGAGGATTGCTTGAGCCCAGGAGTTCCAGACCATAGTGCGGTATGATCATGCCTGTGAGTAGCCACTGTGCTCCAGCCTGGGCAACAGAACAAGAACTGCATCTCTGAAAAAGGAAAAAAGAAAAAGAAAAGGCAGAATGCAGTCAGTGCCACAAGGGGGCACTGTGGGAAACCACTTCTGACTTAGGAGCGCCTGTGAGGCTTTATAGCTGTGATGCAAAGGGTGGCTGAGGATTTCCGTGGAGGCAGGAGGTGGGGGATTTCACAGGGACAGAGAAAAAGAAAAAGCATGAAGGCGGGAAGACAGGTGTATCTTGGGTACTGTTAAGGACTCCATTAAGCTGACTGCAGGGCAAATGTAAAGAATGAAACAATGTGATGAGAGAGAGTCTAATCTTAATCTCTCCATTCAAAAAAAAAATGCCATTGTGAAGAGTTTTTACTTTATTTAGGAGACAACAGGAAGCCATAGCATGTTTCTTGTCTGAGGAGTTTTATTTGTTTTTCACATCTTCATAGCATGTATTTGATTAGACAGAACACTTAGATTAAGCAAAAATTGAGTATATATGTGACAAGCATTTGTAAAGTTCCACTTTAGCATACATTATCATTGAATCCCCATCAAGCCCTGGGAAATATATTGAGGGCCCCCATTTTACCAATGAAGAAATCAAGGCCCCAAGAAGATATTTGACTTGTCTGGCCTCATCTGCCGCAAAGCCAGGCCTTCTGTTTTCCCCCCCTATGCACAGGGGCGTCCTCACAGAGCTGAGCTTCAGGAAGGTGATTCTCACGGTGCTAGATGTGGAGTCCTAATTAAGGAACAGGAGTCAGGCTGGCAGGACCAAGGGAAAGCAAAAAGAAAGCGGATAAGCCATGAGTCTGCCACCGCACCCGGCCCGTCTGCTGTGTTTCCAAACAGGCTTGTTCCCTTCCAGGTCTTCACTTTAGGAGGCATTCGTCTTTTTTAACCAAGAGGCAGTTTCATGAGGCGGTTGAACATGTAGACTCTTCTGTTATACCATCTGGGTTCAAATCTCAGCTTCACCCCTTCCTACCTGTGTGATCTTAGGCCTGTTTTTAGCTACTCTGGGCCCAACAGGGATAATTTTACCTACACCATAGGGTTGCCTGGCACCTAGAACTATACCAGGAAATAGCAAGTGTCAGGTTTTATCCAGCAGCCCGTGCTTCCTAAAAACATTCCTAAACACTCTGTGTTTGGAGGCAATTTTATGACTCACAAAGGAAAGCTGCCCCATTCTTGGTCATATCTATCCTTTCTTATCCCAGATGATCTTACCCAACCCGATGGCCCTTCCACCCAGTAAACTTGGCTCTGAGTGACTGCTGTTTCCCAGACTCCAGGCCTCATGCAGAGGTAACAGGTTGCCGGCACTGGGTATATTTAACGACGTGACTGTTCCCAGAATGCTGTCAGCTGGCCTCAAGTGATCCACCTGCCTCAGCTCCCAAAGTGCTGGGATTATAGGTGTGAGCCACCATGCCCAGCCACCACCAACTTTTTAATAAGCCAATAAGGCTGGGCATAGTGGCTCATGCCTGTAATTTTAGAACTTTGGGAGGCTGAGGCAGGAGGATTGCTTGAGCCCAGAAATTTGAGACCTTCCTGGGCAACACAGTGAGATCCTGCCTCTACAAAACAGTTTTTAAAAAATAAGCCAACAGACGTGGATACAGTGCCCTCCATGCACTGGTGAATGTGCCTGTTGTGAGGAGGGTCACCAAGCATAAGCTCTTCTTGGAGGCAGACACAGGCAACTGAGGGCAGCCTTAGTGAAAGCCTCAAGTGCCAATTCCTGCCAGAGCCCAACACAGGATGGGCAATCTTTGAGCTGCTGGTGTTATCCTCAGTTCTCCATGCATTGTGCCTGGCACCCCACAGTTGCCTCTCATAATGGACATCTGCACTCTCCAGACAGGTGACAAGTTACCTGCCCTTCCAACAGCAGCACAGTCTAGTGGCATTGCTTCTGGCCTTAGCCAGTGCTGCCGCATTGGAGCAATTAATATTTTGTTGCATTTCACCCTGATTATTAAATGAGTGGAATTCTTTTTGAGATGGGATCTGGCTCTGTTGTCCAGGCTGGAGTGCAGCGGTGCAGTCATAGCTCACTGTAACCTCAAAATCCTGGGCTCCAGTGATCTTCCCACCTCAGCCTCCTAAGTAGCTGAGACTACAGGCACATGCCACCATGCCAGGCTAATTTGTTGATTTTTGTTTGTTTGTTTATAGAGATAGGGTCTTGCTTTGCTGCCCAGGCTGGTCTTGAACTCCTGGCTTCAAGCGATCCTCCTACCTTGGCCTCCCAAAGCACTGGGATTACAGGCCTGAGCCACCATGCCCGGCCTGAATGGGTGTTTTTAAAAATGAAAACTGGTGATATTAGTGAAAAAGAAAAGGTTTTATAATTTACTACAGTTGGAAGTCAATAAGCAGGCCAAAAGTAACAAACCTTTGCCACAGTAGTTGGGGCTCACTGGACTTAAGCCAATCCCTAATGTGTTGGGTTGGAGAGTAAAATAAGAGTGTGAACAAATGATTGGGAAATGTCATTGAAGAAAATATCTAAAAGGCAAGATGTAATTAGATATTCTATATATTTTTTGTCTCAGGACAAAAGAAACTTAAGGGATCCCTTCTCCTTTATAGTGTTTAAGTTCTTTTTTTTTTTTTTTTTTGAGATAGAGTCTGGCTCTAGTGTCCAGGCTGGAGTGCAGTGGCACGATCTCGGCTCACTGCAATCTCTGCTTCCTGGGTTCAAGTGATTCTCCTGCCTCAGCCTCCCGAGTAGCTGGGATTACAGGCATAGGCCACCATGCCCAGCTGATTTTTGTATTTTTAGTAGAGACGAGGTTTCACCATGTTGGCCAGGCTGGTCTCGAACTCCTGACTTTCAAGTGATCTGCCCGCCTCGGCCTCCCAAAGTGCTGGGATTACAGGCGTGAGCCACCATGCCCGGCTGTGTTTAAGTTCTTATTTAACTAGTACATGTCACTTTTTGTACATGTTCAGGAGTGTGATATAGTCAGAACTGCCTTAATTTCTTTGACCAACTCGAATGATTATATAATTATTGGCATTGGTTGAGTTTATTATGTGCCAGGCATTTATCCTATTTTATTCTTCAGCACCGTCTGAGGCCAGGGTTGGGAAAGGCAGTCTGCGTGGTCCAGAGCATGCCTGCGTGTTCTTGCTGGGTGTGCCAGGAATGCAAGGCCCTGGCCACACTTTCCTAGGCCCTTTCCCAGAGCTGTGTGTGTAGTGGGCAGCCTTGAGGAATAAGGTAATGTCTTCCACCAGGACAGAGAGAAGGATGGCCATGAAATAGGTAGTTTCCCTGAAATCAGAATTCCTTGTCTGCAATGCAAACCATTCCATGCATAGCATCCACCTGGGCCTCTCCATGTTGCCCCTGTGGGGCTTGAGAGAGCAAGGAGAATTGACACAAGCAGGATGCTAGTGCTGATTGTTGTGCCATGAGCCATACATTATTCTGTCTCTGACCCAGGCGTCTTGTGTCTTCTGCCAGCATCCATGAAACAGCAACCGTAACTATCTTTTACGTAGGGTAAAATTCCAGACTTTTGACAGTTTGGATGGAGGAGATTTAATGTTGTCATGACTATGGGGCTGCAAGCCTTGCAGCCACAGCCAAGAGGCAACATGATTGTGGGTGCTGAGTCACTGGGTCCCTAAAACCGAGACAAACGGCATCAGCAATGAGGATATAGAGCTTCCAGTGGACCGAAAGCACTGGAACGTGCAAAATCTCGTTTATTGGAACAGAGCTGCTCTCTCCCTTTGTGCGACTGATTCTTTGGACCCCTCCCCAACCTCAGCTATGTTAAGGAAAAAGCTGAGTATGTTGGGGAACTTCACGGAAGGGGCTTTGTTACCGGAACCCAAGTCACCATCCTCCCCGGTCTTGTGGCAGGAAGCGGTGCTGGGTGCAGCTGGAGTGGTTTTACAGCAGCCTGAAATAAAAGACACTCAGTCCCTCAGGGTCAGAATCAGAGGAGGCTGTGGCCAGAAAAATCCCAGCTACTGGATGAGCCTGGGGACAAAGCCTAGGCGGGCAGACACAGAAACTAAAGGGCATCACAAGCAGGAAATCTGACGCCGGCAACACAAAGGGGTCACCACCTCGGTAGAAGCAGGGACCAGAGCCCCTCAAGAGTGAATGGACGGACACACAGAACCCCCACCCCCTCCTCATCCACATGGAGGGATCTCCACTCCCTCTACAACTCACAGCCCCAGATTCTATATGGTTTCTGTGGAAGCAAGTCCTCGTGCGTCTAGTTTTAGTCCCTGGAGAGCTGGCTTCTTGGCCCCTGGATAAGGTGAAAACCTGGTGGGCACCAGAAGAGACTGCCCTTCCCTTGTTCCCTGCTATCTGTCCTTCCCATTCCCACTTAGTTCCTTTGTCTTTTCTCCATTCTACATGCTCCGTCTCAACGTGGGACTAAAATGTATATTGTTATTAGTTACAGGGTTACTGATTGAGTAAAGTTTTGGTTTCTAAACTTGTTCTTAAAATGCAGTTGCATTGAACATCTGGTTTGCCTTTTTTTTATTATTACCATTGTTATTAAGACCAGCTCTCACTCTGTGACCCAGGCTGGAGTGCAGTGATGCGATCATAGCTCATTGCAACCTCCAGCTTCAACTCCCGGCCTCAGGTGAGCCTCCTGCCTCAGCCTCTCAAGTGGCTAGGACCACAGGCACTCGCCACCATGTCCAGTTAATTTTTTTTAATTTTTATTTTTGTAGAGATGTGGGGGAGGGTGGCCTGGCTATGTTGCCGAGGCTGGTCTCGAACTCCTGGGCTCAAACTATCCTCTGGCCTCAGCCTCCCAAAGTGATGGGATTGCAGGTGCAAGCCACTCTTCTGACTTGTCTTCCTTCAGAAAACACTGAATTGCTTGGTACTGTTTGGGTCTCCAGTACTTTTATCTATAAATAGGGATGATGTTGAAAAGACCAAATTAGTTAATACAAATAAAACACTTACAATGGTGACTGCTGTTGTTGCCCTTCATTGAGGTGTCATCTGTGATGTAGTTTCCCCATCCTAGAACATCCCCAGCCCACATCATAAACAGTTGGGCAACATCTCATGGGAAAGCCAGGGAGATAGGAAGCGATACCAATGCAGCAAAGAAACAGGGAAAGCAAGCAAACAGCAGGATGCCTACTACCCTAGGACCTCATGAAACTCCTGGGGGCGCTCCCCAGTTGCTTCTCTCTCTCATCTCCCTCTACCAGGGGCAACCACTTCCTTAACTTTTATGTTAGTCATTCTCATGCTTTATGGTTTTGCTATCTATGTATGAAATCTGAACAATAGACAAGCCTGGCCAACATGGTGAAACTCCAGCTCTACCAAAAAAACACAAAAATTAGCTGGGCATGGTGGCACGTGCTTGTAATCCCAGCTACTTGGGAGACTGAGGCACAGGAATCACTTGAACCTGGAGTCAGAGGTTGCAGTGAGCCGAGATGGCACCACTACACTCCAGCCTGGGTGACAGAGTAAGACTGTGTCTCAAAAAAAGAAAAAAAGAAATCTGAACAATATATTGCTCAGTTTTGAAAAAGTTAGTAGCAAGCACAAACCCAGCAAAAAAAGGGCTGTATGGCCCCATTAGATGGAGGCCCAGGAGAGGAGATGACACAGAGTCCTGCACCGGAAGCTGGCCTCAGCATCCCTGAGAGCCTATCGGGGTCACTCCGGCTGTGAGAAGGCGAAGCCACAAAGCAGTTCCCGGAAGCACAGAGGTCAAGGCAGTGTGGCACTGGCAGCATTGCGGTATATACCAGGACAGTTTTTTGGGAAGGGGCACAAGGAAGATACTTGCTTTTGTTTGAGACTGAGTTTGGCTCTTGTCACCCAGACTGGAGTGCAGTGGTGTGATCTTGGCTCACTGAAACCTCTGCCGCTCAGGTTCAAATGATTCTCCTGCCTCAGCCTCCTGAGTAGCTACAATTACAGGCACCCACCACCACACCCGACTAATTTTCATATTTTTAGTAGAGACAGGGTTTCACCATGTTGGCCAGGCTGATCTTGAACTCCTGACCTCAGGTGATCCACCCACCTTAGCCTCCCAAAGTGCTGGGGATTACAGGTGTGAGCCACTGCGCCTGGCCAGATATTTGTTTTTAAACCTGGCATGGCCCAAATTGTCTTTATTCTACTCTCACACGTGTTTGATACTTTGGCTGAGTATAAAATTCTGGACTAGATACCATTTTCCTTCAAAATTGTAAAGGCATTTCTCTTTCATCTTTTTTTTCTTTCTTTTCTTTTCTTTTTCTTTTTTTTTTTTTTTTTTTGAGATAGAGTTTTGCTCTTGTTGCCCAGGCTGGAGTGCATGGTATGATCTCGGCTCACTGCAACCTCTGCCTCCCGGGTTCAGGCAGGTCTCCTGCCTCAGCCTTCCAAGTAGCTGGGACTACAGGCATGCATCCCCACACCCAGCTAATTTTGAATTTTTAGTAGAGACAGGATTTCACCATGTTGCCCAGCCTGATCTCAAACTCCTGGCCTCAGGTGATCTGCCTGCCTCGGCCTCCCAAAGTGCTGGGATTACAAGCATTTCGCTTTCATCTTATTCTAGTGCTGTATTTAAAAATCTGGGTTGGCAGAGCACAGTGGCTCACACCTGTAATCCCACCACTTTGGGAGGCCAAGGCTGGCGAATCGCTTGAGCTCAGGAGTTCAAGACCAGCCTGGCCAAGATGGTGAAACTCTGTCTCTACTAAAATTACAAAAATTAGCTCGGCGTGGTGGTGCACGCCTGTAATCCCAGCAGGTTGCGGTGAGCCAAGATCATGCCACTGCACTCCAGCCTAGGCTGGACCTGTTTAAGACCGTGTCTCAAACAAAAAAAAAAAAAAAAAAGAGAAAGAAATCTGACACCATTTGTCCTGATCCTGTGTATGTGATCTGTGTTTTTTTGTCTCCAGAAACTTGGGGAATCCTGTTTGACCTGAGTGCTCTAACATTTCATAATGAAGTGACTAAGTGTGAGTTTACACTCACTCATCCGTGGGCTGGGCACTTAGATTCAATCTGGAAACATCTTCCCTTTATAGGATGCTTTTTAATTATTTCTTTGACAAGATTTCTTCCTGTCCATTTCCCGTGTTCCTTCTGGGGCCACTAATCATCGTATGTTAGACCTACTGGGTTGGTCCTTGGCAATTTTCTTGACTCTTTCCAGCTCTTTACATTTTTACTCTAATTTGGGGAGATTTCCTCGATTTTAACTTTCAGTTTCTGTATGGAGTTTTTCATATTTATTATCAAGTTTTTCATTTCCAAGAACTCTTTCTGGACTCTCATTGTATCGGGTCCAAATACATCTTTCACAGTTACAAAATGTTCAAATAAATATTTGTTGGGACTGAGCATGGTGGCCCACACCTGTAATCCTAGCACTTTGGGAGGCTGAGGCAGGAGGATTGCTTAAGCCTAGGAGTTTGAGACCAGCCTGGGCAATATGGCAAAACCCTGTTGCTACCAAAAATACAAAACTTAGCTGCATGGTGGTAAGCACCTTTAATCACAGCTACCTGGGAGGCTGAAGTGGGAGGATGGCTTGAGCCCAGGAAGTGGCAGTTACAGTGAGCTGAATTCACACTACTATACTCCAGCATGGGTGACAGACTCAGACCCTTTTTCAAATAAATAAATAAATATTTGTTGAATGTAATGAACAAGTGATTGGGACAGATCATAGACAGAATCTACGCATATCCTTCAAATCCCTATTTAATCAAGAGCACCTGTTTTATCCTCCCAACAGTACAAGTGCTACATTGAGAAGAGAAAAACAAAAAAGAAATATACGAGAAGCAAAAATACACATTGATATACTATTCAGATTTTTTCCCTTTTTTGGAGAATGGGGTCTTGCTACGTTGCCCAGGCAGGTCTGAAACTCCTGAGCTCAAGCTATTCTCCCACCTCTGCCTCCTTAAGTGTTGGGATTACAGTGTGAGCCACCGTGCCCAGTGCTATTCATTTTTCTTTTATTTTTTTTTCTGAGACAAAGTCTTGCTCTTTTGCCCAGACTGGAGTGCAGTGGTGCAATCTCAGCTCACTGCGACCTCTGCTTCCTGGGTTCAAGTGATTCTTCTGCCTCAGCCTCCCCAGTAGCTGGGATTACAGGCCCCCACCACTACACTCGGCTAATTTTTGTATTTTTAGTAGAGATGGGGTTTCACCATGTTGGCCAGGCTGGTCTTGAACTCCCGAGCTCAGGCAATCCGCCTGCCTCGGCCTCCCATAGTGCTGGGATTACAGGCATGAGCCACCGCACCCAGCCCAGATTTATTAAGCAATAGTGGTGCATTTCATGCACAGGTAGCAGCTAGTCTAGTAATAATTCTCCACAAATCATTGGGAAAAAAGCGGCAATTTTCTACTTTTCCTTTATGTTCAGGAGCATCAGCAATATACAACTCAACGTCCACACAGGTCTTTGTTACACAGCATGAGTCACGAAATGTTTGCCACCAGAGCAGGATAAGTTTTTGAGCTTGTAATAGCAAGCAACTGGTTTGAAGAAAATCTTGCAGTTATAAAATAAAGTGATTTTTTTTTTGAAATGTGTTGAGAGAAATGATTTGTCATGTAGTTATTTATTGTATCAGTTATTTTGCGTGGTTACCCTGATCTCCCACCTCTAACCTCAAAACTAAACATTTTATTTGAGATCTGTTTATTTGCTTATCTGATTATTGGCCATATATCTAATTTCTACATCCTCTCGGTCAAGATTTCGTGTGCATCTTAAACTTGCTTCCCATAAGTTATCCCCAACTGCCAAACATCTTATACAAAAAGAAGGTACAGTCGCTATCCCACTGTAAACTCTCTCCTATTTCTCATAGCTGGATCATCCTGTCACTCACTCATTTCGTAACATTTAGCAGTTGCACACCACGAATTAAGCTAGGTCTAATTTTGGTCTTTGCCCTTAAGGATCCCAGTGTGATGCTGTAAGGACCCAGTGATCACTGTTGAGTCCGGGAGCGAGGTGACCAATCCGTGAGCCAGGTGCTCTAAATATACAGTAAAGGGCCATTTAATCTTCGCACCAACCTTACAAGAGAACTTTTACTATCACGTTTGCCAGAGGAGGAAGCTGAGGCTCAGTGAGGTTCGGAACCTTGCGGGACCGAGGTGGCAGGAGGCGAGACGGGGCTCTAAGCCCGGCTCCCATACCTCTTTCTCCCCCATCCAGCTGCGTTCACGCAGTTAGGAAGCATCGCTTGGGCCTTGGGGATGGGCAGCCGCCAAGGAGAGCTTTTTCCCGTCCGCTCGGGGAAGAGCGCGCAGGGGAAAGGGGTTGTGGGTCCCGGCACGCGGCACCAGGCTCTCCGTCCCCCGCCTGGTCTTTCCTCTGCTCGGCCCGTGGGGCTGCCGCCGCCCTGGGCTTGCGGCTGGGATTCATTTCCAGATCCGCCGCAGGCAGGTCTTCCTTGTAAGGGCCGGTAGCTCAGAGGAACGACCGTCGGCAACCGCTGCCACGTCCGAAACTGCATCTCCTTTTTCATTCTGAAATGAAATTCGTAGTTGATTACAATGGGCCTCGCCAGCACGATTTACAAACAGGACGAGCGCTCGCTGCCATCACAGGAGAAGAAAAGCAAAGGACGAATTCGTAATGCGGTCACTAGAGCTCCGATGCGCCTAGGGGAGCGCGCGCCGAGCGCCAGCGGGAACAGCGCCCCGCGGAGGCTGCAAGGTGTGGGGCCA
>NW_012109807.1:9514267-9515283 GCF_000951045.1 Mandrillus leucophaeus | reverse complement strand
TTTTTTTTTTTTTTTTTTTTTTTTTTAGTAGAGACAGGGTTTCACCATGTTGGCCAGGATGGTCACGAACCCAAATCTGGTTTTAAGACTGAGGATCTGGGCTGGGTGAAGCAGCTCATGTCTTTAATCCCAACACTTTGGGAGGCTGAGGTGGGAGGATCGCTTGAGCCCAGGTGCTGGAGACCAGCTTGGGCAACATGGAGAGACCTCATCTTTAAAAAAGCAAACACAAAAAAGATTGTGGATCTGAATGTCTTTGTGTATAGTGGAAATGGAATTGTCTTGGAGTATAAATTCACAGACTAATGCTTGTTAGACACAAGCTTTGTAACCTTTGGCAGTAACTATGCTGCATCTTCTCTGCACCTGGAGACCTCTCTCCTGCTTCTCCTCCTTACTCTGTGCCCTGGGGCTCCCTGGTGATCTGGCGTCTAGTTAGTTTTGGCCAGTGGGAGGCGAACCCAGCACTCTTTCTATGGGGTACCAGAGGATTGACTGCGTTCTCTCCACTGAAGACCCTCTCTATGTAGCCACCCCCTTTGAATTCTGGTAACAAGCTTCCCTCCCCTTTATACTCAAGCAGAGGTGGGCTCCCAATTGGTACTGACTCCAGGGACATCCATCCATCCCTTGTAGTCGTCCCTAACCCCTGAAACGCTTTTGTCCTTAATTAAACTCTCTTCAATTAGCCAGGTTGAGTATGCCATCAGATCCTGCCGGGATCCTAACTGATACCGTAGGATTAAGGATGATTTTTTTAAACCGATTTTTTTTAATGCTTTCTGTATTTCCTAAGCCTTTCACAATGATGATGTTTTTCATTTATGAATTTTTAAAATGTCATCAAGAAACATTATGAAAAGTCCTTTTGCTGAGAGTCATCTGAGCAACTCGTGTTCCAAGGGGCACATTTTAGGAATGTGGCACAAATCACGTCTAGAAGGAGCGCCTCCTCAAACTTGCAACACTTATCTCTGGGTGGCGGGGTGTCAGGTAGCTTCCTTCTTGTATTACTA
>NW_012109807.1:9506601-9508312 GCF_000951045.1 Mandrillus leucophaeus | reverse complement strand
CATGTTAGCCAGGATCGTCTCAATCTCCTGGCCTCGTGATCCACCCGCCTCAGCCTCCCAAAGTGCTGGGATTACAGGCGTGAGCCACCCTGCCCGGCCTTTTTTTTTTTTTTTTAGGGCTAGGGCTCAGTCTGCTCAGGCTGCAGTAGTGGTGCAATCATGACTCACTGTAACTGCAAACTCCTGGTCTCAAGTGATCCTCCTGCCACGGCCTCCTGAGTAGCTGGGACTACAGCCTTGTACCACCATGCCTGGTTAATTTATTTTACTTTTTATTTTTTGTAGAGACATGGTCTCGCTATGCTTCCCAGGCTGATCTCCAACTCCTGGCCACAATCCATCTTCCCACCTCAGTGTCCCAAAGTGCTGGGATTACAGGTATGAGCCACCACATCCAGCCATAAAAATATACAATTTTGGCCGGGCGCGGTGGCTCAAGCCTGTAATCCCAGCACTTTGGGAGGCCGAGACGGGCGGATCATGAGGTCAGGAGATCGAGACCATCCCAACATGGGCTAACATGGTGAAACCCCGTCTCCACTAAAAAATACAAAAAACTAGCCAGGCGAGGTGGCGGGCGCCTGTAGTCCCAGCTACTCGGGAGGCCGAGGCAGGAGAATGGCGTGAACCCGGGAGGCGGAGCTTGCAGTGAGCTGAGATCCGGCCACTGCACTCCAGCCTGGGCGACAGAGCGAGACTCCGTCTCAAAAAAAAAAAAATATATATATATATATATATATATACACAATTTTACAAATAGATTTCTGAGGGAAATGTGCACTTTTTGATGCTTAAAAGCAAAGGTCAGCTAACTTCTGTAAATGGCCAGAGAGTAAATGTTTTAGTGTTTGCAGGCCAAGAGACAGACTCAAGATACCATGTAGGTACTTACATAACAAGAGAGAAAACAAATTTCCACACATTCTTGTTTACAAAAAGTGGCGCGATCTCTGCTCACTGCAACCTCCACCTCCCAGGTTCAAACGATTCTCCTGACTCAGCCTCCTGAACTGCTGGGATTACAGGTGTGAGCCACCATGCCTGGCCGAGTACAATTTTTATGTGGGTCTACTAATGAGAATGACATAATTCTTTTTTGGGAAATAACACGTCACTTAATGTTAGTGTTTCTCATCATCCAGACTGATTGCAAACATTCATCTATTAATATTGATCTGTAATGAGATTTTACATATTTCTTCTTTGAAAATGTAGATGGGCACTGTCAAATACTGACATGAATCCACGAGCACATGATTTCAATTGATCTTCGAAGGCATTTATATGATTAGAATCTTCTCTTGATATTTGCCTTTTAATGTCATTACATTGCAGATTAATCACTTCTAATTGAACGTTAGAGGGAAGCTCTTCAATTGCGAAGTTAAATGAATTTTGAAATATAGAACTGTCCTTTTTACTTGCACTAATGTCTGACAAAGTCTGCTGGAACTGTAATTTGAGCTCTGAAAATACATCTGCTGCAAATTTATGTAAAAATAGAGATCTTGCTTTTGTTTTACCTTTTGTCAGCACAGGAAGTGTATTAAGCAGGTCAGTATCACTTGTGAGTCAAAGTTAGTTGTTGAAATGACTTTATCACAGTGTAAGTTTCACATATAAGCACCATTTTGCCTCATAATTTTAGGTTGAATTCATTAAGAAACAGTATCAGGCCACCAACTTCATTTCTGTACAGACCATGAATTAA
>NW_012109807.1:9503804-9506419 GCF_000951045.1 Mandrillus leucophaeus | reverse complement strand
ATTTTTAGTAGAGACGGGGTTTCACCATGTTGGCCAGGCTGGTCTTGAATTCCTGACCTCAGGTGATCCACCCGCCTTGGCTTCCCAGAGTGCTGGGATTACAGGCGTGAGCCACTGCCCCCATCCAACAACCACTTTTAAAACAAATCCTTAACTATAAACACACATTTTAAAGCACACGGTTTTACAGATGCTGGTGAGAATGGGGAGAAAAGGGAACTCTGATATGCTGTTGGGTAAACTAGTACAGCTGCCATGGAGAATAACATGGAGGTTCCTCAGAAAACTACAAGTAGAACTACTCACATGATCTAGCAATCCCATTACTTAAAATCTATCCAAAGGAAAGGAAATCATTGTATCAAAGAGACATCTGCACCTCATGTTTATAGCTGCACTATTCAGAATAGCCAATATGGAACTGACCTATGTGTCCAACAATAGATGAATGAATAAGGAAAACGTGGTATATGTACACAAGGGAATGCTATTCGGCCATAAAAAAAAAACAATGAAATCCTGTCATTCACAGCAACTTGGATGGAATTGGAGGATATTAAGTGAAATAAGCCAGGCACAGAAAGGTAAACACCACATGTTCTCAGTCACATGTGGGACCTAGAACACGTTGATCCAATAGAAGTAAAAGGTAGAACAGAGGATGCCAGAAGCTGGGAAGGGGAGGGGAAGGTGGTGATAGGGAGGGATTTGTTAAAGGATTCAAGATTATAGTCAGATGGGAGGACTAAGTACTAGGGTTTCACACCGCTGTAGGGTGACAATAGTTAACAATAATAGACCAGGCACGGTGGCTCATGCCTGTAAACCCAGCACTTTGGGAGGCCAAGGTGGGCAGATTGCCTGAGTTCAGGAGCTTGAGACCAGCCTGGGCAACATGGTGAAACCCCCACTCTACTAAAATACAAAAACTTTGCCGGGCTTGGTGGTGTGCGCCTGTAATCCCAGCTATTTGGGAGGCTGAGGCAGAATTGCTTGACTCAGGAGGTGGAGGTTGCAGTGAGCTGAGATGGCACCATTGCTCTCCAGCCTGGGCGACAGAGCAAGACTCCGTCACACACGCACAAAATAATAATAGTAATAATACATAGTTTCAAATAGCTGGAGGGAGGATTGAACCTTCCCAACACAAAGAAATAAATGTTTGAGATGATGGATATGCTGATTACCCTAATCTGAAATCATTATACATCATACGTATGAAACACGACTGTGCACCCTATTAATATGTACAATTATTATTATTTGTCAATTAAAATAATACAACTTAAAAACACATGGTTTTAAACATGATTTTGCATACTCTGAAGCATATATTTTGCATCCTGACATCATGTCATAAGTGAAAAGATAAGTGACTTTCATTATTACTGCTCCAAATGCATGAATGCTCAATAACCTGTGATCTATTTTCCGTAATTCACATTTATAAAAAGTAACTTTAGAACTTCAGTCATTGTCAGCCAGCAGACAGTTTTTCCTGCTCCACAATTAAATAAGTCAGTATTTTGGGAAGTACTGTACAAGTTGTTTGGGAGCTCCCTACACGTTGCCACTGGATAAGAAGACCTGAAACCCAGCCGGGCGTGGTGGCTCACACATATAATCCCAGCACTTTGGGAGGCCGAGGCGGGCGGATCACCTGAGGTCAGTAGTTTGAGACCAGCCTGGCCAACATGGTGAAACCCTGTCTCTACTAAAAATATAAAAATTAGCCAGGCATGGTGGCTTATACCTGTGGTCCCAGTTACTCAGTAGGCTGAGGCAGGAGAATCACTAGAACCTGGGGCGGGGAGGCTGCAGTGAGCCGAGATGGTGCCACTGCACTCCAGCCTGGGTGACACAGCGAAACTCTGTCTCAGAAACAAACGAACAAACAAACAAAAACCCTGAAACCTGTCTTTCAGCAGAGAGATTTTAGTGAGTTAGCATCAAGGGGTCATCACTTCCTTTTCTCCTTGGAGAGCTGACACAGGACAGGACTAAGCGCTCTTTCTGATATCTTAAGATCCCTTTCAGGAAACCGATTCTGTTGGTGTTTCTTAAGGTGTGATAAAGCTTGTCCAGCCTCCACACTGTATAAAGTTCTCCTTTATACACCCATGTATCAGCAGAGCTGCCCTGTAGGTAGGATTCTTACTCCCACGTGGCTAGTGAGTAGCAAGCAAGGCCACAAGTAAGGTCTTTGGGTGCTGTCTGTTCTTTCAGGAGAGTCACTTTGATATGAGAAAGGGGTTGGGGAAAGACGCCTGCGTCTGGGCGTGGTCTGGGAGAGAAGCACATTTAGGGTGCTGCAACCACATCTTATTTCTTGTGCCATTTTGCTCAGGGCCAGCCCGAAGTGAGAATGGCTTTTCTTGGTCAATTCCCAGTTTTACCACCATCATCCTTACCCGAATCCTAGTAAGTCTATTCTCCACTGAACTGAACCGAGTGCAGCTGACTGCAGGCGCGCGGTGCCCCATTTGCCACCCCAGGGAGGCCGAGCAGCGGCGAGTGTGTGGCCACGGCCCCTCCGCTCTCCCAGCAAACCCACGGTGCGTGGGCCACGGCCCCTCCGCTCTCCCAGCAAACCCACGGTGCGTGGGCCACGGCCC
>NW_012109807.1:9499792-9503439 GCF_000951045.1 Mandrillus leucophaeus | reverse complement strand
GAGCCGCGTGCTGGGGGTCCTAGGGGCCCACCGCGCCCAGCCAGACGTTCAGACGCTCAGACAAACATGGTCTGTAACCCAGGAAAGGGGAGCAGGGCCACTCCCGCGCGCGGCCCCCGCGATGAACCGGACGCCCCCACCCTGCCGGGAAAAAGGCAGTGGCGGTCAGGCCGCGCTGTGTCTTTAAGACCGTGTTCCTCCTAACACCGAAGGTGAGGAACCCGGCCCTGGGTCCCGGGAGACAGCCCGAGGTGGGATGGGCCCTCGGCCTCCTACGGGTAGGCGGGTGAGAGTACAAGTCTCTGGGCGTGGAATCTGGGGAAGTTATGAATGGGGGGAGGGGCGGGTTCGGGGTTGAACCAAAGCCCCCAGGTACCTTGTGCATTTTCACAGGGCTCCTGGACAGGGCGGGGAGACTAACTAAGCAAGGCCAAGTTCCAAAGGAAGGAGAGTCCCAGCTGGTTTCCGCGTCCACACGGTGCAGTCCTTCATGAATCTGGGTAAGCGCGGTAGCTTGTGAATGAGGGTGAATGGCAGAAGCTCGGGCTTCACGGGTGGGTGGGGAGGCAGCGGAACTGACCCCTGCGGCTGTCAGGTAGGCCTTGGGCACCCGGTTCTGCGTTCTGGACTAAGACGTGAAGCTAGCCTGCCCACACGCTGGGTATCCACTGGCCACTTAGGAGCTCAGAGGGTACCGTAGCAAGCAGCTGGTGGCACTGTGCCTCCCTGGCACTCCCTGGCAGAGAGGGAGAGGCTGAGTGATGAGGCTCACTGCATTTTGGGTGAGCAGAATGAAGACTGTGAAGTCACAGAGGAAGTGGAATGCTACAGCTGGCTGCCGGGCAGAGGAAAGGTGTCACCCAGGCAGGCTCGGGGCTTTCTGGCTATGAAAGGAGCCTCTGGGGTCAGCAGGGCATGTCTGGTGCCCATGGTTGACTGATGAGTCGGGTGAGGCCACCCTACCACAAGGGTCCCCCTTCCCATCCTACACAGGAATGAAAACAGTCCCATGTCCACTTTCTGGAAGCCTAAATACCACCCACACCATGTGGAAGGAAAGCAGGAGAGAGACTGAGGGGCACATGCTGCCGCCCTCTTTTCTCTCGAACCTCCTCCCAGGCCGACCACCCTTGCTGTGTCCAAGCCAAGCTCTGTGGGCTTTCTGTTTCTCCTGAGTAGTTGATTTTCAGAATTTGGGGTACCAGGGCTCTGGGGAGTGTGAGCTAGAGAGCGGATGAGTCTGGAAGATGACCACTGACTCCTACACTCTCCCACTTCTCCAGATGCAGAGGCCTCCATGGCTGTGATAAGCCTGCTGTTCTTGGCAGTGATGTATGTTGTTCACCACCCCCTGATGGTCAGTGACCGGATGGACCTGGACACGTTAGCCAGGAGTCGGCAGCTGGAGAAGCGAATGAGCGAGGAGATGCGCCTGCTAGAGATGGAGTTTGAAGAGAGAAAGCAAGCGGCTGAGCAGAAGCAGAAGGCAGAGAACTTCTGGAGAGGAGACACGTCCAGCGACCAGTTAGTGCTGGGGAAGAAAGACATGGGGTGGCCGTTCCAGGCCGATGGCCAGGAGGGGCCTCTGGGCTGGATGCTGGGAAACCTGTGGAACACTGGCCTCTTCTGCCTTTTTCTCGTCTTTGAGCTCCTGCGACAGAACATGCAGCAGGAGCCAGCCTTTGATTCCAGCAGTGAGGAGGAGGAGGAGGAAGTCCACGTTGTCCCTGTCACCTCTTACAACTGGCTTACTGACTTCCCCTCCCAGGAGGCCCTGGACTCCTTTTACAAACACTATGTCCAAAATGCCATCCGTGACCTGCCTGGCACCTGTGAGTTTGTGGAGAGTTTTGTGGATGATCTCATTGAGGCCTGTCGGGTGCTCAGCCGCCAAGAGGCTCACCCACAATTGGAAGACTGCCTGGGCATCGGGGCTGCCTTTGAGAAATGGGGAACCCTCCATGAGACCCAGAAATTTGATATCCTGGTGCCCATCGTCCCCCCACAGGGCACCATGTTTGTCCTGGAGATGAAGGACCCGGCCCTGGGCCGCCGCTGTGGCTGTGTGCTGGTGGAGTCAGAATGTGTGTGCAAGCGTGAGAAGCTCCTAGGGGACGTGCTGTGCCTGGTGCACCACCACAGGGACCCCTCGGCAGGCTTGGGGAAGTATAGTAGCTCCATCAAGGCAGCTCTCTGCACTGGCTTCCACCTAGACGTGTGCAAGACTGTGCAGTGGTTCCGGAACATGATGGGCAATGCCTGGGCCCTTGTGGCCCACAAGTATGACTTTAAACTCAGTCTCCCACCGTCTCCCACCTCCTGCAAGCTCAGGCTAGACTATCGCTCAGGCCGCTTTCTCTCAATCCACTTGGTCCTGGGGGTGCAACGAGAAGACACCTTGGTCTACCTGGTGAGCCAGGCTCCTGACCAGGAGCAGCTCACCAGTGTGGACTGGCCTGAGTCCTTTGTGGCCTGTGAGCACTTGTTCCTGAAGCTGGTGGGGCGCTTTGCCCCCGAGAACACCTGTCACCTCAAGTGCCTCCAGATCATTTTAAGTCTCCGGCAGCATCAGAGCTTACCCCGCGGAGCATCCCGCCCCATCCTCACATCTTACCACTTTAAAACAGCTCTCATGCACCTCCTGCTACGGCTGCCCCTCACGGACTGGGCCCACAACATGCTCTCTCAGCGGCTCCAGGACATTCTCTGGTTCTTGGGCCGTGGCCTCCAGCAAAGGTCCCTCCATCATTTCCTCATTGGTAACACTTCTCTGCCCCTGACCATCCCGATCCCTAAGACATTTAGGAGTGCTGAGCCTGTCAATCTCTTCCAGCACCTGGTGCTCAACCCCAAGGCACATTCACAGGCAGTGGAAGAGTTCCAAAACCTTCTGACCCAGGTGAAAACTCTGCCTCGTGCCCCGCTGGCTGCAGCACCTTGATGTAAAGACCATTTAAAAAAAAACAGATGAAGGTATTTCTAATTCCTTGGGCTACAAAAGTGTTTATTTTTCAGATGTATCAGTGGTATATGGGACCTTCACCTTGCCAGTGGGGGCTGTGAGAAGACACCTTAGGGAGTGTGTGAGGTGGTGATGAGGATGGGCCTAATGACCCTGCGGGGCCTAATCAAGGGTGGGTCATCTGAGATTTTCTTCTGCTTAACTTTCATCATGACCCAAAGAAGGCCGAGGGAAACGGATGTTATGGGAGGATCTTGCTGCTAAGGAGGTGAAATCCAGAGGGGTACTGTGAAGTTGTGTTTTTGTATCAACACTGGAAGCGAGAGAACCAGAGAATAGCTTCATTCCAGCTTATTCCTTTTTGTGATTGACTCCTAGTGTGTTCTCTGTGAATTGGTTTCCTTGTTGAGCGGTTAGCTTAATTCTCATCCGAGCTGGTGGCACTCCATTTTATCCCAAATACTGTGATGGGCAACTTCTCATATTTTAGGATCTAATTTTTCAAACCTTCACTATGTCGAAAATATAACCAAGGCCAGGCGCAGTGGCTCACGCCTATTAATCCCAGCACTTTGGGAGGCCGAGGTGGGTGGATCGCCTGAGCTCAGGAGTTCAAGGCCACCCCGGGCAACATGGTGAAACCCCGTCTCTGCTGAAATACAAAAACTTAGCTGGGCATGGTGGC
>NW_012109807.1:9497776-9499682 GCF_000951045.1 Mandrillus leucophaeus | reverse complement strand
AAAAAAAAAAAAAAAGAAAATATAACCAAGATGTTTACATTCCATTTTCTTAACTTAGCTCTGTTTTCATATGACAAGAGAGTTGTTTTTATCCATCTGAAAAAACTACCTAATTTATTCGCATTGATTCACATATGTTAAGTCAGTAGTAACCTGTCTCATAATTGCGATAATGTGTTTAATCAATGAAATGGCTAACATCTCATGACCTTTTTAGTGCCTGGAGGCAACATTATAAAGGCCTTCACAAGGACAATCTTTTTGGGGGCTCTGAGATGAACAATTGCTTTGTTTTTTGTGGGGAGCCACTTGTTAAGTGTAAAGAAGGTTTAGCTGCCATGTTTAGCTGTGCTTTTTCTGTCTGGTCATGCCTCCTTTGTATTTTTTTTTTTTTTTTCCAAAAATGACAAAGGGATTACTTGAACTGTGTTTGTGGTTTTGAAAGAGGGGTCATCACAATCCAGGCTCACTGCCAGGTTTGTATAGGAAAGGATTGGGAAGCAGTCCAACTCTAAAGTTGTGATTCTAGAGATATGATTGGTGTGTTTTTCCCTTTTTTCAAAACCATGGGATGCTGAGGAGGAGTGTTAAGAAATGCAGCTATAGTTATGGGTGTGGTTGTTTTGGAAACGCCAATGCTGTTCTGTCTGCGCTGCCAAGAAGATCTGCTGGGGAGGGTAACCTGTCCCCACTGAACTGGACCTCAGCAAGGATCAGATGCTGGCTGTTATGCGCTTCAGTCATAGAATATACTCCCTCCCCTCCAGCAAAAATAAATTTAAAATGTCCCAAAGTCGGGTGCGGTGGCTCACGCCTGTAATCCCAGCACTTTGGGAGGCTGAGGTGGGCAGATCACTTGAGCCCAGGGGTTCAAGACCAGCCTGGGCAACCCGTCGCGATCCCGTCTCTACAAATAATGAGCTGGGCATGGTGGCATACACCTGTGGTCCCTGCTACTCTGGCGGCTGAGGCTGAAAGACTGCTTGAGCCCAGGAGGTCAGGGCTGTAGTGAGCTCTGATAGTGTCACTGTGCTCCAGTGACTCAGGGCAAAAAAGTGAGAATGTGTCTCAAAAAAAAAAAATTGTCCCAGAAGCTGATGTCAGTCAGTATTTGGGGCTCCCAGTGCACAATAGCTACTGTGTTCCCACGTTGCCCACGTCCGTCTGGTACTGCTTTCAAGGCGAGATGCAATCCTGGTGGTTCCCTGCCGGTGGGATTTTGGTGTTCTAGAAACATCCATATACTTTTTGTTTAGAAAATTATGTGCTGATGTTTTAAGTTAGAGTCAATAAAGGAGGCTAGTTTCTGTATACGTGGGAATCTCTGCAGTAACACACTCGGCAGGTCAGCATTCTCACATGCCTGTTCCCAAGAAGTTCATGTTACCCTGACAGCTCCGTTCAGTACTCCGGGTATTGCTCAATGTACTTGGAACGAGTCTGCCTTGTGGTTGCCCAGTGGCATGGCCAGTGGCCAGAAAAGAATAAGAAACATCTAGGTGACTGATTTTCATGGCACCCAAACCAAAATATCAGCCAAATTAGAAGATCTTAGTGGTTGCAAACAAGCATACACTCTAACAAAAGTCTTCTCAGGTAGGAAGAAGGTGGTATCATTTCTAGGAGTGCATGGTTGTTTCTAGTCTAATAGATAAAAAAGAAAATAAAGGCCGGGTGTGGTGGCTCACGCCTGTAATCCCAGCACTTTGGGAGGCCGAGGTGGGCGGATCACTTGAGGTCAAGAGTTCCGAATCACCTGGCCAACATGGCAGAACCCCGTCTCTACTAAAAATTTAAAGACATTTGCTAGGCGTAGTGGCACATGCCTGTAATCCCAGCTACTCAGGAGGTTGAGGCAGGAGAATCGCTTGAACCCGGGAGGCGGAGGTTGCAGTGAGCCGAGATC
>NW_012109807.1:9496225-9497726 GCF_000951045.1 Mandrillus leucophaeus | reverse complement strand
GGCAGATCACGAGGTCAGGAGATCAAGACCATCCTGGCTAACACAGTGAAACCCCGTCTCTACTAAAAATACAAAAAACTAGTCAGGCGTGGTGGCATGTACCTGTAGTCCCAGCTACTCAGGAGGCTGAGGCAGGAGAATCTCTTGAACCCTGGAGGTGGAGGTTACAGTGAGCTGAGATCCCGCCACTACACTCCAGCCTGGGTGATGAAGCAAGACTCTGTCTCGGGGGGGAAAAAAAAAGAAGTCCTTGAACGCCTTGTCACTGTTTGCTGTCTCCAGTTTCTCTTCTCCCATCTTCTCTTGAACCACTCCAGTTCAGCTTTCTCCCTTACTACTCTAGGAAAACTGTTTTTGTCAAGATCACCAGTAACCCTAGGTTCTAAATCCAATGATGGGTTCTCAGTCCTCGTCTACATAGTTTATCACATCCTTCTCCCCTAAAAATACTTTCTTCACCTGGCTTTTAGAATGCCACATTCTCCTGATTTTCTCCCCACCTCACTAGTTGCGCATTTCCCAGCTCTTTTGCTGGTTTCTCCTTCTTCCCTGCTCTTTATTTTTATTTATTTTTTGTAACAGAGTCTCACTGTTGCCCAGGCTAGAGTGTAGTTGTGTGATCTGGACTCACCACAGCCACCGCCTCCCAGGTTCAAGCAATTTTCCTGCCTCAGCCTCCTGAGTAGCTGAGATTACAGGTGCCCACCATCACACTCAGCTAATTTTTGTATTTTTAGTAGAGATGGGGTTTCACCATGTTGGCCGGGCTGGTCTCGAACACCTGACCTCATGTGATCCGCCTGCCTCGGCCTCCCAAAGTGCTTTCCTGCTCTTTAAACCTTTAAAGTGTTCTCTCTACTCAGTTATTTAGTGATCTCATCTAGTATTATGGCTCTGAATACCCTCTACATGCTGATGACTTCCCAGTGCGTGTCTCTCACCTGGAACTTTCTCTAAATTCTGGGATTAGATATCCACCTGTCTAACTCAGTTGGATGGCTAACACTAATAAGCATCTTTTTTTTTTTTTTTTGAGGCAGAGTTTCGTTCTTGTTGCCCAGGTTGGAGTGCAATGGCACAATCTTGGCTCAGTGCAACCTCCGCCTCCCTTGGGTTCAAGCAATTACCTCACCTCAGCCTCCTGAGTAGCTGGGATTACAGGCGCTCCCCGCCACGCCCAGCTAACTTTTGTATTTTTAGTAGAGACGGGGTTTCACCATATTGGCCAGCTGGTCTCTAACTCCTGACCTCAGGTGATCTGCCTGCCTCAGCCTCCCAAAGTGCTGGAATTACAGGTGTGAGCCACCGTGCCCGGTAGCCCAGGCCGTTTCCTAACTCCTGGCCTCAAGGGATCCTTCCACCTCCGCCACCCAGAGGGCTAGGATTACAGGCATGAGCTACCATGTCCAGCCTTTTTTTTTTTTTTTTTTTTTGGTTGGTATCTTTTAAATTAAGAGACTAAGACAGTTTTCTTGAAAACTGTCCTGCATTCTAGATTTGT
>NW_012109807.1:9493351-9495890 GCF_000951045.1 Mandrillus leucophaeus | reverse complement strand
GCTGGAATTACAGGCTTGAGCCACCGCGCCCGGCCAAATCATTCACTCTTTTGGCATCCTTTATAGCCCTAAAAACAAAACAAAGATGGCATGCAGAGCAGGAGGTGAAAGACCTGCCCGCACGAGGCAGCCCTGGCCCAGAGAGACGCTGGGCATGGAGCTGGCTTTGCCTTCCTGCACATGAAGCTGGAAGCGGCTCAGGCGGCTCCATTATCCCCACAGAACAGCCTCAAGGCTCACCTAATGGGTCACCTGGTAGCTTTCCTCCACCAGGGCTTCCAAGCTGTTCTTCACCTCCCAACCCTTGCTGCTCTTAGTGTACACATGGAATCCAGAGGATCACACTTGTCCCAATGTCCTCCCTCAGATCCTTTCAGCAGAGAGAAGTGAGGGAGATGACAGGGACCCTAGCATATACTGAGCAAGTCCAGTGAAGGGGATACTGCCTTCCCCATTTTATAGATGGGGAAGAAGATGGGGTCCAGAGAGGTTAACGTGCCCAACCCAGGATTTAAAATTGTCTTCCAGCTGTACTCACTGAATACGTATTTAAGTACTTGCAGTGTCCAGGGCCAGCACCAAGCCGTGGGAAAACCACAGTGAGCAGATACGGCTTCATCTTCATGGAGCTGACAGTCTGTGTAGGAGACAGACATGAAATAGTCACTCTAGTGCATGGAAAATTGCACCTGTGACAAGTTCTCTTGAAGCCTCCAGTATGGAGAGTTGTGTGTATCAGGGAAGGCCTCCTTGAGGAACCTGAGGGGAGTGGAAACCGGACCTGGAGCTACAGGGGTGAAGATGGGGATGAAGAGGATCCTGGCTAGAGGAGTGTGTGTGTGCAGAGGCCTGGGGGTAGGAGCAGGCGTGATGAGGGGAATCTGAAAAAAGGCCAGGGCAGCTGGAGGGCAGGGAGCAAGGGGAGCAAGGTCCCTGAGGAGGCTGGAGAGGCTGCAGGGGTGGGGAGGGGGCAGGAAGACCCTTCCAGGGCCTTGTAGGATGCTTAAGAGGTTCCCAGGGCAGTGGAACCCCTCAAGGGTTATACTTCCGGGAGGAAGTGGTGGGGGGACAAGTGGGAGTGACAGCTCAGATTTGGACTCCTCATACACTACTCAGGGCCTGGGGGGCGGGCCAGAGCAGGCCAGTGAGAAGGTAATGTGGATGGAAGGAGAAAGGCAGGATTGGCGATTATTAGGAGGTGAAAATAGCTTGCTTGATAATAGATTGCATAGGGAGAGGCCCTCCCAGGGAGGGGCCCCCCAGGATGACTCCAGGGTGCTGATTTGGGTTCTTGGATGGCTGATGGTATCATTTGCTGAGATGAACAGTGTCAACCCGTTTTGTCTAACCCACACAGCCTTACACTGAAGATTTGAAGGTGTTCACTAGAAGAACAAGTTTATAACAACAGATAGGCTTAAAAAGTGGTTTTCAGCTGGGTGCAGTGGCTCACGCCTATAATCCCAGCACTTTAAGAGGCCAAGGTGGGTGGATCACCTTAGGTCAGGAGTTCGAGACCAGCCTGACCAACATGGTGAAACCCCATCTCTACTAAAAATAGAAAAATTAGTCGGGCGTGGTGGCGGGCGCCTGTAATCCCAGCTATTCAGGAGGCTGAGGCAGGAGAATCGCTTGAACCCGGGAGGTGGAGGTTGCAGTGAGCTGAGATCGTGCCATTGCACTCCAGCCTGGGCAACAAAGCAACACTGTCTCAAAAAAAAAAAACTGGTTTTCAACAAAGGGTGGCACTTTTTGATTGCCAAAATGACTGAGAGCACTGGTGGCATTTAGTGGGCAAATGGTGTCAGGGAGGCTTAAGAGCCCACAAAGAGGACAAACATCCTATCATGCCAAGAATTGTTTCACCCTGAATGCCAATAGTGCCCTTGAAGAGAAACACTATAAAAGATGCCAGATATGATGAGAGTTACAAGAAATTCTAGGATGTGCTAGGGATATTCCAGGGAATGATCCTGGCCTCTATTTCCATAATTCAATCCTTAGGGTTAGATGAAACAGAAAGGACAGATGGCATTTTATGCTTATTTTGCTTTTTCGACCTTTATTTTTTTTGAAGGATGTTTCCAGGTATCTATTCACAAGAATCTGAATAAAATGATGGCCTTCATCTTATATTTTATACTATATTAAATGTACATTTTGTACTATATTAAATGTATATATAGCATTTTTGCATCAGTTCTTCCCCACCTGGACCGCTCCTCATTCCCATGTAGTCTCCAGCTCCCCTCCGTCCCTTTCCTCCCAGGTTTTCAGCGTTTTGCTGCCTACACAGCACAGGTCTCGTCTTCTCGATCATCTGCCTCCCTATTAGAAAGTAAAGTCCATGGGCTGAGCGCGGTGGCTCACGCCTGTAATCCCAGCACTTCGGGAGGCCGAGGCGGGCGGATCACCTGAGGTCAGGAGTTCGAGACCATCCTGGCCAACATGGTGAAACCCCGTCTCTACTAAAAATACAAAAATTAGCCGGGCGCGGTGGCTCATGCCTGTAATCCCAGCTACCCGGGAGGCTGAGGCA
>NW_012109807.1:9490448-9491816 GCF_000951045.1 Mandrillus leucophaeus | reverse complement strand
TAGAGAAGGATGAGCTGGAAAAACTCAAAAGACAGTGGTATAGGAAGAAGCCAAGAGTGTTTCAACAAGGAAGGAACTGTCAGCTGTTTCAAATGCTGCTGAATTCCAAGAGAAAGGCCAGAAAATGACCATAGGGTTTGGCAACACGGAAGTTGTAGAAGATCACGAAAAGATAGTTCTTAGGAAGTTGGAATAGGAACTAGACCAGAGTGGGTTGAAAAATGAGTGGGAAATGAGGAAGTAAACATAGGAAGTGTCTGAGCTCAGTAACCATCGGTTGAGTGGATGCATATCAAAGGCAAGGAGAGAAACCACGGGAAGATGATTTGGAGAATTAAAGCGTGCCTCGAGTTCCAAGTTTAGTTTCTCTCTTAGATAAGGTTCTCCTTCAGTGCTTCCTATTTCTGTTAAGGTATCCTCTCCCAAGGTCCAGCTTCCTTCCTTAGCCTGTAGCCTACTGTGCTCACATTCAAATACTGTCCTCACAAGTCCTCTTGATTCTGTTTCTAAAAATGTCTCTTGCCTCCTCCCTTCCTGTTTTCACTTTGTTTGTTTTGACCCCAGGTGAGAGTTATGTTAATCATACTCTTCAGCGTTTGGGAAGCCATCAGGGTACACATGAGGTTCTTATATTTTATTTATTCCCTTTTATCCCTGTTCACCACTCCGTCTTCCCTCACATGGGCAACCATTTCGTGTTTATTGTGTATCACTGTTTTCAATATATTCCTATTAAATATGTTGTACATTATTTTTTCCTTTGTATCATCAATTCTGAACCAGTTGTGGTCTAAATTCTTATTTCCATTTGGGGGATGAAACAAATTCTTAGAGCATTTACTTGCGTAAATTTCACTAGCTAGTAAACAGCAGAGCTGGAGTTGAAGCCAGGCCTTCTGGTTCTTACACCTGGAAACTTTCCCTAAGGTCTCTCAGTTTGTTCATCTCTCTGTTTCAGTGATCTTGTTTCTTACTCTACCATAGTAGAGTAAGTAGGCCATAACCACTCACTCACTACCATAGCCAAACCGTAGACCTTGTCATTACCGATAGGTGCACTACTCTGTCATCTTAATTTTAAGTATTCCACTTTAAAAAGTATAAAAAGAATTTTATGTCTGTCTGTCTGTCTGTCTATCTATCTATCTATCTATCTATCTATCTATCTATCTATCTATCTATATTTTGGTATGGAGTCCTGCTGTGTCGCCCAGGCTGGAGTGCAGTGGCGTGATCTTGGCTCACTGCAAGCTCCGCCTCCCAGGTTCACACTATTCTCCTGCCTCAGCCTCCCGAGTAGCTGGGACTACAGGCTTTAGAGGCCAAGGTGAGAGGATCACTTGAGGTCAGGAGTTCGAAACCAGCCTG
>NW_012109807.1:9477678-9485167 GCF_000951045.1 Mandrillus leucophaeus | reverse complement strand
AGAAGTTAAAGATCTAAAGTTCGTTGGTTAAATTTAGGTTAAACGTGTTGGGTGGAAATACTTCCTGGGTGATGCTGTGAATTTCACATTGTGTCACGTGAAGAGATGAGTAACTTTCGGATTGATTTTTAGTGAGGCTACATTTGACTGGTTAATGTGGTCACTGGTAGAGTTTTTATTGTAAAAGACATTTTTCCCTTTGTAGTTAGCGAGTAATTGGATGATTCTTTGGAACGTTCGGTTTGTTTTACATATTTATGTTGTTTTTTCTCTGCTTGCCGAGCTGTGGAGGAGCTGGGATCCGAGCCCAGCCTGTCTGACTCTATAGCCCATACCTCACCCTTATCTCAGCGTCTGCCTCTTGCGTACCTGATGATGGGTTATATGTGTCTGTTGTCCAGCTTGTGAGCTTATCGTCCATCTTTATATCCGTGCAGTACTTCCATTCACAACAGCTGCAGAGTGGATTGTTTGTCCCCGATTAGCAAAGAAGCATCAGAAACCTATGGCCCCCCACGCACGTCCCAGAAACCCAAACTCTAGAGGTTCTAGCCGTTAAGTATTAGAGTTGGAGAAGGTCTTCGTGGAGAGCATGTGCTGAACCTCCCTCCTGTGACAGGCTCAAGTCTTCTTTGGATGTAGGAAATGTTCTCTTGAAGGTTTCTTGAGCAAGAATTTTGTTCCAGCACTGCCAGCCACAATGAATAACTCTTCTTTGGAGACCCGAGGACACCCCCACAGTGCCTCCTCCCCTTCAGAGCGGGTGTTCCCGATGCCCCTGCCCAGGAAGGCGCCTCTCAATATTCCCGGCACCCCAGTCCTCGAAGACTTTCCTCAGAATGACGATGAGAAGGAGCGGCTGCAGCGGAGGCGGTCGAGGGTCTTTGATCTGCAGTTCAGCACCGACTCGCCTCGCTTGTTGGCCTCCCCGTCCAGCAGGTGAGGGGCTTCTGGGCTGGCTCTCCTTGAGGCAGCCGCCTTGATGTGGGCTGCGTAGGTCCAGGCATCTCCACAAAACTTCATGGGTCTAGGTTTTGAAAATTTAAACTATCATGGATTCTTGCCAGAGTTGTTTGTTTTTGTTTTCCATTTAGGATTATTGATGTTTCAGCTACTATGCCTAAGTTTACAAACACACAGATTACGGAACATTACTCCACCTGTATCAAACTGTCCACTGAAAATGTGAGTATCTGCTGGTTTATTACTGAAGATGTGATCCCTTGATCACAGGGGCAATCCAGCTATCTTGTTTCTGTAGAGAATGCACAATCAATGATGATGATTCTCCAGTGAGTCATCTTAGTGCTGGTGGTTTCCACCAGAAGTGCTGGTGGTTTTACTGTTTCCTCTAGACCCGTGGTGCACCTCCCTGAGAGGCTGCCTGCTATCTGCCGTGTATCTGGAAAGGCAGCATGGCACATGAGTGAATAGTAGAGTTCTGGAGCTAGCCTGAGTTGGAGGCTACATGCTCTAAGCTGTGTGGGCGCCACCCAACCATGTTGCTTCCGTGTCCTCTGGAGAATGAGGGTAGTGCCTGCCTCATGAAGTTGTTTGGAGGGTGAGTCCCTTTGTGTGCAGTGCTTAGAGCAGGGCCTGCACACACCGAGCATTCAGGAATTTTGTGCCGTCATTCCCTAGCCTTGAACATGAGGACATGCCTGTGAGGATTTGGCTCTTGACAGGTGTTTTTGGGAAAAGAGGTCAGTGACAATGTGTGGGTATTCCTATATAAAGACTTAGCTTCCTCTGTTCAAAGCAGCATTATTTACATGAGCCTAGGCTATAAATAATAATCCTTTCTGCAATTTTCTGTTTTCAGAAAATCACTACCAAGAATGCTTTTGGTTTGCACTTGATTGATTTTATGTCAGAGATTCTTAAACAGAAAGACACCGAACCAACCAACTTTAAAGTAAGAAGGATGTCCACTTTCTCTTGCATCTGAATTAAATGATGATTTCTACTGTTTGGCATAACACAGTTGAATTCTGCAAATACACGAGAGACTTCTCATTTAGATGTTATGTTAGTTAATTTACTTTCTTTTCCTAAACTGATGAAATACAGACAGAATATATATTCTGTTTATTCTCTATCAGTCATAGAGGGATCTTTGTCATTGTTTCCTTGGGGCAAGTAAATATTTTGTGAAGCTTGCTGTGTTTTACCTGTTCAGAAGTTCTTTTTTGTGCATCTTTGTGAATGCACTCTGATTGTTTGACCAGGTGGCTGCAGGCACTCTGGATGCCAGCACTAAGATCTATGCCGTACGTGTGGACGCCGTCCATGCCGACGTATACAGAGTCCTTGGGGGACTGGGCAAAGATGCACCGTCTTTGGAAGAAGTGGAAGGCCATGTTGCAGGTAGGTGGCTAGGGATCTGGATTTAAGTGGCTTTTTTTTTTAGGGCATACCAGGTAGTTATTTGAGTAATATACTAGAAGAAGGTCACAAAAATCAGTGATCTCATTTTATTGAAAACAGGACATTTTTAGAACCATATATGGTCTTACATGAGAAGATACTCAAACACTAAAGTTATGTTTCCTTGAAAAAGAGAAGGGCCTTATAAAAGCGTTTATATTTTGTTTATGCCAGGTTGAGTAAACATCACCAACTAAGGAACTTCTGATCTGGGAGTCTTTGGAAATGGACTTGCATGAGAAGCCAAATCTAATAGTTTGGTTTCTCCATAAGTTGCAGATTAAATATGCCTGATGTTTTGAGAGAACTGCATGTTTTTTTTGTTTCGTTGGGGTTTTTTTTGTTTTTATTTTTTTATTTAATTTTTTTTTTTGAGACGAGGCTCACTTTGTCACCCAGGCTGGTGTGCAGTGGTGCGATCTTGGCTCACGGCAGCCTCTGGCTCCCGAGTTCAAGCGATCCTCCTGCCTCAGCATCCCCAAGTAGCTGGGACTACAGGTGTGCGTCTCCATGCCCGGCTAATTTTTGTACTGTTTTGTAGAGATGGGGTTTCGTCATGTTGGCCAGGCTGGTCTCGAACTCCTGAGCTCAAGCGATCTGTCTGCCTGAGCCTCTGAAGTGCTGGGATTACAGGCGTGGGCCACCACACCCGGCCTCACATGTTTAAATTATGACCGTTCTTTCAGGTTTTGAAGAACTTGAGTAAGTTAAGTTCATCACATGCTTCAAAGCAGCCCTTGGGCCGGGCGCGGTGGCTCAAGCCTGTAATCCCAGCACTTTGGGAGGCCAAAACGGGCGGATCACGAGGTCAGGAGATCGAGACCATCCTGGCTAACACGGTGAAACCCCGTCTCTACTAAAAAATACAAAAAAGTAGCCAGGCGCGGTGGCGGGTGCCTGTAGTCCCAGCTACTCGGGAGGCTGAGGCAGGAGAATGGCATGAACCCGGGAGGCGGAGCTTGCAGTGAGCCAAGATCACCCCACTGCACTCCAGCCTGGATGACAGAGCGAGACTCCATCTCAAAAAAAAAAAAAGCAGCCGTTGCAGTACACAGTTGTGTTTCTCCTTTTAGATGGAAGTGCTACTGAAATGGGAACAACCAAAAGGGCTCCAAAGCCAAAGAAGAAGCTCTTACACAGAACCATCGAGCAGAACATAAACAACCTCAATGTCTCCGAAGCAGATCGGAAGTGTGAGGTGAGGAACTGTGTGCACAATGTGGTTTCTGACTCATTCAGAACCTTAGGGGCCGAGACTTGGCAGGGCTAAGGCTGCCTTGCTGGTATGTGCCCATTTAAGCCTCAAGGGAGTAAAACATTCAACTGATAGCTCTGCATTATCATCCTTTAGCTTGACAGTAAAGACTAAAAGTAAGTCCCTCAGTGTTTCAGAATGATTGAGAAGAGACTCCAAATTGCTGAGAAATCTAATTGATAAAAAATTAATTTTATATCCTAGTAAATGTAGCAGTGGTTACGTTAGCTAACATTTAATGTACACATGGTGAGCACCATATATTTCCTTAAACCTGTAACCTGTGTTAACTCATCTAATCCTCACAACATTCTTGTGTCATTTTAGGAAGGGGTAACTGAGGCACAATGACTTGCCCAAAACGACACATCTAGTGAGTGAGCTAGGAGTTGAAGCTAAGTGGTCTAACTCCAGAATCCTAGCTTTAAATCATCTATCTAGCAAATCCTAAGGAATCTGCTTAAACAAATGGTACTGGAGGCCTCATTTATAATTAGCACAGTTAATTTAAAGCAAACAGGTGTTACTACAATTTTATTTTTTAATTCTGCCATTAAAAACATTGTTTCAGTGAGTATTCTAATACTTATTATCTTTGCATTCGTATGGGAGAATATAAGAAAATTCTGAGACATGGATTTTAAGTTGCCCTCAAAAAAAGGTACTCATTTACTCTCCCACTAGCAATAGACTAGATTACTTCTCTCTCTTACCTGCACAACATTCATAAATGGTAATTAAGGTCACAAAACTGGAATTGGTCACCAAGGACATGAGTGTATGTGGGAAAAAGACTGGGAGTTCCTTTTCCCCAATGTTAGGAGTTCAGAGAGCTGAAGAAACACCAGTAGGTAGGAGGAACACCAGAAGAGCGTGGTATCCAAATGAGAAGGTATTTCAGGGAGTGAGGAATGATCAACCACGCCAAATGTGGCAACCTGAGGCCACTAATGAGCTTGGAGGGGGCCCCTCTGGACCTCAAGCTCAGACCTCCAGGGAAGGTCTTGGCCGGTGCTAGTGTCCCTGAGTTTGGGGGAGGGGATTGTGTGTCCAGGACCCAGACCCTGGAGCGGGGGCGTGCTTGCTGGTGCTGGTGTTTTAATAAGGCTGGTTCTGTGAGTGAAAATCTGCACCTGGGGTTCAGCTGCTGCTACAGGTGGGCCCTGCTGCAGCCAGGCTGGAATGCTGCTCGGTGACGCTCTCCTAACACGCAACCTACAGAGAGGAGCAAGTGCCTTCTTCCCCTCGTAGCCTGCAGTCTCCCTCTAGTGCCCCTTCTTGGTAGAGCCTAACAGGCAGCAGTTGGCAAAGCTGAATGTCCCAGTTTCCGCATCACAGCCGAGGAGAGAGGGTAGGCTTAGAGCTGAGAGGCAGTAGCTTAGTAACTGCCACATGGTGAAGTGTCATGAGGATTACTGTCAAAAAACTCTCGGGTAGGGGGAGAGAGAGATATATGTATAGAAAGTGGAAACAAATATGCAAAATGCCACCCATAGGGCAATCTAAATCGAAGTTTCACAGAGATTTACATGACTGTTTCAACATTCTTATGGATTTGAAATTCTTTATGATAAATGGGAGGAAAGGACTGAAAACACTTGAATATAGGCAGCTGTTTTGAAGAGTTTTGCTATAATTTGGAGCAGAGTACTGGGATAGCAAATGGAGGGAAAGGTAAAGCCAAGAGTTTTGATCTTGTTTTTGAATGGGAGAAGTGACAGCATGTTCTGTTGATGGCAGCAGTCTAGTGGAGAAGGGATTATTGATGATGCAGCAGAAAGGAGAATTGCCAGGGTGATGTCCTTGCTCAGGTGAGAGGGAAGGGAATGGACAGCACAGGTTGGGCTTGACTGACAGGGGTGTTGTTTGGGTGCGCTCATGGCGGATCCTTCTGGATACTGTCTTAAAATAGGAAGCCAGGTCATCAGCTTACAGTGAGGATGGGGGAGGAAGGCACTAGGGGTATGAGGGAAAGGGTAGGAAAGAGTCCTCTAGGAGGTGGGTGAGTAAATGGACTAAGGAGATATGGTGTGACTGTCAGACAACTTAGGGTCTGCCTGAGGGTGGTAGCAGATGGATTTAAAGTGAGGTCCGTCGGCATGATTTTGTTTCTCCAGCCGTGAATACCTGTGTGGGTACAATCATGGAGTAGGCAGAAAGTTGGGTTTAATACGGGATCCTGTTGAGCTGAGTGAATGGACACAGCTGGAAAGGGGCACTGGAGGTGAGAGCATGTGTAAAGGCATGGTCGCAGCCACTGCTTAGGGAATTTTACCTGGGAAGAGAGGGGAATGAGGGGCAGTGGAAAGTAATATAATCAGTAGATTGTAGGCCTGGTGGGGTCAAAGACTTCTTGGTGCTGGGGACAAGAAGGGATGAGCTGGAAATGTAGGAGGTGGTTGTCAGAGAGGGGCCCTTAGAATTGAACATATGGAGAGGTTGCAGTCATGGTTAATGACTCAACTCAGAACAGGCGAGGGAACAAATGGCAGAGGCGGGGTGGGGGTCTTACTAGGCTGTCTTGGAGTCCTGGGTTGCTTAGGATGAAGGAGACCATTGAAGGAGAGGATATCAACCAAGAGGCAGTGTACTAGATGGATCAACATATGAATATTGAAATCAGTAAGAGCTACACCAGGAGTAAATTTGGAGAATAGTAATGAGCCATGAACTAATACTAAGATCTTCCGAGAAGAAGGGGAGGTTGTGACCTGGGGGAGTCGGAAGATGACTGCAACGCAGATGGGCAGACAGTGGCAAAGGCTGATGTGGTACTCAGAGCTGGGGGCATCAGAAATTGGGAGGGGGGAGAGGTGGATGCTGCAGTCACCTAACCCACCTGTAGGCCACTGGTTTGAGGGCTATGAAGAGAAAGCAGCCACTGCAGAGGCCTGCAGGGGAAGCGTATCCTCAGGCTGGCACCATGTCTCAGTTGGAGCAGTGCCCCCAGCCTGTTTTTTATCACTTTTGCCCCTTCAGACCCTTTTAGACATTTTGTGCCTACTCCTTCCCCTTGAAATGAAATATTAAGGAATAAGATTTTGTCGGATAGGGTAGAGTTTGGATAGGCAAACATTATTGTAATATCTAAGATTGTTATCCACCTTGCCTCTAGGAAACAGTTTTCACCCCTTGAGAGTGAAATGAGAACCCCATTGAGAAGACTTAAGTGAGAACAAGTAGGTGGAGAGAATCCTCAGGAACTCAGTGGGCGATAGAATTTTGCCGATGACTGAGTCTAGAGGGCCCTGAGGAAATACCAGTTTTTGAGGAGGAGTGGGAGATGGGGGCCGTGGTGGGGATAGATCTTAGAGTCCAAGAAATGCAGAACTGTGGGTGTCTTGGGTCTTTTTGTGTAATTAATAAATAAGCCAAATAAAGGGCAACAGTGAGATGAATGCCAGTGTTCTTATAGCGATGATAGTGGTAAGACTGAGTGTGCAGGGGCTAGGGAAATGGGCCTTGCCATGCCCACTCTGAGTGGTGAGGTGAGCGGGGCATTGCTGTGCACGGGCAGGGAGGGGCCAGAGGAAGGAGAGTCACTGAGAATGAGGCCTAAAAGGGAGGGGAGAGGCGAGAGTGACTGGCTCTTGTGGGGAGAGGAGTTGTATTTTTTCCTATGTGTGTCAGCATTAACCATGGGTGATGCCAGATGTGCAGGTAGATGATGTAAAGCTCAGATCCAGGTTCCTCCATCCTTAGCTGTGTGACCTGGGAAGAGATACGAATCTCACTGTCGTATACTGTAAAAACAGGGAATGCTGGCCACACCCACATCTGGGTTTTATAGTAGTGAATCTGTTAAGG
>NW_012109807.1:9471792-9476133 GCF_000951045.1 Mandrillus leucophaeus | reverse complement strand
AGCCAGGATGGTCTCGATCTCCTGACCTCGTGATCCGCCCGTCTCGGCCTCCCAAAGTGCTGGGATTACAGGCTTGAGCCACCGTGCCCGGCCAATTTTTTAATTTTTAATAGAGACAGGGTTTTGCCATGTTGGCCATGCTGGTCTCGAACTCCTAACCTCAAGTGATCTGCCTGCATCGGCCTCCCAAAGTGCTGAGATTACAGGTGTAAACTCTCATTTTCTTGGAGGTTGGAAAGCAAATGTGTGGGTGTGTCTAGACCAGTTGAGAACACTTTTTTATATATGAGCTAATCTCTTTTGGACACAGCTCTTCAGTGTGTGCAGAACACTTGCCATCATAGAGGATTCAAGCATGATTGTGCTTCAGTTCTTCATACTGGGATAATACAGGTAGATGCATGCAAGGAAGGTCAAGGCTTACACTGTAGGAAACCAGAGTTGGTAGGGCTCAGAGTTTATGGAAGAGGCAAGACTTGAACTGGGCCTTGAAGGAAGGCTAGGTGTCTGTCAGGTAGACATTGCCAGGGAGGTGGTTTTAAGTAGAGGTGTAAGCAAATGCCACAGCACAGGAAGGTTCTGATTAGGAAGCTGGAGAGTATACGAGTTTGGCTAGAGCCAAGGATTTGCTTTTAGACATCACCTAAAGAGATCTTGAACTTTATCATTCGGTCTATTCCAAGGCCTTTTATTGTGGTCCTTCCTTACTGCGGACCCTTGTTTCAGAAGGCTTCATCTACTGTCCCATTGAATTGCTTAGGGATATAAATCCCTCTGTTCTCACACATGATATAATTCTAGACACAAGTGAGGAACGTTATCACAGTGTTTCGGCTTTAATGTGGGTCAAGGTACAGTTTCCATGTTGTCTCTGAAGTGCTGAGTATAGTTCCATTAACTACCTACCTAAGACTTCTAGGGATGCAAGCCTCCAGATGGGAAACCGTTACTCTGGATAGCATTTGAGAAGAGAATAGGAGTAACGGCACTGGTATTTTTAGGATAGGAATTGGGACGGGCCAGAGATAAGGGTCATATTGCTGGCTCTGGGGATGGAAAGATGCACTGAGAGGTAACTGACCTGGACGTGTGACTGCCTGAGGGCTAAGGGGACGGGAGAACGTGGCGATGACGAATGTGCTTCTCTGGGATGAAGAATGGTGAGATGGGCTTATGGTAGAGTCCAGCTCTGTTGAGCTTGGACTCATCAGTTCTGATGAGCTTGGACTCTGAGCTAAGGGGGCCAGGGAAGAGCCAGGGAGCCACATCTGTGTTGTCCTATCCAAGCCCCTCGCTCGATAGCAGCCATGTTCTGAGGCATCAGGGAGACCCATGAACCCAATCCCCCGCCATATCTCCTGTCTCAGGGTCACCTGCAGAGTCCCAGGGGGCTTCTAGCCTCTTGCTACACATGTGTGTGGCTTGCCCTGCCCGTATTCTTATGCCCAGTGCCTTATTTTGCCTTTGGGCTTGGTGTCATATGGCCATGCCACTCCTGCTCCTGACCCAGTCTTAGGGACCTTCTTAAAACCTCTCTCAGGTTTTACCCGGCCAGCTAGCCCTACTGACTCTGTCTGTCCTTTGCCTGGATATCTTGGGTATGTTCTTCCAAACTTTAGAAGATACTTCTGTTTGGAGAACAGTAGAGCCTGTGACTAGCTCTGTCACACAGGCTTTTTAAGCCAATGGAATTTGTTAGTGACTTATAAAAGGAGACCAGCTGCAAGGATACACGTCCAGGTGTATTATAAAAAAGCCAGTTGGCACAGTGTACACTTGCTACCACGTACTGTCTTCTGCAGCAGTGTATGTTTATCCCCTGACTATAACCAGCCTTTCTTTTGAACCGGGATTTTATCTGATCAATTAGAAAAGCCACTTTTGTCGGGTGTGGTGGCCCACACCTGCAGTCCCAGTACTTTGGGAGGCCAAGGTGGGTGGATCACTTGAGGTCAGGAGTTCAAGACCAGCCTGGCCAACATGGTGAAACCCCGTCTCTACTAAAAATGCAAAAGTTAGCCAGGTGTAGTGGCGCATACTTGTAGTCCCAGCTACTTGGAAGGCTGAGGCCCAAGAATCGCTTGAGCCTGGGAGGCAGAGGTTGACAGTGAGCCAAGATCATGCCACTACATTCCAGCCTGGGCGACAGAGCAAGACTCCGTCTCAAAAACAAACAAACAAACAAAACACACTTTTGACCATGAGTGTAGATATTTCAGTCCATTGTATACACCTGCTAACGAGCGGGGCCAAAGGCGTGAGAGTTTATATTTCCCTTGGCTACATGCCGTAAACCTTCAGTGTCTTCTCTCCCTGTGTTCAGATTGATCCCATGTTTCAGAAGACGGCAGCCTCGTTTGATGAGTGCAGCACAGCGGGGGTGTTTCTGTCCACGCTCCACTGCCAGGACTACAGAAGTGAGCTGCTGTTTCCCTCTGATGTCCAGACGCTCTCCACGGGAGAACCTCTCGAGTTGCCAGAGTTAGGTTGGGTAGAAATGACAGATTTAAAAGGTAAGTACAAGTGATGCCTTTCACCAGAACATTTCAGTCATTGAGGAATTTTTTACATAACCATGGGGTACCATAAGCCCGTCATGCTCCTATGTTGCTTAAATTACCCAGAAATGTTCTCTGGAATGCCAAATTGTGTATTCTTCTGGGAGTGCCTTGCAATCCACTAACTTTTGTCTTCTCTGCGACATGGAGTCTAAAACAGTAAACCATTGCCTCTTCGTCTTGATGTGCCCCGTACCTTAGGTGCCCACTGTTTGCAGTCAGCTCTCCAAGTCACATTTTGGAGCCCTGGATTCCTCCTGGAGTGTCAGAGTTTGTACTTGGGAAGGGGACCTAGAGAGACCTTTGCCTAGCCAGAGAGGCTTTGTCTTTATTTGCTCCCCATCCAGGGGGCCCTGAGGAGAAGAGAGCATTGTGAATTGTTTTGAGACTCCTCTGCAGCAGTCTAAGAACTGATCTCGCCTATTGTCAGTCCCCTATACCTGTCTCTTATACACATCTAGATGTGTATAAGAGACAGCTGCAAGCTCCACCTCCCAGGTTTACGCCATTCTCCTGCCTCAGCCTCCCGAGTAGCTGGGACTACAGGCACCGCCACCACGCCTGGCTAATTTTTTGTATTTTTAGTAGAGACGGGGTTTCACCGTGTTAGCCAGGATGGTCTTGATCTCCTGACCTCGTGATCCCCCTGCCTTGGCCTCCCAAAGTGCTGGGATTACAGACGTGAGCCACCACACCCGGCCTATGTCAAGATCTTTAAACGTGGTTATATGCTACACACATCTGAAGCGGTATTACTTATTAGTCATAGGATCCAGAAAGCCCTTCTACCTTCCCTTCCCTCCCCCAGTTCTCCTTGTTTTTTCCCCTTCCTAGGTAATCTGGAATTTATCTTACTGTCAGTCTTTTTTTTTTTTTGAGATGGAGTCTTGCTCTGTGGCCCAGGCTGGAGTACAGTGGCACGATCTTGGCTCACTGCAACCTCTGTCTCCCCAGTTCAAACGATTCTCATGCCTCAACCTCCCTTGTAGCTGGGACTAAAGGCGCACACCACCACACCCAGCTAATTTTTTTGTATTTTTAGTAGAGATGGGTTTTCACCATGTTGACCAGGCTAGTCTCGAACTCCTGATCTCAAGTGATCCGCCCACCTGGGATTCCCAAAGTGCTGGGATTACAGACGTGAGCCACCGCTCCTGGCCCTTACTGTCATCCTTACTTTTGGTTCTATAGTGAAATGTTCAAATCAATCAGGGATTATTAAGTATAGGATGTTTGGAAATTCTGTTTTGTAGTCATCTTTTTTCTTACCGGGTAGTCTCAATTCTGAGGGCCTGAGGAAAACGGCCTGTTTCCCAGGCCTGCATCGGCCTTTCCCATGATTATAAGAGAAAAGGAGAGAGCAGCAACCAGGGCTGCCTCCTCTAAGCCTGATACTGACAGGCTGTGGTATGTTTATGCCAAGTGAAATGAATACTGTCATGAAGAAATGCCAAGTACTCCAATCCTGGAAAGCTTTTTTTGCTCGGTAAGCTGCCGTAAACTTGTAATCACCAAGAGTATGGAAGATAGAAAAAGGGATGGATTGTCACAAACAGAATTTAAAGCTTCAAGTGTTTATTAAACTCTCATTTTCTTTTCTGTTTTTTTTAAGACAGAGTCTCACTCTGTTGCCCAGGCTGGAGGGCAGTGGTTCAATCTTGGCTCACTGTAACTTCCATTTCCTGGGTTCAAGCGATTCTCCTGCTTCAGCCACCCAAGTAGCTGGATTACAGACGTGCACCACCACGCCCGGCTAATTTTTTAATTTTTTTTTTTTTTTTTT
>NW_012109807.1:9460745-9466277 GCF_000951045.1 Mandrillus leucophaeus | reverse complement strand
AGGTGGGTGGATCACTTGAGGTCAGGAGTTCAAGACCAGCCTGGCCAACATGGTGAAACCCCGTCTCTACTAAAAATGCAAAAGTTAGCCAGGTGTAGTGGCGCATACTTGTAGTCCCAGCTACTTGGAAGGCTGAGGCCCAAGAATCGCTTGAGCCTGGGAGGCAGAGGTTGACAGTGAGCCAAGATCATGCCACTACATTCCAGCCTGGGCGACAGAGCAAGACTCCGTCTCAAAAACAAACAAACAAACAAAACACACTTTTGACCATGAGTGTAGATATTTCAGTCCATTGTATACACCTGCTAACGAGCGGGGCCAAAGGCGTGAGAGTTTATATTTCCCTTGGCTACATGCCGTAAACCTTCAGTGTCTTCTCTCCCTGTGTTCAGATTGATCCCATGTTTCAGAAGACGGCAGCCTCGTTTGATGAGTGCAGCACAGCGGGGGTGTTTCTGTCCACGCTCCACTGCCAGGACTACAGAAGTGAGCTGCTGTTTCCCTCTGATGTCCAGACGCTCTCCACGGGAGAACCTCTCGAGTTGCCAGAGTTAGGTTGGGTAGAAATGACAGATTTAAAAGGTAAGTACAAGTGATGCCTTTCACCAGAACATTTCAGTCATTGAGGAATTTTTTACATAACCATGGGGTACCATAAGCCCGTCATGCTCCTATGTTGCTTAAATTACCCAGAAATGTTCTCTGGAATGCCAAATTGTGTATTCTTCTGGGAGTGCCTTGCAATCCACTAACTTTTGTCTTCTCTGCGACATGGAGTCTAAAACAGTAAACCATTGCCTCTTCGTCTTGATGTGCCCCGTACCTTAGGTGCCCACTGTTTGCAGTCAGCTCTCCAAGTCACATTTTGGAGCCCTGGATTCCTCCTGGAGTGTCAGAGTTTGTACTTGGGAAGGGGACCTAGAGAGACCTTTGCCTAGCCAGAGAGGCTTTGTCTTTATTTGCTCCCCATCCAGGGGGCCCTGAGGAGAAGAGAGCATTGTGAATTGTTTTGAGACTCCTCTGCAGCAGTCTAAGAACTGATCTCGCCTATTGTCAGTCCCCTATACTGGCTTGACAGAGATTTTAGCATCCTTCCCATTTATGCCTCTGCCCCTGAGTTGGAGATTCTCCTCAGGATGTCGTAATGAGGTACCAGCAGGTGGGGAGGCCAGGTGTGTGCAGCGCAGTAGCTACACTTGGGCTCCCAGAAGAGCTGCCCGCTTCTGCGGATTTCCACTGCCGTGTTCGTCCTCTCGCTGAGCTTCATCTCAAGTGCGGTCATTTTTACATGGCGAATGAAATTGATACTCCTCCTCCAGGCTGTGCAGTTGTTCCAGCTCCCATTCTTGTCATTTCTATTCTTGCCTCAATTTTGTTTGGTATAACTTTTGTGCTAACAATCTATTTTCCAAGTTTGTGCTCTCATTTGGGGCTCTAATCCTCTGAAGTAGGTCTTCTCTAGTTAGTATGGGACAAAAAATAAAGTACCGTTACATGATTGCCTATGCACTTAGTGTATTTTTAAGACGAAGCATTTCATTTCCCAGCTATAGCATAGGTCACGGAATTCATTTCAGAATCAAATGTCTGTGCTTTAGGTTTCTCCTCTAGTATTTTACTAAACTGTGCGATGACAGTGCAGAGCCTCACTCCAGTGTGGGTGTGGCCTATGCATCCGCTGGCCCCAGGAGAGGCAGGGACAGAGACTGGCTGCCAGCCAGCCACTGACGATACTTGAGCCTTTGCTGGAGGACAATGAGGTAACTGTGCCTCTCGTCTCTCTTGCCACTCAGTATCATTCTGAAGGGAGGAAGGAATGCACTTGACCCACTTCTAATCTCTCTTTGTGATCTTGCCATCCTCTCCAGCGCCCTTGCAGCAGTGTGCGGAAGATCGCCAGATCTGCCCTTCCCTGGCCGGGTTCCAGTTTACTCAGTGGGACAGTGAAACACATAATGAGGTGTGGTCAGCTTTTAGTGGCTCGTGGTTTCAGTTAGTTGGCTCAAGATTGGTGCTGCCCAGTGGGAACCAAAACTGTGGCATCATCTTTATTTAGCCAGGACTACAGAAAATATTTCCTTTGGCACTTCCGTAGGGACAGAAACCCTGAGGGAGGAGGGGTAGGGTTGTGAACCCCAGCAGGACTATTCTAGAGGTAAATGAGTTGCGGGGTCAACTTCATGTCCCCTCTTCTGCTCTCCTAGGGTAAGGCAGCCCTGACATTACTGGGTGAACATTTATAGTTAGATTTACTCTTGAATGTAGTTATCCCAGTGGCCTCGAATCTCTGAGGCTGCTGTCAAGCTTGAGGAATTTCCTGCTCTTTGGGGTTGAGTCCCTTGGCACAGAGTTTCCTGAGAGATTGTCATGTGTGGAGCTTTCCTCTGTGTATTTTTAGCATGGCCCCCTTTAGCCTACTTACTACAATTTCCAAAATAAATGGTCTCCAAGGAAAACTGTTTTCTGCAAACATGTAGTTAATGGATCCAAAATCCTGTCTCATGTTTCACAAAATGTACCTGACAACAATGCAGCCTCATCCTGTGCTGCACAATACAAACTTCCTCCTCATGGTGCTGTCGGGAGAGTCCTGGTCTGGGCGGGCAGGGGATGGGGAAGGGTGGCTCGGGGATGGAGGAGGCTGGAAACTGAAATTTAAGGGTGAGAAGGCTGTCCCTCCCGTGGTGGTTTGGGGTGGTTACAGGAGTGAGACTTAGAGAACCCTCTTTTGTCCCTCCAGTCTGTGTCGGCCCTGGTAGACAAGTTTAAGAAGAATGACCAGGTGTTTGATATCAACGCTGAAGTTGAGAGTGACTGCGGAGACGTCCCTGATGGGTCCCTGGGGGATGACTTTGATGCCAACGATGAACCCGACCGCACTGCAATTGGGGATCATGAAGAGTTCAGGAGCTGGAAGGAGCCCTGCCAGGTTCAGAGCTGCCAGTAAGGCTCCCAGAGTCACAGAAAGTGTTTCCATAGGAGTTCTCCATTGGTTCTTTTCTCTTTTTCTCTCATTAAAAAAAAAATTTTCTTTTTTTTTTTTTCAAAAATAGAGACTGGCATCTCACTGCATTGCCCAGGCTGGTCTTGAACTCTTGGGCTTGCAGTCCTCCTGCTTTGGCCTCCCGGAGTGCCAGGATTACAGGTGTGAGCCAGCATGCCTGGGCTCTATGGGTTCTTAACAGATTTCCTGCTGGGGTGATTGAATTTGATGTCTGATTGGCTGGGCTGGTGTGCTATGTCATACCCGACAGCTGAGCTTCTCAGCGGAGCCTTTCTGACTCAGAGGAGTCACACCTGGCTTTGAATGTAGGCTTAGCCACTTTGGTTATACGACTGACATTGCAGGAGTTTGTAAGGATTGGAACAATGTAAAGTGTTTGGAGCAAAGCGCCTGGGATCTAGTAATGGCGTCAGTGTGGCTGCTGTCACCACGTGCTCTTTGGTAGCAGAGAGCATGCTCCCTTTAGTAATGGCGTCAGTGTGGCTGCTGTCACCACATGCGCTTTGGTGGCAGAGAGCACGCTCCCTTTGTCCACGCTGCTGATAGTGTTGCTCTTACTGACTCTAAGCCACCAATTTGCCATCAGAAAGGTAAGCAAGTAGGAGGTTAGGCAGTGTTGGGTTACCAGATGGGCAGACTGGGGATAAGCAAGGCAGCAAAAACAAAAACAACCAACAAAATTGAGCATATTTGGAGGAGGAGAAGGGTAATTGGTTTAGTAATTTAAATTTTTGATTATCCTAGTAAACATAAAAATCATCAGAACTTGGTTGACCTTTATGTATTTAATAGATTAGTGCTGTTTTAATTCTAAATTTGATTTGGAAGCAGAGTCCCACAACCCTTTAGTGTCACGGTCGTGTAAAGGTCTTGAACGGGCCTGGGGGTAGGAGATTTCATGAGATTAGAGTGAACAGTGCCTCTGTTAACTCCTGTGTCTATAACAGAGCTTTGCAGGCCTGGGACTGGGGACAGCCAAGCTGGTTTTGTTTGACTAAAACCTTGGAAGTTGCTTAGTGTAATTGCCCACCATGACAAAAATCTCTTCAGGGGCCCTGCGTGGATGTCGTTCCTAGGCTCGTTTTTGTCTGCCCTTGTGGGAAATGATTAGGCTGATAATGTCTTTCAAAATCTGAGTAGGAATCTGGAGCGCTGAGCATCTGGCACCTCAAGGTGCCACTGCCCATCCAGGCCCAGTGCCACCCTGCTGTCCAGAATTATAGTATTCACATGGCTGCGATTTTGCCCCATTCTCATCCTGTCTTTTTTTTTGAGACAGAGTCTTGTTTTGTTGGAGTGCAGTGCCATGATCTCGACTCACTGCAAGCTCCGCCTCCCGGGTTCCCGCCATTCTCCTGCCTCAGCCTCCTGAGTAACTGGGACTACAGGTGCCCACCACCATGCCCGGCTAATTTTTTGTATTTTTAGTAGAGATAGGGTTTCACCCTGTTAGCCAGGATGGTCGCGATCTCCTGACCTCGTGATCCGCCCGTCCCGGCCTCCCAAAGTGCTGGGATTACAGGCGTGAGCCACCGCGCCCGGCCATCCTGTCTTCTAAGAAGGGAGAAATGATAGGTCGATGGGATGAACTCTTTTAAAAATGTCATTTTCAAATGTCAGAGAAAAGCTATCACTTTCTTAAACAGTGAAGTGACATCTGAGGGACTGACAATAACAAAGGCTTCCAAGACTTTTATTTGGTTTCTGGAAGATGATTTCTGCTGGTTATTTTGAGCAAATGTCTCCACTTCTCTCCCCTATTCCAAATAGCACGAAATCGTAGACTCTATCCTACCTAGTACATTGGGGCGGAAGGCTGCGGCTCTAGTCTGGGGTTTTACCCATCCTTAAATCCCCTCCCCTTGCCACATCGCTGGCCTTTCCTGGGGGTTCAGTGAGTGATCTGAGTAGACCTGATCTTGCCGTGAGATGTGGGGCAATGTTGCCCCCTTTTGCGGTCTTTGTTTTCTCATCCATGAAAATGCAAGGTTGGGACCAGGTGATAATAACAATATTTGATATTTATTGAGCTCCTTCTTCTTTGTGCAAGATGCTGTGCCAGGTGCCTTATGTGTGTTATTTCACAAATTTACATAATACCTAAAATTAATTATTGTATTGCAGCAACCCTATGATGAGGTCCTATTAGCCCCATTTTACAGATGAGGAAACGGGCTCAGAGAGTTGAATGGGGTGGAGCTGGTGCCGCCCAGTGCCTTCGATCAGTCCTGGCCACATGCAGTGAGCTTTGGATGGCAGGCTCCAGTCCACACCAGCTGAGCACCTCAGTGGGTAGCGGGGGCCAGATATCACCTACCATCCCCGCGTGATTGTGTTCTGCACCCAGCGCTGAAAACCACCGTACTCTACTGAAAGGTCTTCGGGGGCTTCTGGATGAAGGTGGGGTGGGACAATGCTGAGTGATAAACACCAGTGTTGTGTAGATGCCTCGTGTCATTGGTCCTTGCATGGCAGCACACTGACAACTGCATAGCGTAAAAGGTGGAGCTCTCTGTGCACGTGCATTG
>NW_012109807.1:9457369-9459960 GCF_000951045.1 Mandrillus leucophaeus | reverse complement strand
AGGCAGGAGAATGGCGTGAACCCGGGAGGCGGAGCTTGCAGTGAGCCGAGATCGCGCCACTGCACCCCAGCCTGGGCGACAGAGCCAGACTCTGTTTCAAAAAAAGAATTATTGAATTACTACAGTTCAAAAATCCTGCGGCGCCTCTGTCGCTGCATCACCAGAACCGGGAATGGGAGTCACTCTTCCTCGTGGAAGAATATCCTTCAGAATGAAGTGGGGATGCTGTGAAACTGTCTTCCTCCTCCCCCTGGAGTTCACAGCACAGTGCATTTACTCTTAATAACGCGCTAGCTGTCAGCTTCTGTTGTGGCCGTGCAGACTAGAAATGTGGTTTTTTTATTGTGTATTTTAATTGTTTTAATTAGGTTTTAATTACACGACAAATACACAAATATAATCTCCTGTTTTTGTTTTTTAAAAGTCTGTATATAAAGACAAAATCCCCTTTTAAAAGCCTTTTTAGCTTATTCCATATGGCTTATATAGACGGGAACTATATGTATGCTCAGTACAAATACAGAGCCACTCTTCTGAAACTTCTTTGTTACCTTACCTTCAGACGGCAGTACAGCAGCACCGGCGTCCTTTCTGACATGTCGGAGCCCTTTAGGAGAAAGCTTGTACCCTGTGGAAAGAGTGAAAAATGGCTGGGCGTGGTGTAATCCTGACACGCCTGTAATCCTAGCACTTTGGGAGGCTGAGGCGGGAGGACTGCTTGAAGCTAGGAGTTCAAGACCAACCTGACCAACATAGTGAGACCCCGTCTCTATTTTCTAAAAATGTAGAAAGAGTGAAAAACCCAACCGAAGCTGCCATGCTGCACTGACCACTTAGACACTCTACACACGGCAAAGAATAAAGCTGGATGACCGAACAGATTACAAGGGGGGCCCCCAAAGCATTAGAGGGACTAAATAATTAGACAAATATTCTTTTCACTTTTAATAGGAACTATAGCGGTATCTTTTGGAGCCCTCATTTACGGAAGGATGGTAAAGAATGAGGGGTTTGTCATCTTGTGTGGCAAGAAGCCTGTGTGTGGAAGGACCCTGAGGCTGGGATTAAGGGAATTGTGTCCAGCTCCCAGCTCTGGCATTTTACTAGCTGTGGATTCTTACACGAAAAGAATTCTCTTTACTTTTGTCATCTTGTCTCTCAGATTAGGTAGACGAGCATTTTATGGTGCACTTTGAAACTTCCAGAGTACTCGTATAGATATGGTTATATTGTTATAAAATTAAGGGAAGCAAAAGTACTTGAGAAGTAAAAGGAATTATTAATAATGAAGTATTTGTATTGGACTCACTCTTAGAAATGCAGCTCATTTGTGGACATGCTTCTTCATATGTAAATGCAGCATTGTAATATGTAATGTACATGTACGAATATGATTTCATGTGTGTTACAGGGAAGAAACGATTTCCCTCGGGGATGGAGACGTCAGGACCATGTGCCCCCTTCTGTCTATGAAACCTGGAGAATATTCTTATTTCAGTCCTCGGACCATGTCGATGTGGGCTGGCCCGGATCACTGGCGCTTTAGGCCTCGACGCAAACGTATGTAATTCTAGGTGGAATTTTAAGAAAAGAAGTGTTCATGACCAGCCAGTCAGCAGTTAGCCAAGGAAGAGAAATGCCAGTCACAGCCCTGTTGTGTGTCTTAATAAGTCAGAGAAGCATACAGATGAGCCAGCCTCCTGGTTCGTCAGTTTGCCTGGCCTGGGATGAAGGGACAGTGAAAATGGAAGCCTCTGAGTGAGAAGAATGCGTAATGGAGTCAGGAGAACGGGGCTCCCAGCCTCACACTGCTCCCTAGTATCCACATGACTTAACTCAGGGGCCATGGGTGGGCATGACCCCCGGGCACTAGAGGGCATACAGGCGCTACTGCACATGCTGGCATTCTGTAGAACTCTGAAGGGCTGTGCTGACCTTATGTGTTTTGCATTGTCTCTTTGAAAGAAAGGGATAAGCATCTGTTGTTTTATATTTTGTTTTGCTTTTGAGACAGGGTCTCATACTGTCACCCAGGCTGAAGTGCAGTGGTAAATCATGGCTTACTGCAGCCTTGACCTCCCAGGCTTAAGCATCCTCCCACCTCAGCCTTCTGAATAGCTGGGACTGCAGGGGCATGCCAGCATGCTCAGTTAATTTTTAAATTTTCTGTAGTGACGGGATCCCGCTTTGTTGCCTAGGCTGGTCTGGACTCCTGGCCTCAAGCGATCCTCCTGCCTTGGCCTCCCAAAGTGTTGGAATTATAGGCATGAGCCACTGCACCCGGCCAAGCATATGTTTCTGATGTGTTTTCTTAGCCAAAACACAAATGATAAGTTTAGAGTGAAAAGAGGGTGGTGATTGAGCACTCCTACCGTTGTGATGCTCAGACACGATGCCGCCTTGTGGTTTTGATAAGCCTTGATAAGGCTGTCAGCAGATCTTGGGAAATGAGTAAATAGGCCACAGAAGTGAAGTGCTGACATTTGTGTTCACTCTACAGAAGATGCTCCCTCCCAATCAGAAAACAGAAAGAAGAGTACAAAGAAAGATTTTGAAATTGACTTTGAAGATGATATTGACTTTGATGTATA
>NW_012109807.1:9454178-9455024 GCF_000951045.1 Mandrillus leucophaeus | reverse complement strand
GGATGGTGAAGAATGAGGGGTTTGTCATCTTGTGTGGCAAGAAGCCTGTGTGTGGAAGGACCCTGAGGCTGGGATTAAGGGAATTGTGTCCAGCTACCTACCATCCCCGCGTGATTGTGTTCTGCACCCAGCGCTGAAAACCACCGTACTCTACTGAAAGGTCTTCGGGGGCTTCTGGATGAAGGTGGGGTGGGACAATGCTGAGTGATAAACACCAGTGTTGTGTAGATGCCTCGTGTCATTGGTCCTTGCATGGCAGCACACTGACAACTGCATAGCGTAAAAGGTGGAGCTCTCTGTGCACGTGCATTGGTAAGGACTGGTCTGCAAAAGTGCTTGTGTCTAAGAGTGAGCTCCCTCTCTCTGTGCAGCAGCAGGAGCAGCCGCTGCAGCCCAAGAACACTTGGAGCCAAGTGTTCTCTGTTCTCTGGCCGACCCTTCTGCAGTGCGAGCGTGCTGGTATAAGGCAGTCACTGTGGTTAAAGCCCTAGTCAGGGGTCAGAGCCCGGAACACGGCCTGCTCCACGCATGCGAGAATGAAACATTCGGCTGCATGCTGCCTGATGTGCTGAGCCAGCCGGGAGGAGACCTTATCTTACCAGTATTAGGGCAATGGATTGAACCACGGCTAAATTGAAGGAGGGACCCTGTGATATTATGGGGAGGAGACAGAAGAAATAAAGAGTTTTCCTGGAGGGACTAGAGATGTTTGAAGTGGGCAGCCTTGAAAAATGGATAGACTTATTTTGGACTATAGGTGGATTCATTTAGTTGTTGAGTGGTGAAATTGGGACTGGTAGGATGCCTGTGACATAGCATTGTATGTTGAAAGCATTACTGAATTAC
>NW_012109807.1:9447133-9449993 GCF_000951045.1 Mandrillus leucophaeus | reverse complement strand
CTCCCGGGTTCAAGCAGTTCTCCTGCCTCAGCCTCCCAAGTAACTGGGATTACAGGTGCCTGCCACCATGCCTGGTGAATTTTTTGTATTTTTAGTAGGGATGGGGTTTCACCATGTTGGCCAGGCTAGTCTCGAACTTCTGACCTCAGGTGATCCACCTGCCTCAGCCTCCCAAAGTGCTGGGATTATAGGTGTGAGCCACCGTGCCCGACTGATTCCTTTGCTTTCTTGTTAAAGTTGTGGATTTACTCACCAATTGCTTTATATAGTGAGGTTGCCTTACTCATGATCCAAGGTAATGGGTTTTCTATCAAAATTGTTCAAGTGCACCAAGTTGACTTTCAGAAAGCCGGAGGGTAGATTTTCCAACTTTTGTTTTTAGTGAAGGAACTCTTTTTCAAGTAACACTGTGCAGAAGGCCTAAGCGCCAGTGCCACAGAAGTAGAGCTGCTCTGGTTTGTTTGGGACTGGTAGAGACGCCGAGCCCTGCTACTCCAGGTTTGCACTGTGCAGTGGAAAGTCTGTTAGACTTGGATGACTTGGGAGGGCCCTTCTGACGCTAAAATTGTATAATTCTAGGAGGAGACTGGGCATAAGAATTAAGGTTTATTTCTCTAACTTGTTCAGTAGCTTTTTAAAAAATTGCTTTCTGCATTTATTCTTTCCTTTAGTTACTTAAGATGGCCCAGGGCCGAAGGGCAGAGACTGAGCATTATGAGGAAATTGAAGACTATGATTACAACAACCCTAACGACACCTCCAACTTCTGCCCTGGATTACAGGTGAAGGGGGAAAGGGGCTGTGTCCTCCCTTCTAAGCCAGGGAGTCATTTTTCTCTGCTTCCCATGTCCCCACTTTATATGGCAGGAGACTGTTGGAAATTTTGAATCCAATAGAGGTTTTCTGGGTGAAGGGTCTGCCGTCCACCCAGTGCTGGGAGCTGAGCAGAGTCGAGGAAACAGCCTCACCCTCGGCCTGCCCTACCTCACATCCTACATGCAGGAAGCAAATGGCCACACTGGAGTGAATGCGTCAGCATGTGAATGAGTGTTTAGCCTCTGCTACAAAGTACTAATATTGGCTGTTGTGGGATTTCAAAGGAATATAAACACTTTGTCCTCTTACGAGCTAGTATTTTGGCCAGGTACACAAAACACATAGACATGTGAAGGTGGTGTGATCTGGTGTGGCAAAAAATAAGTCTTCGGGGTGTATCTCCAGTGACCAGGTTTCTAGCTCTGAATGTAGTTCTCATATTGCAAGCTTGTTGGGAACTTGTACAAGCCATCCCCAATCTTTAGATCATGGTTTAGACTAAAGAATGTCCATATCCCTTCTCTGAGTCTACTGATGAGATGGCTGATACAGGTAACTGAAACTGGAAAAATAGGCTTCATCTGCGCCCCTGTATGTGGAAAGGGAGAAAAGAACTGGAAAAAAAATTTATTCACCTTATATTCTTACTTGGAAGAGAGTTAGGCTGTTATATTTTAGTGAAAATCCAGACTGACCTTTTGACCAGTGCTTCTCAAACTTTAACTTATATACAGATCACCCAGGGAGCCTATTTAAAGACTGACTCCTGACCTGTGTCCCCCAGCCCCACCCCTGCCCCTAGATGCTGATACATTCACTCTGGATGTGATCCCGAAAATGACTTTCTCACTGGTTTCTGGGTGGTACCCCTGCTACTGACCAGATGGCCCCAGCAATCTCCTGTGCTTTCCTTGGGTGATATGTGCAGGTCATATCTCTGGTATTTGAGGAATGTTTTCTGTAAAATGAAATCCTAAATCAGTTAGAAGCTGAAGGGGGGACATAGTGACAATTATGATTATTGAATTTCTTTTAACTCCTGCTCAAAGGGTCTTAGGTTGATAACAAGACACCTCTCTAATAGGGGTTTATGTAAAACAGGATGACAATTAGAGGCACCTAGAAGTTCATCACAGTGTAACTCACTCAGTGAACTATCAGGTGGTCTCTTCTTGCTTTGTAAACACGGAGTCTAATTCAGGGGTGTTTCTAAGCTCCTCTGGCAGCTTCCACCAAACTCAAAGAGCTGTTTCTTGCCCAGGCTGCCGACAGTGATGATGAAGATTCTGATGACTTATTCGTGGGACCAGTTGGGAACTCTGACCTCTCACCTTATCCTTGCCATCCACCTAAGACAGCACAACAGAATGGCGACACTCCGGAAGCCCAAGGATTAGACATCACAACGTATGGGGAGTCAAACCTGGTAGCCGAGCCTCAGAAGGTACGGATGAAACAGCGGAGAATTACATTGTTTGCCTGAAGTCTGTGTAATTGCCTCTTATATGAGAGTCGTGTCAGTCTGAGCTTGTTTTCTTCTCAATTTTAACCTGTTGTTCCGAGTTTTAATAGGTTGTGAGAGTGAGCTGATGCTAATTAGGTTGTGTGGAACTGACCATCTCTCCAAAGACCTTGAAAAGACAACTGGGGAGGAACTGGTCACCCAAATAAGGCATATGAATGAAGGCTGCAGGCAGAGAATATAAATTTTTATGCTAATTCAGCAAGGCTAGCTAGCTGTGTGGCTCTGAAAAATCTTGGCCCAATTCAGTTTGTATTAAATTATCATGCATTAAACATTTATCTCTTCTGTACCAGCTGGAAGGCTTTATGCTTGCCTTAGTATTTGATTCACTTATCTCTTTTACACTCTGGAATTCCAGTTAGCCTTAATGTAGACTGCAGTTGATCGTAAAGAAATTAGATTTGATATGAGGGGATCTGTTTAGTGTCCAAAGAGAGCTCTGGGCCGGGTGCAGTGGCTCACGCCTGTAATCCCAGCACTTGGGGAGGCCGAGGCGGGCGGATCACGAGGTCAGGAGTT
>NW_012109807.1:9445278-9446228 GCF_000951045.1 Mandrillus leucophaeus | reverse complement strand
GAGAATGGCATGAACCTGGGAGGCGGAGCTTGCAGTGAGCCGAGATCACGCCACTGCACTCCAGCCTGGGAGCACAGCGAGACTCCGTCTCAAAAAAAAAAAAAAAAAAGGATGCTATTTTTTTCAGTGCTGAGATTACAAGTTTTAAGAGCAAGAAAATGTAAAACGTTGAAATATAAAAGGTTCAGGATAAGGATGGGGCCAGGTGCAGTGGATTATAGAATCCCAGCACTTTAAGAAGCCAAGCAGGGAGGATGACCTGAGGCCAGGAGTTTGAGATCAGCCTGGGCAACGCCACCACCTAGCCACCTAGCCACCACCACGCCCGGCTAATTTTGTTGTATTTTTAGTAGAGACGGGGTTTCACCATGTTAGCCAGGATCGTCTTGATCTCCTGACCTCGTGATCCTCCTGCCTCGGCCTCCCAAAGTGCTGGGATTACAGGCTTGAGCCACCGAGCCTGGCCTCAGATGTGATTTTTTAAAATTCCATACAAATTTAACTCTTAGAGCAAACAGATAGTTTCATTCTTCCTTGTTCCCTAAAGGCACTATTGAGAAATAGTCCTAAACTCAGTGGCAGAAAGAATCAAATTTAGAATAAAAAGAATAATGCTAGCAGAATCATTTTTTTACATAGAACTGTGAGAGTGATGGTAGACTCATGCTGTCCAAACCCTTCCCAAACTGCTTTAAAAATGTAAGATGTTTTGCCCATTGTTAAAATGCCTAAAACACTTTTTAAAATAAAAATTATAGGCTGCTACTATTCTGACCAAGTCCACTTTGGCGAACCAGAACTGGAGAGCTACCACCCTTCCTACGGATTTCCACTACGACGTTGACACCCTGGTCCAGCTCCACCTCAAACCAGGCACCAGGGTAAGCCCGTTTCTCGGTTCCTTTAAGCACGCAAGGTATCAGTGGCTGATGGTATGACGTTAGGCAGTG
>NW_012109807.1:9436861-9438632 GCF_000951045.1 Mandrillus leucophaeus | reverse complement strand
GAGACCAGTCTGGCCAACATGGTGAAACCCCGTCTCTAATAAAAATACAAAAATTAGCTGGGTGTGGTGGCAGGTGCCTGTAATCCCAGCTACTCTGGAGACTGAGGCAGGAGAATCATTTGAACCCGGGAGGCAGAGGTTGCAGTGAGCCGAGATCATGCCATTGTACTTCAACTTGGGCAACAGGGTGAGACTCCGTCCCAAAAAAAAAAAAAAAAGTTTGAGACCAGCATGGCCAAAATGGTGAAACACCGTCTCTACTAAAAATACAAAAATTAGTGGGTACCTGTAATCCCAGCTCCTTGGGAGGCTGAGGCTGGAGAATCACTTGAACCCAGGAGGCGGAGGTTGCAGTGAGCTGAGATTGCACCACTGCAATCCAGCCTGGGTGACAAGAGCAAAACTCCGTCTCAGAAAAAAACAAAAACAAAACAAAACAAAAAAAACCACCAACAACAAAAAAAAAACAGAGATTTCTGTAGCTCCTTGGTTGAAATTGGATTCCTTCTGTAGTTGAATTCCAGACCTTTGTTTTTACAATGGGTTAATGGTAAAAGTTTCTTTATTCTGCTTAGTTTTACTCTGTCGTATACCTATTTCAGGTAAATAAAATTGAAATTCACTATGCCAAGACTGCCAAAAAGATGGACATGAAGAAGTTGAAGCAGAGCATGTGGAGTCTGCTGACAGTGCTCTCCGGAAAAGAGGCAGATGCAGAGGTCAGATGCTCTGCCTGTTCTCTAGGTGCCCAGCATGCGGGAGGGGAGTGGTTGATGTCTGCAGCCGAAGACACCACGATTTGGGCAATGCCTCCAAGGCAGAAATGTTCATTCAAAAATACAGAGAGCTGGGCATGGTGGCTCACGCGTGTGATCCCAGCACTTCGGGAGGTTGAAGTGGGAAGATCACTTGAGCCCAGGAGTTTGAGGTTATACTGAGCTATGATACGATCGTACCACTACACTCCAGTCTGGGCAACAGAGAGAGATCCTTGAAAAACGAAACAAAAATACAAGGAAGACATCATGCCTCTAAGAGAGAAATGAACCAAGTGTACAAGCAGGCAGGTCACACAGACTGTGATACAAATAGCAGACTAGTGTGTAAGGCATGATTCAGCCTTGCTGGTAATCAAAAAAGACAAGTGAAGCAATCTCGATGCTACTGTAAAACAGCAGCAGGTTCAGTAATTCAACTGTTTTCCATTAGTGAGGAGGGAAATTTGGAGTCCTCATTCACTGCTGGTACAGTTTAAGTTGCTATATGCTATGAAATGTTTAAACCCTTTGATCTAATAATTCTGATTTCAGGAATGTATTCTCAGTAGGAAGATAGTGGAAAAGTAATTATTATACTGTCAGATTCTGCTTCTCCTTCAGAACAAGCTGAAACCTTGATTAACCTGGTCCATCTCAATGAAAGGAAGTGTCAGTTAATTAGAATCCTTCCTTCTTTCTGACTCCTTCTTCTCAGGTAATGTTCTGAGTTTAGACCTTCTGTAGCTGAGAAATGAAAACTGATAAGTTGATTGAGGGCCCTAAGCTGGATATCAGAGAAAGCTTCAGTCATATTTATAAACTTTTATCAACTAGAACAGGATGCAAGCATGTGTCTTTGTCTTAAGTGGAAAGTTTGACTTTACTTTTCAGTATGAATTTTGTGCTGCCCTTAGCAGTGCAGTCCAGTTGAAGCTACAAGTATTCATGGCTTTGGCTGGGCACAGTGGCTCACATCTGTAATCCCAGCAGGTGTGAGGCCAAGGTGGGTGGAT
>NW_012109807.1:9424127-9435741 GCF_000951045.1 Mandrillus leucophaeus | reverse complement strand
CCTGTTTCCTATGACCCTTGTAGTGGCTGTTCTGTTTTCTCTCTGTGTTAATAGATAAGTTAATACAGACCAACTTTGAAAAAGGTGTTTTTCGGTGCCACTGGTCAGAGTCTAACAGGAGATATTTTATCTCAAATAAGAAACTAGAAAAATCTGCTTATAAAATGCTTCTGAAAGATTTGTTTCTCATTAGTTTAGTCATTGTTTGTGTGAATTATTCATACTTGATGAATGAGCCTTTGTTCTAACAGTTGCAGTGACCTAAACACTTGCCCCTTTCTTTCCAGCCTGCCCCCTGTCATGGCTCAGAACCTCTCCATACCTCTGGCTTTTGCCTGTCTCCTACATTTAGCCAATGAAAAGGTAGGTAATTAAGGTAAGCATGGGAATATTAGAGTATTCCCTGTTTATGTCAAGTCATTTAGCTTTTTATTTGATCTTGCATGGGCTACCATAGGATTTCTTAAATACCGTGACTTGTGTAGTACCTTCAACCCAAATGATTAGCCAGGCACCTAGAAGTAACTTAGGAAAAACCCATTAGGTTCAATTAGCAATGAAAATAGCACTGAGGACCCAAATGGTAAGATTTTAGATGACGGAATTGTGATCGGTGAGTTCCCCAACCTAAGAACACAATGTGCTTTTACTTCACTGGGTGTCAAAGACTTTAAAGGCCAAAGCCTGGTTGTACCAAAGTCAAGACATATGGGAGACATGGCAGAGGAAAGAGGAGAGAGATGAGGATGGAAAGAAAACAGTTGCAGAAAGAGTACGTTTGGGCATCGCTCGCTGAGCAGTTGGTATCCATTAGGGTCCCCAGCCAGCTGATGACAGCGCAGCCTTTGGCACCTGCAGTAGAGGCTATGGGCTGGGCCACGGCGTGTGCGGCAAGCGCCACCCTGGGGCTGGGGCACTGTGGCCATGGTGTGCACCGTCACTGTCAGCTCCCCAGGAGGAGGGGTGGGCACTGCTGTGCAGGTACTGTCTGAATGCCGAAGTGTGGTTTCAGAGGGTGATTATGGGAATGGAATGGTAGCAAAAATGGGGTGCTGGTGGAAGCATCCAGGATTTCGTATGTGCCAACATGTGACCTCTGGCCTCCTAGTGAAATCGAGCAGTGAGGACTAGCTCCATTTTCCAGGTCTCACTCTGCTTCAGAGAGAGATTGCCCTGGCCTGTGTGGCACAGCCATCAGCCAGTCCCAGTGACCTACCACTGGAAGTCAGAGACCAGTTTTTCTCTTGTCAATACCTTGCTTAGCTCACAACCTCCTGAAGAAGAAGAAACTGTCCAGTTAGCAGAAGCTAGTTTTGATTCTGGGTGGGGAACAGGCACAGAAGAGCCACTGGGCCAGGACCAAGTGCTGTCTGCCTCCGACGACTGTGCTGACCACTGGGCTCGTAACCACCAGTCTGGGTGCTCAAACCTGAGGCCTAAACAAAAGAGCCCAGCCTAGTTCCCAAGAAGGAACAATTGTGCATCAGAGCCCGTGGGAATGGTTTTAACCCAGGAATGCTGAACTTGCACGGCTGCTGTTGGGGGGCAGTAAGATGGTGACCGGTGACTGTGGAGAGAGGACGTGCCTCGTTCACAAGCCTATGAAGGCAGACATGCCCGTGGTTATAGGAGATGGTAGTTCCTATACCTGACACATCCTAAGGTATCCGATGTCACGTGCAAACTACGTGAAGAGAGAATGACTAAGAAAATAAAAAATTAAAAAATATACTATTATCATTGTTCCGACAAATTCACAAGTGGCTCTGCTGAGGATACACCATCTGAGGTGGGTGGTGTGCAGGCCATCCATCTGTCTGACTTGAGAAGTGTCGGGGGAGGCCTGGAATCTCATTCACACACCATCTTGGTGGAAATAGGTGCCGGTGACTCTCCCACATGGGTGCTGGTCTCCTAGCACACCAGGCTCCTAGGCTGGTCTCCAAAGCTCAGAAACCCTTCTGAGTCCAATTTAAGAGTGTTACTGTCTTCGCTCATCAGCCCTAGCCTGAAGGTCAGAGTGCTTCTCTGGGCTGTGTGTCTCCACAGAAACCTGCCTTGAGAGAGCGACTTCATGGCCCTCACTTGTTTCTTAAGGAGCAGGCCAGGACAACGCTGCTAAGATACATTAGTGACTCTGCGGCTTCACTGAGGTCGTTTTCACTGAGGCCGTGCTGCTCCGACCCCAGCTCTGCACCCCTGCCCTCAGTAGCAGTCCAGCCTCGTTCATTTTGCCGTGATCAAGTCTTGTTTTAAGGGTCCCGGAGCTCTTGGGGTTTGAAGAATGACTTGTGAGGCTGAGCGCCAAGGCCATTGCTGGGGCCTGGCTTTGGGCTGTTTGAGAAAATGGGGTTGGAACATTGGCCACAACAGTTACTGTGATGATCTACAGGGAGCTGTGATAACTCGGAGCTTAGAGCCACCAAGAGAAATATTCTCGACACTTCACAGCAGAACTTGACCTCCTCTTGGACTTCTTTCTCTCCTCCTTTCACTCCTGTCCGGAGTCTGTTCCCCCACCACTGTGATAACAGTCTCCCCTCACATAGCCAGGCAGGTGTGGGGCTTAGGAGCCGGTGACGGACGGGAGGCCCTCTGCCTTCGTGGCTCTGCGTGCCAGCAGTGTGCCACCTCCAGACCCTGAGCTGCAGAAAACCTGCGAGGTGTGACTTGAGCGCTCCGTCTTCAGTGGCAAGGAAAGGTGCGAGTGGCTCTTGAGCCCTGGCACATCCCATCTGCCTCCGGTGCAGAGCCAGGGCAGGCTGGCTGTGGTGAAGTTCGTCAGGAAAGGCGTCTCACAGCTGCTTAGTCCTGAGGGAAACACTGCCTGGGGTTGGGGAGGAGCTGGGAGATAGGTAGGGAAAGGCCTGCGCAGAGACTGGCAGGAGGGCACTGCTGTCGGGAACTAATGGAGGGATGGGGCAGTGGGGCAGTTGGGGGTGCCTGGAGGAGGTGTGCATGGATGGGGTTAATACAGTAGTGCCCCTGTTTCCACAATTTCACTTACCATGGTTTCAGTTACCCACAGTCACCCATGGTCTGAAAATACTAAGTGGAAATCCAGAAATAAAGAGTTCATAAGTTTTAAGTTGCAACTGTTCTGAGTAGTATGATGAAATGTCACAGTGTCCCGCTCCATCCTGCCCCAGATCTGAACTGTCCCTGTGTCCACCGGCTCCACACTGCAGACACAGCTCTCCCATTAATCACTTGGCAGCCATCTCAGTTCCCAGGTCAACTGTTGCGGTACTGCAGTGCTTGTGTTCCACTCCCTCTTACTTGACTTAATTTTTCTATTTTATTATTAGTTATTGTTAATCTCTTACTGTGCCTAATTTATAAACTAAACTTGATCATAAGTGTATGTGTATAGGAAAAACGTATGTTTGTGTATACATATATATAAAAATCATGTGTTGTATTTGATTTGGTACTACATGGGTTCAGGCATCCACCAGAGGCCTTGGAACACCCCTCAAGGATGAGGGGGGACGAATGACTATATGTATGTGTTGTGGCCCCTGATGACCTCCCATCTGCCTCCATGAGCATCTTCAGGGCAGACAGCTCAGCTCTTAGGCCCTTTATAGGGGGTGGGTTGCAGGAACCAGAGCCAGAGAAGGCTTGCTTTTTGCTTTTTTACCTAAGTCATTCTGTTGTAACAAGGATTGGGAATCAGTTTTTTCATGCAAGTTATACTTGCTATGAAACAGTTTTTCTTATAATCATGGGACAAACTTTCTTTTTTGTAGTCACTATCTTGTAACTGTGATTGGAATTGATGATTCTTTTATTCTCAGTATACCAAAGTCCATGCATGTTTTGGTCTTCCCTCAGAATCTAAAGCTGGAAGGAACAGAGGACCTCTCTGACGTTCTTGTGAGGCAAGGAGATTGAGTTCACTGTGGAGAAGTCAGGAGGCCCGTCACTTACTCGGGCTGCCGGGACATCCCCAGTCTGGGTGGAAGAAGGTGCCATGGGATTATACCCAGGCTGTAGCCAACTACCAGTTTGCCTGTTTATTTGTTGCTCTTTCCTTCTCTCCGTCACGGTCTGGGTGCCCGCGCCCTGAAGCTCTGTGCTTGACTGATTAAACTTTACTGCCCTATGGTGACCATCTAGGAGAGGGGAGGGCAGAGGGGGTGAGGGTACTGTTCTGGATTGAGAAAACCTATATCCATTCTTCGTATCAGTGTATAGTTTTAGTCTCCTAAGTTGATCTGTTATTTTCCAGACTCTACTCTTGTAGAAAATTTTCCAGTGGGCACTGAATGTTGCCCTTGAAGAACTTCCTAATCCATGTACATGAAATACACCATATGTACACTTGTAAATGTATATAGAATGCTCAAAAATAAAATTCTTAATAATATAACTGGCAAAATATTTGAGTGTCCACTAGATGAGTATCAGACCTAGTCCTTACCCTTGAGGGGGATGCAGTCCTGGTAGTTACCCGGGATACCCACACGTCAGTATGAGGCAGAAGACGCCTAAGGGCCAAGATGGTTTGCCTCGGAGGAGAATGGAAGACAGAGATCACTGGCTGGACATTGAGATTGCAAGATTGGGTCCTGCTTAAACCCCAGGATTCTGCTGGAGGGAGCCGGTAGTGATACTCGTCCCTTCTGTACATTGCTTCGTGTAGTGTTCTCAGCATCCCTGGGAGGAACTTACTATTGTGACTGTCATGTTGCAGAGGAGGAAACAGACGCCCAAGGTAGACTAACTTGTATAAGGGCAGCCGGCTAACTGTCAGGGGTGGGCTGAGCCTGGTAACTGCCTCCGGAGTCTGCTGTCAGCCACCGTGCTCTGTGCTACCTGGGTGGATCATACAGGCTCAGCAGTGGGTGGAGGGCAGTACTCAGTGAGACTGGTCCATCTCCACAGAATGCGGCACACACACAAATGTGCAAGTTCTTCCCCTTACCTCAGAGAAACAGGGGAATTAACTTTGCTTGCAATTTGAAACGATGTTATAGATGTTGATCCGGGTAGTTCTGTTACTGGCTGGTCCTGGATCTCTGCCAGAACACCCGTCATCGTTGACTGGCCGAATGGAGATCCTGGATATAGGCCAGAAGCAGTGAAGTATATAACTGGCAATTGCTCTTGATAATAACTTGCTTCTTAGCCAAAAACCACACAAAACAAAAATAATCCCCTCCCCACAGGAATATGCTTTCCAAATTGTGTCCAAAACGTTCCCTGCTCTGTTGCATTGAGAGGGTTAGAGACTTAGCTGTCACACCATGGAACTCTAAAGAGCTTGCTTCAGAAAAAGCAGTGGTGCTGCAGGCGAGAATCCGCACTCTGTCTTGCTGGGTCTGAAGCCTCCATCACTTTCCCAGGCCAGGTCAGTGCTGGCTTCTTGCTCTCCTTCTATCCCTGAGAGTAGACCTGGCTAAGCCCATTCCTTCCCTCAGTCAGCCCCGCTTCTCTATAGTGGGGTCTGGGCGGGGGCTGAATTACCAGTAAAACCAGAAAGACTGGGACCAAGTGCAGTTGTCCACACCTGTAAATCCTAGTGCTTTGAAAAGAGGCAGGAGGATTGCTTGAAGTCAGGAGTTCGAGACCAGCCTGGGAAAATAGACCCCCATCTTTAAAAAAAAAATGTTTAAAAATTAGCCAGGCATGGAGGTGTGTGCCTGTAATCCCGGCTACTCAGAAGGCTGAGGTGGGATAATCCCTTGAGCCCAGGAGTTTGAGGCTGCAGTGAGCTATGATCACACTACTGTATTTCAGCCAGGACAACAGAGTGAGATCCTGTCTCAAACAAAACTGATGAGTTCAATACCAACTTCTTCAATGAAATCCCCTCCCCTTCCCCGGCTTCTCCTAAGTTTCCCTCATTACACAGTTGCTGTGGGCTATGTGTGCTGTGGTCTGAATGTTTGTGTCTAAAATTCATGTGTTGAAATCCCCTAATATGTTTGGTATTAAGAGATGGGGCCTTTGGGAGGTCATTAGGTTATGAGGGCAAATCCCTTGTGAATGGGATTAGTGCTCGCTCTTATAAAAGAGGCCTGAGGAAACTTGTTCGCTCCTCTTGCCCTTCTACTGTGTAAGAATGCCATGAGAAGGTACCATCTGTGGGCAGTGAGCTCCTCACCAGACACCAGACCTGCTGGCACCTCGATCTTGGACTTGTCAGCCTCTAGAACTGTGAACAATAAATCTGTTTATAAATTAAGCAGTCTAAGTCATTTTGTTATAGCAGCCCAAATTGACTAAGACAGTGGGTATGCAAGATAAGTTTATTTTATATAAAATACTTTGGGAAGTAGGTATTCCAGGACTGGTGTGACGGTTCCATGAAATTATGAGACCGGGGATCCTTCCAGCTCATCCTTCTGTTTCAGTGTGGCTTCTGGAGTCCAGCCATCACATCCATAGTCTAAGCAGCAGGATGAAGGACTAGGGGGAAAGAGAACTGCTGCCCCCTGTTAAATCGGTTTCCTGGGGGTCGATATGAATATTTCCCACCTCAGGATGCCACAAAGGTCCCCACCAGCAAGAAGGTTCCCACCAGATGTGGACTCAACCTGGGACTTTGCAGCCTCCATAACTAACAAATTCCTTTGTCAATGACCCAGTTTCAGGTATTCTGTTGTAGGTAACAGAAAACAAACTAATACAAGTGGTAATGTGTCCAGCGAAAAATGTGGGTTCTGTTAAGGTTAAAAGAAAATTTGAGGTAGCCAGCAGTATCTGCCTCAGATGCTGAGAAGCCTCCTGAGACAAGAGCATGTACCATGTCCATAACTGAAATTTTAACATTCTCTGCCAAACAGAACCGAATTGAAGGGCAGGAGAATTTGCAAGAGAGAATTATGGGGCGCTAAGAGAGAATCCATCCAAAGGAAGAGGGAACCAGGCATTACAAATTGAATTCAACCAGGAAGACAGATGTCTGAAGGGGGTTTGTAGTTCCCAGTAAAGTATGGTACAGCTAGGTGCACTTTCCTGGCCGGACCACCCTATACTGTATGATCCCCCTGGGGAGGAAGAGGCTGCAGGGAACGCTTTGGTGCCCTAGCAATTCTGCTGTGGTGCAACTATAGTGGATCACAGGCAGAGTGGGCCGTTGTTCCCCTTCTTAGCACAGGACACTGGGCCATTTCAACACCACAAGGATTTGCAGCATCTGTGGCAACCAGTTTGGTGTCTTGGAGCAAGGAAAGGAACTGTTGATGGTGGCTGAAGCCAACCTGCTCAGTGCTGAGGCAGCTATCCCTGAGAGTAGACCTGGCTAAGCCCATTCCTTCCCTCAGTCAGCCCCGCTTCTCTATAGTGGGGTCTGGGCGGGGGCTGAATTACCAGTAAAACCAGAAAGACTGGGACCAAGTGCAGTTGTCCACACCTGTAAATCCTAGTGCTTTGAAAAGAGGCAGGAGGATTGCTTGAAGTCAGGAGTTCGAGACCAGCCTGGGAAAATAGACCCCCATCTTTAAAAAAAAAATGTTTAAAAATTAGCCAGGCATGGAGGTGTGTGCCTGTAATCCCGGCTACTCAGAAGGCTGAGGTGGGATAATCCCTTGAGCCCAGGAGTTTGAGGCTGCAGTGAGCTATGATCACACTACTGTATTTCAGCCAGGACAACAGAGTGAGATCCTGTCTCAAACAAAACTGATGAGTTCAATACCAACTTCTTCAATGAAATCCCCTCCCCTTCCCCGGCTTCTCCTAAGTTTCCCTCATTACACAGTTGCTGTGGGCTATGTGTGCTGTGGTCTGAATGTTTGTGTCTAAAATTCATGTGTTGAAATCCCCTAATATGTTTGGTATTAAGAGATGGGGCCTTTGGGAGGTCATTAGGTTATGAGGGCAAATCCCTTGTGAATGGGATTAGTGCTCGCTCTTATAAAAGAGGCCTGAGGAAACTTGTTCGCTCCTCTTGCCCTTCTACTGTGTAAGAATGCCATGAGAAGGTACCATCTGTGGGCAGTGAGCTCCTCACCAGACACCAGACCTGCTGGCACCTCGATCTTGGACTTGTCAGCCTCTAGAACTGTGAACAATAAATCTGTTTATAAATTAAGCAGTCTAAGTCATTTTGTTATAGCAGCCCAAATTGACTAAGACAGTGGGTATGCAAGATAAGTTTATTTTATATAAAATACTTTGGGAAGTAGGTATTCCAGGACTGGTGTGACGGTTCCATGAAATTATCAGACCGGGGATCCTTCCAGCTCATCCTTCTGTTTCAGTGTGGCTTCTGGAGTCCAGCCATCACATCCATAGTCTAAGCAGCAGGATGAAGGACTAGGGGGAAAGAGAACTGCTGCCCCCTGTTAAATCGGTTTCCTGGGGGTCGATATGAATATTTCCCACCTCAGGATGCCACAAAGGTCCCCACCAGCAAGAAGGTTCCCACCAGATGTGGACTCAACCTGGGACTTTGCAGCCTCCATAACTAACAAATTCCTTTGTCAATGACCCAGTTTCAGGTATTCTGTTGTAGGTAACAGAAAACAAACTAATACAAGTGGTAATGTGTCCAGCGAAAAATGTGGGTTCTGTTAAGGTTAAAAGAAAATTTGAGGTAGCCAGCAGTATCTGCCTCAGATGCTGAGAAGCCTCCTGAGACAAGAGCATGTACCATGTCCATAACTGAAATTTTAACATTCTCTGCCAAACAGAACCGAATTGAAGGGCAGGAGAATTTGCAAGAGAGAATTATGGGGCGCTAAGAGAGAATCCATCCAAAGGAAGAGGGAACCAGGCATTACAAATTGAATTCAACCAGGAAGACAGATGTCTGAAGGGGGTTTGTAGTTCCCAGTAAAGTATGGTACAGCTAGGTGCACTTTCCTGGCCGGACCACCCTATACTGTATGATCCCCCTGGGGAGGAAGAGGCTGCAGGGAACGCTTTGGTGCCCTAGCAATTCTGCTGTGGTGCAACTATAGTGGATCACAGGCAGAGTGGGCCGTTGTTCCCCTTCTTAGCACAGGACACTGGGCCATTTCAACACCACAAGGATTTGCAGCATCTGTGGCAACCAGTTTGGTGTCTTGGAGCAAGGAAAGGAACTGTTGATAGTGGCTGAAGCCAACCTGCTCAGTGCTGAGGCAGCAAGCCATTGTCTAGGTCTGCGAGTAGAATTCTCAGTTTTGAGGTTCATTTAAAAATGTTTTTGGGGGGAAGTGGGGATCGTTCATGGGTACCAAAAGAAAAAAAATGAATAAGACCTACTATTTGATAGCACAATAGGGTGTCTATAGTCAATAATAAAAATCATCTATTTTAAAACAGAGAATGTAATTGGAAAGAGTAAATGCCTGAGGGGATGGATACCCTATTGTCTGTGATGTGCTTATTTCACATTGCATGCCTGTGTCAAAATATCTCATGTACCCCACAAATATATGCACCTACTATGTACCCATAACAATTTAAAAAATAATAAAATGAAAAAAAATTGTCTTTATTTTGCCTTCCATTTTTTTTGAGATAGAGTCTTGCTCTGTCGCCCAGGCTGGAGTGCAGTGGCGCGATCTTGGCTCACTAAGCTCCGCCTCCCGGGTTCACGCCATTGTCCTGCCTCAGCCTCCCAAGTAGCTGGGACTACAGGCACCCGCCACCACACCCAGGTATTTTCTTTTTTGTATTTTTAGTAGAGATGGAGTTTCACCGTGTTAGCCAGGATGGTCTCGAGCTCCTGACCTCGTGATCTGCCCGCCTCGGCCTCCCAAAGTGCTGGGATTACAGGCTGCCTTCATCTTTGAAGGATAGCTTTACTGGACGTAGAGTACTTGGTTGATAGTTTTTTCCTTTGGCATTTGACTGTCTTCCAATGTTTTCCGGCTTCCATAGTTTCTGAAGAAAGGTCGGCATATACTCTTATTACTATTCCTTTGTATGTAATTGCTGTTTGTTTGTTTCCCTCAGACTGCTTTCAAGATCTTTTCTATATCTTTGGCTTTCATCAGTTTATCAGTTTAACTATCACATATCTAGGAGTAATTCTCTTTGTGTTTATTTACTTAGGATTTCTTGAGCTTCTTAGATCAGAAAATTAATACAGTGAGTTCTCATGGTAGCCGTGTTCTATAAAGTCTCCGCAAGCACCGAATTTGCAAATGCTGAGCCACTGCTCCTAGGTGAGATACAGGGTTAGCTTCCTGTGAGCCTCTGGTCAAAACATTTTCGTCAACTGGTTAACACATAACCTTGTTTTATGTCTGCTCCTATTTAAAGACATTTGATATATCTTACAAATTATAGGCAGTATTTATTAAAACAAAACACTAGCCAAGAAAGGTTTAACATTTTCCTGACCATGGCTAACATGACTGTACATTTATTTGGCTTCTATCCTCACAAGAGTACTGTCCACTTAAAAAAAAAAAAGTTGTCTCGTGAATCCACAAATTTAACTGCTTTTTCATCGTCATACACTGTAGATGTCATAATACTTTAGCATTTTCTAGAATGGCTTCATGTAGTATAGACTGGTGAATTTCCTCCTTTGTATGTACTGTACTGTTGGCTCATTAACTTTGAACTCATAGCTAACAGCACTATGAATCATGCCTGAATGAAGCTTACATAACACACATTTCATCACAGCCTTCTTGCACTTAGCAGTACTTAAATGGGTGATCTACCCACCTCAGCCTCCCAAAGTACTGGGATTACAGGCGTGAGCCACTGCTCCTGGCCTGGACTACTTCATATTACCCCATAGATCTTGGAGTTTCTATTTTTGCATGTATGTGAAAACTTTATTGAGATATTATTCATGTAGCATACAATTCACCCATTTAAAGGCAGCACTTCAGCAGTACACTTAGGAGCCACTTCAAACAGCAAAATTACCAACAAAAAGCACCAGAATGGCCGGGCGTGGCGACTCAAACGCCTGTCATCCCAACACTTTCGGAGGCCGAGGCGAGCGGATAGCTTCAGCCCAGGAGTTCCAGACCAGCCCAGGCAACATGGCAAAACCCTGTCTCTACAAAAAAATACAAAAGTTTGCCGAGTGTGATGTTGTGTGCCTGTGGTCCCAGCTACTCACAGGGCTGAGGCGGGAGAATCATTTGAGCCCAGGAGGTCAAGGCTGCAGTGAGCCATGGTCACACCACTGCACTCCAGCCTCGGTGACAGAGCGAGACCTCATCTCAAACAAAAAACACCAAAATGTGAAAAAGATGGCACTAAAGAGACCCTAAAAGGCCACTTGTTTACAGTATGAGAGCTGAAACAAGAAGGCAGAGTGTCTCCCTGTTCAGCCTCAGATGGGAATATGTGTGTTGGGCAACTCAAAGTTCTCACCACTCTACGCACATTCACAAATAACTGAAATGGCTGTGATTTGATTTGGGGGTTACAAATTTTAGCAAATAGGTGAATTTGCAAATATGGAACCCATGAATAATGAGGATCAACTATTTTCCACCGAATTTTGGAAGATTTCAGCCATTATTAGTGTTTTTTTCTACCTCTTACTACCCTCTCCTGCTGTTCAGTTACATGTATACTGTACTACTTCATTTTTAAAAATTTAATTTAATTTAATTTAATTTAATTTTAAGACAGAGTCTCTCTCTGTCACTCCAGGCTGGAGTGTAGTGGTGCAATCTCAGCTCATTGCAACCTCCACCTCTTG
>NW_012109807.1:9420444-9421112 GCF_000951045.1 Mandrillus leucophaeus | reverse complement strand
TACTTTAAGTTCTAGGGTACATGTGCACAATGTGCAGGTTTGTTACATGTGTATACATGTGCCATGTTGGTGTGCTGCACCCATTAACTCGTCATATACATTAGGTATATCTCCTAATGTTATCCCTCCCCCTCCCCCACCCCATGACAGGCCCCAGTGTGTGATGTTCCCCTTCCCGTGTCCAGGTGTTCTCATTGTTCAATTCCCACCTGTGAGTGAGAACATGCGGTGTTTGGTTTTTTGCCCTTTCAATAGTTTGCTGAGAATGATGGTTTCCAACTTCACCCATGTCCCTACAAAGGACATGAACTCATCCTTTTTTTATGGCTGCATAGTATTCCATGGTGTATATGTGCTACATTTTCTTAATCCAGTCTATCATTGATGGGCATTTGGGTTGGTTCCAATTCTTTGCTATTGTGAATAGTGCCGCGATAAACATAGGTGTGCATGTGTCTTTATAGCAACATGATTTATAATCCTTTGGGTATATACACAGTAATGGAATGGCTGGATCAAATGGTATTTCTAGTTCTAGATCCTTGAGGAATCCCCACGCTGTTTTCCACAATGGTTGAACTAGTTTACAGTCCCATGAACAGTGTAAAAGTGTTCCTATTTCTCTACATCCTCTCCAGCACCTGTTGTTTCCTGACTTTTTAATGATC
>NW_012109807.1:9414838-9420394 GCF_000951045.1 Mandrillus leucophaeus | reverse complement strand
CCGAATTTGCAAATGCTGAGCCACTGCTCCTAGGTGAGATACAGGGTTAGCTTCCTGTGAGCCTCTGGTCAAAACATTTTCGTCAACTGGTTAACACATAACCTTATTTTATGTCTGCTCCTATTTAAAGACATTTGATATATCTTACAAATTATAGGCAGTATTTATTAAAACAAAACACTAGCCAAGAAAGGTTTAACATTTTCCTGACCATGGCTAACATGACTGTACATTTATTTGGCTTCTATCCTCACAAGAGTACTGTCCACTTAAAAAAAAAAAAGTTGTCTCGTGAATCCACAAATTTAACTGCTTTTTCATCGTCATACACTGTAGATGTCATAATACTTTAGCATTTTCTAGAATGGCTTCATGTAGTATAGACTGGTGAATTTCCTCCTTTGTATGTACTGTACTGTTGGCTCATTAACTTTGAACTCATAGCTAACAGCACTATGAATCATGCCTGAATGAAGCTTACATAACACACATTTCATCACAGCCTTCTTGCACTTAGCAGTACTTAAATGGGTGATCTACCCACCTCAGCCTCCCAAAGTACTGGGATTACAGGCGTGAGCCACTGCTCCTGGCCTGGACTACTTCATATTACCCCATAGATCTTGGAGTTTCTATTTTTGCATGTATGTGAAAACTTTATTGAGATATTATTCATGTAGCATACAATTCACCCATTTAAAGGCAGCACTTCAGCAGTACACTTAGGAGCCACTTCAAACAGCAAAATTACCAACAAAAAGCACCAGAATGGCCGGGCGTGGCGACTCAAACGCCTGTCATCCCAACACTTTCGGAGGCCGAGGCGAGCGGATAGCTTCAGCCCAGGAGTTCCAGACCAGCCCAGGCAACATGGCAAAACCCTGTCTCTACAAAAAAATACAAAAGTTTGCCGAGTGTGATGTTGTGTGCCTGTGGTCCCAGCTACTCACAGGGCTGAGGCGGGAGAATCATTTGAGCCCAGGAGGTCAAGGCTGCAGTGAGCCATGGTCACACCACTGCACTCCAGCCTCGGTGACAGAGCGAGACCTCATCTCAAACAAAAAACACCAAAATGTGAAAAAGATGGCACTAAAGAGACCCTAAAAGGCCACTTGTTTACAGTATGAGAGCTGAAACAAGAAGGCAGAGTGTCTCCCTGTTCAGCCTCAGATGGGAATATGTGTGTTGGGCAACTCAAAGTTCTCACCACTCTACGCACATTCACAAATAACTGAAATGGCTGTGATTTGATTTGGGGGTTACAAATTTTAGCAAATAGGTGAATTTGCAAATATGGAACCCATGAATAATGAGGATCAACTATTTTCCACCGAATTTTGGAAGATTTCAGCCATTATTAGTGTTTTTTTCTACCTCTTACTACCCTCTCCTGCTGTTCAGTTACATGTATACTGTACTACTTCATTTTTAAAAATTTAATTTAATTTAATTTAATTTAATTTTAAGACAGAGTCTCTCTCTGTCACTCCAGGCTGGAGTGTAGTGGTGCAATCTCAGCTCATTGCAACCTCCACCTCTTGGGTTCAAGTGATTCTCCTGCGTCAATCTCCAGAGTAGCTGGAATTACAGGTGTGCTCTACCACGCACAGCTAGTTTTTCCATTTTTAGTACAGATGGGGTTTCGCCATATTGGTCAGGCTGGTCTCAAACTCCTGACCTCAAGTGATCTACCCACCTCGGCCTCCCAAAGTTCTGGGATTATAGGCGTGAGCCACTGCTCCTGGCCTGGACTACTTCATATTACCCCACAGATCTTGGAGTTTCTATTTTTGCATGTATGTGACAACTTTATTGAGATATTATTCATATAGCATACAACTCACCCATTTAAAGTATATGATTCTGCGGTTTTTAGTATATTCACAGGGTTATGCAACTATCACCAACTATCACCAAAAATTTTTTTTAATTTGTCTTTGTTATAGAGAAGGGGGGGTCTCCCTATGTTGCCCAGGCTGGACTCAATCCTCGTGCTTTCAGCTTCCTGAAATGTGGGGATTCCAAACGTGAACCACTGCGCCTGGCCACCAAATCAATTTTTTTTCTTTTTTTTTTTTGAGACAGAGTCTCACTCTGTTGCCAGTCTGGAGTGCAGTGGTGCAATCTCAACTCACTGCAACCTCCACCTCCCAGGTTCAAGCAATTCTCCTCCCTCAGCCTCCCAAGTAGCTGGGACTACAGGCACGTGCCACCACACCCAGCTAATTTTTGTATTTTTCGTAGAGATGGGGTGTCACCCTGTTGACCATGATGGTCTTGATCTCTTGAGCTCATGATCCACCCACCTCAGCCTCCCAAAGTGCTGGGATTACAGGTGTGAGCCAATGCGCCCAGCCCCAAATCAATTTTAGAACATGTTCATCCCCCCTACAAGAAACTCTGTATCCCCTGGCCCCCTTCTCCTCATACATAGGCAACCATTAACCTACTTTCTGTCTCTAGAGATTTGCCTCATCTGGACATTTCATTAAATGGAATCATAATACGATATGTGATATTTTGTGGCTGGCTTCTGTCACTCAGCATAATGTTTTCAAGATTCATCCATGTTGTAGCACGTTTTGGTACTTCATTCCTTTTTATGACCATTGTATGCTGCTGTAGTTTGGGTAGAGATTGTTTGGCCCCACTGTATCTCATGTTGAAATTTCTTTTTTTTTTTTTTAATCTTTCTAAAAGACTTTTATTTTATTTATTTATTTTTATTATACTTTAAGTTCTAGGGTACATGTGCACAATGTGCAGGTTTGTTACATGTGTATACATGTGCCATGTTGGTGTGCTGCACCCATTAACTCGTCATATACATTAGGTATATCTCCTAATGTTATCCCTCCCCCTCCCCCACCCCATGACAGGCCCCAGTGTGTGATGTTCCCCTTCCCGTGTCCAGGTGTTCTCATTGTTCAATTCCCACCTGTGAGTGAGAACATGCGGTGTTTGGTTTTTTGCCCTTTCAATAGTTTGCTGAGAATGATGGTTTCCAACTTCACCCATGTCCCTACAAAGGACATGAACTCATCCTTTTTTTATGGCTGCATAGTATTCCATGGTGTATATGTGCCACATTTTCTTAATCCAGTCTATCATTGATGGGCATTTGGGTTGGTTCCAATTCTTTGCTATTGTGAATAGTGCCGCGATAAACATAGGTGTGCATGTGTCTTTATAGCAACATGATTTATAATCCTTTCGGTATATACCCAGTAATGGAATGGCTGGATCAAATGGTATTTCTAGTTCTAGATCCTTGAGGAATCCCCACGCTGTTTTCCACAATGGTTGAACTAGTTTACAGTCCCATGAACAGTGTAAAAGTGTTCCTATTTCTCTACATCCTCTCCAGCACCTGTTGTTTCCTGACTTTTTAATGATCGCCATTCTAACTGGTGTGAGATGGTATCTCATTGTGGTTTTGATTTGCATTTCTCTGATGGCCAGTGATGACGAGCATTTTTTCATGTGTCTGTTGGCTGCAAAAATGTCTTCTTTTGAGAAGTGTCTCAAAAGAGAAATTTCAACATGAGGTACCCCTCATCTCAGAGGGGTACCTGGCCATGTGGGGTGTCCGTCTGCCCCTACTGGGGGGTGCCTCCCATTTAGGCTACTCGGGGGTCAGGGACCCACTTGAGGAGGCAGTCTGTCCGTTCTCAGATCTCAAACTCCGTGCTAGAAGAACCACTACTCTCTTCAAAGCTGTCAGTCAGGGACATTTAAATCTGCAGAGGTTTCTGTTGCCTTTTGTTCAGCTATGCCCTGGCCCCACAGGTGGAGTCTACAGAGGCAGGCAGGCCTCCTTTAGCTGTGGTGGGCTCCACCTAGTTCGAGCTTCCCAGCCGCTTTGTTTACCTACTCAAGCCTCAGCAATGGCAGACTCCCCTGCCCCAGCCTCACTGCTGCCTTGCAGTTCAGACTGCTGTGCTAGCGATGAGCGAAGCTCCATGGGCATGGGACCCTCCGAGCCAGGTGCGGGATATAATCTCCTGGTGTGCCGTTTGCTAAGACCCTTGGAAAAGTGCAGTATTAGGGTGGGAGTGACCCGATTTTCCAGGTGCCGTCTGTCACAGATTCCCTTGGCTAGGAAAGGGAATTCCCTGAACCCTTGCACTTCCTGGGTGAGGCGAGGCCTCGCCCTGCTTCAGCTCATGCTCGGTGGTCTACACCCACTGTCCTGCACTCACTGTCCGACAAGCCCCAGTGAGATGAAACCAGTACCTCAGTTGCAAATGCAGAAATCACCCATCTTCTGCATCACTCACGCTGAGAGCTGTAGACTGGAGCTGTTCCTATTCGGCCATCTTGGAACCCCCCCCCCATGTTGAAATTTGATCCCCGGTGTTGGAGGTGGGGCCTGGTGGGAGGTGTTTGGGCTATAAGGTCGGGTTCTTCATGAATGGCTTGGTGCCATCATTGCAGTAATGAGTGAGTTAGTTCCCATGATAGCTGGTTGTTGAAAGAGCCTAGCACCTCCCTTCTCTCTCTGCTACTTCTGTGCTGGTGCCATGTGATCTCTGCACACACCAACTCCCCTTCACCTTCCGCCATGAGTGGAAGCAGCCTGAGTCCTCACCAGAAGCAGATGCTGGCACCATGCTTCCTTCACGGCTGGCAGAAATGCGAGCCAAGTAAACCTCTTTCCTTTATAAATTACCCAGGTGTTCCTTTATAGCACACAAATGACTGATATATAGAGAGAGACCACATTTTGTTTTCTGTTCATTAGTTGCTGAACTTGAGTTGTTTCTATGTTTTAGCTATTGCAAATAATGCTGCTATAAAATTAATGCACAAATTGTGTGGATTTTTTTTTTTTCAATTCTTTTATATACATCATTAGGAATGGAATGTTTGGGTCATATGGTAACTAAATTTAAGTCTTTTTTTAAATCCAGTATTTTACTGTTTTGAAAGCCCCCAGCTAAACTGGGGGTCCGGTACCACAGGGCCTAGCAACACTGCCCTAACACGAAATAAACAGGAGCAGGATGTGGGTTGTTTACACAGTGCCTTTCATTACTTCTAACTGTGGAGAGCCTGCTGCCCGGTTGTCTGACCCATGGCCAGGTGTCCCTCTCTGGGAAACTTGTTTAGACTGGCAGACACCCTTGTCGCTCTTGTCTGACCCATGTCCAGTTTATGCCTGCCTGCCCATTGCTGTGGTGCCAGGAGCCTGGCCTTGTGTTCTCCCTGGCATCCCAGGGAAAATTCGGCCTGGCGTACCCCCTGGTTCTTCAGATGGAGGGCGCAGTACACCATAATCAGAAACAAGCTCGAAGATTTGTTACTTTCAGATCCTGGGCAGGGAAGGCACAGTGAGTCAGGAGGATGTCTCCCGTCCCTGGCTCACACGAAGCAGCAACAAAGGGTCAGTCAGAGAGAGAGAGAGAGAGAGAGAGAGAGAGAGAGAGAGGCAGCAACTGACAGTATGTATAAGGAGGCTCACCAGAGCCCAGGAGTATAGATAAGGAAATAGGATGTGGGTCACCTTAAGTTCATGCACAAATGCCGGAATGTTCCATTAAGCAGAAGCAGCAG
>NW_012109807.1:9413137-9414788 GCF_000951045.1 Mandrillus leucophaeus | reverse complement strand
GTGCCTTTCATTACTTCTAACTGTGGAGAGCCTGCTGCCCGGTTGTCTGACCCATGGCCAGGTGTCCCTCTCTGGGAAACTTGTTTAGACTGGCAGACACCCTTGTCGCTCTTGTCTGACCCATGTCCAGTTTATGCCTGCCTGCCCATTGCTGTGGTGCCAGGAGCCTGGCCTTGTGTTCTCCCTGGCATCCCAGGGAAAATTCGGCCTGGCGTACCCCCTGGTTCTTCAGATGGAGGGCGCAGTACACCATAATCAGAAACAAGCTCGAAGATTTGTTACTTTCAGATCCTGGGCAGGGAAGGCACAGTGAGTCAGGAGGATGTCTCCCGTCCCTGGCTCACACGAAGCAGCAACAAAGGGTCAGTCAGAGAGAGAGAGAGAGAGAGAGAGAGAGAGAGAGAGAGGCAGCAACTGACAGTATGTATAAGGAGGCTCACCAGAGCCCAGGAGTATAGATAAGGAAATAGGATGTGGGTCACCTTAAGTTCATGCACAAATGCCGGAATGTTCCATTAAGCAGAAGCAGCAGGAAAAGTGGGGAGCTGCGAGGTGAGAGAACCGCTTTTAAGTTCTTACCGCTGGTCACCCGCTTGAATCATTTGGGTGTGTTGTTCTGCTTCTACTGCCTAGGCAGCAACCTTTGCTGTGTCATTCCCATGACATTTATCACTGTTGTTTTGGGGGTTTGCCTGCTGACTTCACTCCTGCCTCTACCAAATGGTCACTCTCCACCAGCTCTGTGTGTGTGTGTGTGTGTGTGTGTGTGTTTGTGTGTGTATTAGCCCTTGCATGTGTGTGTATTATCTTGCGTTGCTGAAAAGTAATATCTGAGACTGGGTAATTTATAGAGGTTTAATTGGCTCCTGGTTCTGCAGCCTGTAGGGAGCATGGCAGAGGCATCGGCTCGGCTTCTGGGGGGACCTCAGGGAGCTTTTCCTCACAGTGGAAAATGAAGCAGGAGCAGACATCTCACATAGCAGAGCAGGAGCAAGAGAAAGAGAAAGAGAGTAGGGGGCCAGGCGCAGTGGCTCACACCGGGAATCCCAGCACTTTGGGAGGCCAAGGTGGCAGATCACTTGAGGTCAGGAGTTTGAGAACAGCCTGGCCAACATGGTTGAACCCTGTCACTACAAAAAAACACAAAAATTAGCTGGGCGTGATGGTGCACACCTGTGATCCCAGCTATTCAGGGGGCTGAGGCCCGAGAATCACTTGAACCCGGAAGGCGGGGGTTGCAGTGAGCCAAGGTTGTGCCACTGCACTGCAGCCTGGGTAACAGAGCGAGACCCTGTCTTAAAAAAAAAAGAGAGAGAGAGAAAGAGAGCGCAGTGAGGCAGACGCCACACACTTTAAAATGACCAGATCTCATGTGAACTCAGTTACGATCGCAATGACAGCACCAAGAAGACGGCGCTAAACCATTCATGAGAATTCCACCCCATGTTCCGACCACCTTTCATCAGGCCCCATCTTCAATACTGGGGATTACAATTCCACCTGAGAGTAGGTGGGGTCATGTGTTGAAATTGTGTCGGTATGTGATTGTGTGTGTTTCCCACTGCACTCAGAATCCAGTCATGTGTCATTGACCCCACACCGTCAGGTGGCCGCTGCCAGCCCTCTCCCCTCCTGCAGCCCTCTCCCCTCC
>NW_012109807.1:9408309-9409922 GCF_000951045.1 Mandrillus leucophaeus | reverse complement strand
TAATCAGGAGGAAAGACAGAGAGAATCTCATGGCGCCCAGAGGAAATGCGACCACTGTGGAGGAGGAATCGAATCTGCTGAGGCTGAGACACTCGGCTACCCAGTGGGTGTCTCTGGCAAAACACACGAGAAAATGCAAGCCCAGTCAGGGGAATCGTCTATCTCCCTGTTCTGACAGATAAATGAAAGTACTGAATTAATGACATCGCCGTAAAAGATTCCCTCTGGTCTCAGTCATCTCCTATCAAAAATAGGGATGGGTGTTGTATCCAGGTGACAGGAACCTGTGACTTGAACAGAGAATTAACTATAATATGACGAGTTAATGGGTGCAGCACACCAACACGGCACACGCATACATACGTAACAAACCTGCACGTTGTGCACATGTACCCTGGAACATAAAGCGTAATAATAATAAAAAAGACTTGTTTACAGGTATAGAGTTTTTGACCACCAAAAGGACAAAACGGGAAGTCTAAGGTATCAGGGAAGTAGCAGTGGCTGGAAGCAAGCACCACCTCTAGGGCTGGGAAACTCAGAGATGAAAGAGAAAGATCTAGAGACTTCGAAGAGCTAAAACTCTGACCCCGCTGCTCCGCTGGTGCTGGTGTCTTCAAGGAGCACAATGAGGGGGGTTCTGCGAGTGTCGGGAAATCTGCAAACGGCTGCGGCGGGAAGGAACTGGCAATGCCAGGGCGAGGAAGTGTTACAAGGGCACGCTCTCAGGGGTGGGAAGCAGACAGGAAGGATCCAGTCCCTTTTCCTCCTGCCCCACAGTCTCCCTCAAATGCCTCTTGGGATAGCCTAACAGGGAGCGTCCGGCAAAGCAAAAGTATGGTTTGCAAAGCCAGACCCCGCATTGCCCAGTGGAGAAGAGTAGGTGGGTTTGGAGCTGAGAGACCGTGACTTAATAGCTGGCACCAGGGAGGGCCCATCTGTAAGGCTGCCCACCCACTTTGGGCTTCTAGGACTCTTCCTGCTTTTTACTGTTTTTGAAACAGTATTTACTTATATTGGTTTACCTTTGTGCTGCTATGGCAGCATACCTGAGGCTGAGTCATTTATAATAAATGGACACATATTTCTCACGGTTCTGGAGGCAGGTAGGTCCAAGCAGCTTTGGTATCTGGTGAGGGTCTGGTCTGTGTTTCCACAACGATGTCTTGAATGCTGTATCCTCCAGAGGGGAGGAACACTTATCTTCCCACACAGATTTGGGCCCACTATGCTGTTCTCCTGTAAAGGAAATCAGAGCTTGTTGGAGGGAGTCAACACAAGATGTCAGGACACCCAAGAAGTAAGGTAAGCCTGGAACATGCTGCTGCTGTTAGAAAGAAGGGGAGCTCTCTCCTTGTCTCAGGTAATGTTGGAAAAGGATGAGAAGAAGCCACAGATAGAAGACTCCCATTGCTAGAGTGAATTGCAGACTATGCATGGAAAATAATTATGATCATTGGTATAAACTGAGCCATGGGTCCATGAAGCTATATATATTTTTTTTTTTTTGAAACGGAATCTCGCTCTGTCGCCCAGGCTGGAGTGCAGTGGCACGATCTCGGTTCGCTGCAAGCTCCACCTCCCGGGTTCACGCCATTCTCCTGCCTCAGCCT
>NW_012109807.1:9403649-9405324 GCF_000951045.1 Mandrillus leucophaeus | reverse complement strand
TGATCCGCCCGTCTCGGCCTCCTAAAGTGCTGGGATTACAGGCTTGAGCACCGCGCCCGGCCATAGGGCTAGATACTCTTAAAAGTGCCTAGCAGTGCAGTGCTGGACCAGACCCCTAGCCTGTGTATGCCTCAGCTTCCTCGTCACCAGACAGGCATAATCATCCCTGCCTTGCTTGCTTCACAGGCCTAATGTGGACTGGAGTGCTTTGGAGAAAGTTGAAACTGTACAGGTATCAAAGAATGTCTTCTAGAAGAGCTGCTCCCATAATTCTGCAGACGTATTATGCTTTTTCTTAATCCCCTGCTGAAGCAAATCAGAAGTTCATTGCTTCCTACTAGAATTTGCTACACGTTTGTTTTTCTGTAAGACCAAGACCCCAGGATCCAAGACCCTCTGATTCAAGATCAGAGTCCTGTGTCTCAGCAATGATTCTGTTTATTAAGCAAAGCAGAGACTGTCTGCTCGGCTGCATGTCATGTGTGCTGGATGCACTGTGGACGTCTGACTAGACACGAAGTGCTCCCCTTTGGGATGGACTGTCCCCGGAACTCTTCTCCTTGGATTCTTCCAACAGTCCTGAGTTCACTGAATTTTATATTTTCCATAAAAATGACTTATGAAATAAAAGGTTGCGATTTTTCATGTGTATATCTTTGTAAGATTTCTCACACGAGTAAATCCTCAAATCAGTAGGGGGAAAACCTTTATCAGATTAAACGGAACAATATCGTATTTGTGTCTCTCTGGTGGAACTGCCAGGCAGTGACTCTGTCAATGGGTTGACATCTCAACACTCTGTTCATTCTAGACTCAGTGTCTCTTCTCATTTATGACGTCCCCCCACATCTCTGCTGTGACAATTCAGACTCTGTGCGGAGTGGCAGTGGGCAGTGACCGTCACGTTTCCAATGAACAGAAACGTCCTTTGTTCCGTAGGGATGGTGGCTGGAAAGTTTCCTTCGGAGGCGCTGCTAAACAAGCCGATTTTATTTCCTCAGGAAGGAAATAGAACCGTCTCCCAGATTTCCCTGCTTTTCAGAAGGCCTGGGGGCAAGTTTTTCAAGGTGTTCTGATCCCAAGTTTGCAGCAGCCTTTCCAAACAGAATTTATGCATTTATGTATTTATTTTGAGGCAGGGTCCTGCCCTGTCACCCAGGCTGGAGTGCAGTGGCACAATCATTGCTCACTGCAGCCTCAGCCTCCTGGGCTCAAGCGGTCCTCCCACCTCAGCCTCCCGAGTAGCTACGACTACAGGCGTGTGTCATCACGCCAGGCTAATATTTTAATTTTTTGTAGACATGGGGTTTTGTTTTGCCATGTTGCCCAGGCTGGTCTCAAACTCCTGGGCTCAAGCGATCCACCCGCCTCGGCCTCCTGAAGTGCTGGGGTTACAGTTGTGAGCCACTGTGCCCAGCCAAAATCTTTTTGTTACCATCAGAGATGGTTTTCCCTGAATGGGGATGAGCAGGATTCATTTACAACTGGGTTCCTCAAGTGAGATCTAATGACACTTCCTCAGAAATAAAAATATTGCAGGGTCAGGTGCAGTGGCTCACGCCTATAATCCCAGCACTTTTGGGAGGCCAAGGCAGCAGGCGGATCATCTGAGGTCAGCAGTTCAAGACCAGCCTGACCAACATGGTGAAACCCTGTCTCTACTAAAAATACAAAA
>NW_012109807.1:9400027-9401759 GCF_000951045.1 Mandrillus leucophaeus | reverse complement strand
AAGCTCCACCTCCCGGGTTCACGCCATTCTCCTGCCTCAGCCTCCCGAGTAGCTGGGACTACAGGTGCCCGCCACCTCGCCCGGCTAATTGTTTGTATTTTTAGTAGAGACGGGGTTTCACCATGTTGACCAGGATGGTCTCCATCTCCTGACCTCGTGATCTGCCCGCCTCGGCCTCCCAAAGTGCTGGGATTACAGGTGTGAGCCACGGCACCCGGTCGATGGGGGATAGTTTCTTAAAGAAACTCACAGCGAATCTTCCCCGCAGAGCTGGCTGTCTGCTGGGCCTGCAGCTGCCACCTGGCAGGCATGGGAGATGGGGCCAGGCTGCTTCCTGAGGATGGCCGAGGGGTAAGGACGCTCTTTTCCCTCCTGTTTTTTTAAAATTGTACATCGATAATTTATAGTTGTATAAATTGTTGGAGTACAAAGTGATGGTATGACTTATGATTCTTTTTTTAGAGTGTGGGAGTCTTGCTCGGTTACCCAGGCTGGATTTCAGCGCCATGATCATAGCTCACTGCAGCCTCAAACTCCTGGCCTTAAGCGATCCTCTTGCCTCAGCCTCTCAAGTAGCTGGGAGTATAGGCATGTGCCACCACACCTGGCTAATTTTTTATACTTTTTTTTTTTTTAGAGATAGGATCTTGCATGTTGCCCAGGCTGGTCTCCAACTTCTGGCTGCAAGTGAACTTCCCGCTTCAGCCCCACAAAGTGCCGGGATTACAGGCATGAGCCTCCGTGCCCATCCATGATTTATGATTCTTGATGGTACCAAATTGAGCTACTAAACTAGCCGACCCGGCGTTGCCCTGCCTCGGGGCTGCCTGCGATGTGGGTTGACAAAGCCTCCTTGGTTAGGTCACTGGAATTAGGTTTCCTGTTGCTCGTGGCTGCAGACATCCTAACAGATATGTGAGGAGACCACCTCCAGCTCACCAAATCCACCCCCCTCCTTTCTTCTCAGTAATCAGTTTGCATTTGCTATTTCGTTCACGCTGTGTTCCCTACCCCCGCCTGCTTCTACTCAGGTGGAGTGAGCCTCCTCCCAGCCAATTACTGGAAACTTCTGCCAAGGAGCATCTTGGAGCCTCTCTCACCCCAGTTCTCACCAAATACAGGCACTTCCTCGGAGAGGACGGCAGAGGGCGCAGATTTAGCTTCTGTCCTGAGAATGAAAGTTCCAAACGGCAAGTCAACGAAGCAGCCACACTGGAAATGGGGTGCCTCCATCGCCTGGGGCTGTGGGCTGCCATCCCCTGCCAAGCTCTGGCTCTGCCACCAGGTCCGGTGACATGGGCAAGTCACTTCCTGTCGCCCTGGCCCCCAGCTCCTCATGTGTAAACACGGGTTGAACGGGCCTCTTCCAACTGGCTGGGTTTCATCTGCTGGCTGAGAACAATGGTCCCAGTGTGCCAGCCAAGAGCAAGCCTTTCACGCCCAGACTCAGCCTCAGGGACTGCAGGGGCCAGCTCCCCCAGAGTGGCCCAGGACAATGATGTCAACTCTGAATCAACACCCACACAGAAAGGACCCAGTCCTTTCAGCCTCTCAGACTCTCTCAAACTGTAACGAAATGGCTGGGGTTTTTTTTTTTTTTGAGACGGAGTCTGGCTCTGTCGCCCAGGCTGGAGTGAAGTGGCCGGATCTCAGCTCACTGCAAGCTCCGCCTCCCGGGTTCACGCCATTCTCCTGCCTCAGCCTCCCGAGTAGCTGGGACTACAGGCGCCCG
>NW_012109807.1:9389969-9396022 GCF_000951045.1 Mandrillus leucophaeus | reverse complement strand
TAATGCCTCCCTTATCTGAATCTAGGAAAGATTAACTCAGGAAAAAAAACACTGAAGTCTGACGCTTTTAAAGGTCTCAGAGAGAATCTTTTTACCAAAGGCTACCATCTTTTTTTTTTTCCCAGCACAGACGGGGTTTCTTCATATTGGCCAGGCTGGTCTTGAACTCCCGACCTCAGGTGATCCACCCGCCTCAGCCTCCCAAAGTGCTGGGATTACAGGCGTGAGCCACCGCGCCCGGCCCATCTATTCTTTCTGAGGGCAGCTCTAAGATTACCTGGGATACTTTCTTTATTTTTTTTATTTTTCTTTTTTGAGACAGGGTCTTGCTCTGTTGCCCAGGCTGGAGGGCAGTAGTGCAATGAAAGCTCACTGCAGCCTCAAACTGCCAGGCTCTAAGGATCTTCCCACCTTAGCCTCCCGAGTAGCTGGAACTACAGGTGCGCACCACCATGCCCAGCTAATTTTTAAAAATTATTTTCGGAGATGGAATCTCGCTATGTTGCCAGGGCTGGTCTCAAACTCCTGGGCTCAAGCGATTCTCCTGCCTCGGCCTCCCAAAGTGCTGGGATTACAGGCATTAGCCACAATGTCCGGCTGAGGGATTTGTTCATCTGAACCACAAGACAGCTTTTGTTAGGCACACTTTCCCGTAACCTGTGTCCCCACCTCTGTAACCTCAGGATGATGTAAAAACTTCAGTGGCTTGACTCCTCCTTTGAGTCTTATATTTTGTATGTCTCTTGTGTTCATATTCATGTCAATAAATTTGTACATCCACACCAAAAAAAATTATGTTCCTCTTTTTCCTGTTTTTTTTTTTTTCTCCTACCTCAACCTCCCTAGTAGCTAGGATTACACACCCAGCTAATTTTTGTATTTATAGTAAAGATGGGGTTTCACCATGTTGGCCAGACTGGTCTTGAACTCCTGACCTCAAGTGATCTGCCCTCCTCGGCCTCCCAAAGTGTTGGGATTACAGGCGGGAGCCACCACACCCGACCCTTTTTTCCTATTGATCTGTCTTTTGTTACAGAGTTGTCCCAGCTAGGAACTTATGAGGGTTGAGAAAATAAATTATACATTTTTTTCTCCCCTTCACATGCAAATTCCTATGTTGATGCCCTCACCACCAGTGTGGCTATATTGGGAGATAGGGCCTATAAGGAACCAATCAGGGTTAAATGAGGTGAAGTCATGAGGGTGGGACCCTGTTTTGCAGGCTGAGTGACCTTGTAAGAAGAGACACCACGGCTGGGCATGGTGGCTCATGCCTTTATTTCAACACTTTGGGAGGCCAAGTGAGGATGATCGCTTGAGTCCAGGAGTTTGAGACAAGCCTGGGCAACATGCTGAAACGTCATCTCTACAAAAAAGTACACAAATTAGCTGGGTGTGGTGGCATGCACCTGTAACCCCAGCTACTCGGGAGTCTGAGGCATGAGTATCGCTTGAACCCGGGAGGCAGAGACTGCAGTGAGCTGAGATCGCATCACTGTGTCCGAGATGTGTTAACCAGAGCAACTCCACCTTGACTAAGAGCTGGGTAAGATGAGGTGGAACCCTACTAGGCTGCTTTCCCAGGCAGTTAAGACATATTCCAAGTCACAGGATGAGATAGGAGGTCCTCACAAGATACAGGTCATAAAGACCTTACTAATAAAATAGGTTGCAGTAAAGAAGCTGGCCGAATCCTGCCAAAACGAAGATGGCCACAGGAGTGACGGTCTTCCTCACTGCTACACTCCCACCAGCGCCATGACAGTTTACAGATGCCATGGCAACATCAGGAAGTTACCCTATATGATCTAATAAAGACGGGCATGAATAATCCACCCCTTGTTTAGCGTATCATCAAGAAATAACCATAAAAATAGGCAACCAGCAGCCCTTGGGGCTGCTCTGTCTATGGAGTAGCCATTCTTTTATTCCTATACTTTCTTTTTTTTTTTTTTTTGGAGACAGAGTCTTGGAGTCTCACTGCCACCCAGGCTGGAGTGCAGTGGCGCCATCTCGGCTCGCTGCAAGCTCCGCCTCCCAGATTCACACCATTCTCCTGCCTCAGCCTCCCCAGTAGCTGGGACTACAGGCGCCCGCCACCACGCCTGGCTAATTTTTTGTATTTTTGGTAGAGACGGGGTTTCACCATGTTAGTCAGGATGGTCTCGATCTCCTGACCTTGTGATTCGCCAGCCTCGGCCTCCCAAAGTGCTGGGATTACAGGCGCCCGGCCTATTCCTTTACTTTCTTAATAAACTTGCTTTCACTTTGCACTGAAGACTCGCCCTGAATTCTTTCTTGCAGGAGATCCAAGAACCCTCTCTTGGGGTCTGGATTGGGACCCCTTTCCTGTAACAACCATACTCAAGCCTGGGTGATGGAGCAAGACCCTGTCTCTAAATAAATAAGAAGGAAAAAAGAAAAAGCTCCTTTATTCCTTGTTGTGTTTCCGCTGTAACAGTGCCACTTAGAGGACAAGAGCCAGAAGCTTGGTTTGGATAGGGCGTGTAGTTGGTGAACAAACAAGAGACAGGCTCTGGCTGGAATGGGGTGGGTGGTTGGTCCAAGCCCGACAATTTTTCCTTAACATATGATACTCACTGGTTCCAAGTGCTGGGTGCTGTACACCCAGCGGACACATGGGTCCAGAAGACAGAGTTACAGGGAGGTTTAGAGAAGCGAGGGGTCAGGAGAATGGGGCAATGTCCAGGGCTGGGGGCCAGGCATGGCATTCCACTGCTGCAACTGTAGGCCTGTTGATTGTTCCCCTGGGACTGGCCAGAGCAGCCCCATCTTAGCATTCTCTTCCTGTGGCCCCATAAGAACTTGTAGAGTGGTTATAACACGTGTATTGGATTAGAGACTAAAGTACGCCATCCCAAAATAGACTTCTTTGACGTATTTCAAGATGGCTATTCAGAGAGCCCGCAGGCACAGGGGTAGCCCTGAAAAGCTGTCCTTTCGTAAAAGAAATTTACATCCATAAAGGGAATCTACATTAATCAACAGTGGATGCAAGCAGAAGCTTTCTCTAGGACCCCTTAGGTGTCAAAAGTCGGAGCTAGGAAGGATCATATCTCGGAAAGAGACTAGGCACCTGCCCACACAGAGACTGTCACAAGCCATCACTATTCCGCAGGCAGTTCGAGATTACCTGAGACTTTAGCTGCATAATAAGACTTTTTTTTTTTTTTTTTTTTTTTTTGAGACAGGATCTTGCTCTGTCACCTAGGCTGAAGTGCAGTGGCATGATCATAGCTCACTGCAGCCTTGAACTCCTGAACTCCTGGGTTCAGGCAATCGATCCTCCTACCTCAGCCTCCTGAGTAGCCGGAGCTAGCAGCATGCGCCATCATGCCTGGCTAACTAAAAAAAAATTTTAGAGATGGGGGGTCTCACCATGTTGCCCAGGCTGGTCTTGAACACCTAGACTCAAGCGATCCTCCTGCCTTGGCCTCCCAAAGTGTTGGGACTACAGGCGTGAGCCACCACGCCCATACGATATTTTATTCACTATGCATTGCTTCCCCCACCCTCTCACAGCTTGTCACCACCTTCACCATCTGCCACCATCTGGTGTCATAACTCACTGCAGCCAGAAGTTCAAAACCCTATTCCAATGCTATAAAAACTTCAGGCCGGGTGCAGTGGCTCCCGCCTGTAATCCCAACACTTTGGGAGGCCGAGGCGGGTGGATCACCTGAGGTCAGCAGTTCAAGACCAGCCTGGCCAACATGGTGAAACACCATCTTTACTAAAAATACAAAAATTAGCCGGGCGTGGTGGTGGGATGCCTGTAATCCTAGCTACTCGGGAGGCTGAGACAGGAGAATCGCTTGAACCCGGGAGGCGGAGGTTGCAGTGAGCCGAGATCATGCCATTGCACTCCAGCTGGGCAATGAGAGCGAAACTCCATCTCAAAAAAACAAACAAAAACTTCAATCTTCTGGCCTTTCTTTGAGTCTTAACATTTTGTGAGACTCTCATGTGTATGCATGTAATACATTTGTATGCTTTTCCTCCCGTTAAACTGTCTGCTGTCAGGTGTTTTTATTTTTCTCAGAGACTCAAATATCAACTCTTCAAGGAGTAGGAGGAAAATTGTCTTCTCCCCAGTAGTTACTATTCTAGAGTCTGAGAAAATGTCATCACCACAAATATACTCGGGGAAATAATACAAAGGGAAAGAATTCTTTTCACAAAGGTACTCTTTGTAAAGAGAAGTTAGAATCGAGCTAGTGCCTGAGTCTAGGAAAATGTGTTAATCTTCTCAGGCTGCCATAATAAACATCACAGATTGGGTGGCTTATACAAAAGAAATTGGCTGGGTGTAGTGGCTCACGCCTGTAATCCCAGCACTTTGGGAGGCCGAGGAGGGTGGATCACCTGAGGTCAGGAGTTTGAGACCAGCCTGACCAATATGGTGAAACCCCTTCTCTACTAAAAATACAAAAATTAGCCAGGTGTGGTGGTGGACGCCTGTAGTCCCAGCTACTCGGGAGGCTGAGACAAGAGAATTGCTTGAACCTGGAGATGGAAGTTGCAGTGAGCTGAGATAGCGCCACTGCACCCTAGCCTGAGCGACAGAGTGAGACTCTGTCTCAAACAAACAAACAAACAAAAACAGAAATTTATTTTCTTCAGAACCATCTTCTCAACTAGGCCTTGCCTTTTAGGTTTCTGTGTTCATCTCTGCATTGTCCAATTTTAGCAAGAACCCTGCTAAGTTGGCTTAGCCAGAACTGCCACCCTCATTATCTGATCACCCTTGATATCAGATCAGGTTCCTCATCTTCCCCAACCCCAAGGCGATGTCCCAACACCCAGGCCTGTGAGGTGGGTTTAGACAGAAGCCCTCTGACTCCTGAGGCTTCCTCTTAGTAGTTTTCCAGCCACTGAACCCCATCTGCCCCGGGTAGCTATGCATTTCCCTTTTCCTTGTTACATTTGGAATCGGGCCCACTCTGTCATCCCTGCTGCAGAGGCCCGTTGCAGTAGAGCCTAAAGCTATAGCCTGAGTAAAATAAACAAGTCTTGAATAAAGTCTGCCTTCCTGCCTTGAACAGGTACCATTTATTAATTTTTCTTTAACAATTAAGGTGCTGTGACTCAGATAGGATCAGTGTATTAGCCCGTTCTCACACTGTGATAAAGAACTGCCCAAGATTGGGTAATTTATAAAGCAAAATGGTTTAATTGATTCGCAGTTCCACAGGGCTGGGGAGGTCTCAGGAAATTTACAGTCATGATTGGAAGGGTAAGCAAACACACGTCCTTCTTCACATGACAGCAGCAAGGAGAAGCGCAGAGCAAAGTTGGGGGAAAGCCCCTTATAAAACCATCAGATCTCACGAGAACTCACTCACTATCATCAGAACAGCAGCACGGAAGTAACCACCCCCATGATTCAATTACCTCCCACCGGGTCCCTCCCATCGCACTAGGGGATTACAGGAACTACAGTTGAAGATGAGATTTGGGTGGGGACACAGCCAACCCGTATCAATCAGATTCATCGTTGGACTCCCGGGCTTCCTATCCAGCATCCTAAGTGTGCATCACTGAAGCCTTTAGTCTTCACTCCTGACTGATTTGGGATCCATTGGTGAGTCAGACTCCTGAACCATTGCTCCAGTCAAATGACTGTCGAAGTTGGTGAGCACAGATTCCTTTTTTTTTCTTTTATTTTTTAATCATTTCTTTTTTTTTTCTTCTTTAAGTTCTGGGATACATGTGCTGAACATGCAGGTTTGTTACATAGGTATACATGTGCCATGGTGGTTTGCTGCACCCATCAACCCATCACCTAGATTTTAAGCCCTGCATGCATTAGGTATTTGTCCTAATGCTCTCCCTCCCCATGTCCCCCACCCCACAACAGGCCCCGGTGTGTGGTGTTCCCCTCCCTGTGTCCATGTGCTCTCATTATTCAGTTCCCACTTATGAGTGAGAATATGCAGTGTTTGGTTTTCTGTTGCTGTGTTAGTTTGCTGAGGATGATGATTTCCAGCTTCATCCATGTCCCTGCAAAGGACATGAACTCATTCTTTTTT
>NW_012109807.1:9388726-9389914 GCF_000951045.1 Mandrillus leucophaeus | reverse complement strand
GGAATTGCCACACTGTCTTCCACAGTGGTTGAACTAATTTACACTCCCATCAACAATGTAAAAGTGTTCCTATTTCTCTGCATCCTTACCAGCATCTGTTGTTTCCAGACTTAATAACTGCCATTCTAACTGGTATGAGATGGTATCTCATTGTGATTTTGATTTGCATTTCTCTAATGACCAGTGATGATGAGCTTTTTTCATGTTTGTTGGCCACATGAATGTCTTCTTTTGAGAAGTGTCTGTTCATATACTTCGTCTACTTTTTGATAGGGTTGTTTGTTTTTTTCTTGTAAATTTGTTTAAGCTCCTTGTAGATTCTGGTTATTACACCTTTGTCAGATGGAAAGATTGCAAAAATTTTCTCCCATTCTGTAGGTTACCTGTTCACTCTGATAATAGTTTCTTTTGCTGAGCGGAAGCTCTTTAGTTTAATTAGATCCCATTTGTCAATTTTGGCTTTTGTTGCAGTTGCTTTTGGTGTTTTATTCACGTCATCTTTGCCCATGACTATGCCCTGCATATCATGGCCTAGGTTTTCTTCTAGGGTTTTTATGGTTTTAGGTTTTACATTTAAGTTTTTAATCCATCTTGAGTTAATTTTTGTATAAGGTGTATACAATCTTATATAAGGTGTAAAGAAGGAGTATAAGAAAGATTGTATAAGGTGTATACAATCTTGTATAACATGTAAGGAAGGAGTCCAGTTTCTGTTTTATGTATATGGCTAGCCAGTTTTCCCAGCACCATTTATTAAATAGGGAATCCTTTCCCGATTGCTTGTTTTTGTCAGGTTTGTCGAAGATGAGGTGGTTGTAGATGTGTGGTGTTATTTCTGAGGCCTCTGTTCTGCTCCATTGGTCTATATATCTGTTTTGGTACCGGTGTCATGCTGTTTTGGTTACTGTAACCTTGTAATATAGTTTGAGGCCAAGTAGCATGATGCCTCCAGCTTTGTTGTTTTTGCTTAGTATTGTCTTGGCTACACAGGCTCTGTTTTGGTTCCATATGCAATTTAAAGTAATTTTTCTAGTTCTGTGAAGAAAGTCAATGGTAGCTTGATGGGAATAGCATTGAATCTATAAATTACTTTGGAAAGTATAGCCATTTTTCACGATATTGATTCTTCCTATTCATGAGCATGGAATTTTTTCCATTTGTTTGTATGTTCTCTTATTTCCTTGAGCA
>NW_012109807.1:9382899-9384196 GCF_000951045.1 Mandrillus leucophaeus | reverse complement strand
TCTCAATTTCAGAACTTGTTATTGGTCTGTTCAGGGATTCGACTTCTTTCTGGTTTAGTCTTAGAGGGTATGTATGTCCAGGGATTTATCCATTTCTTCTAGATTTTCTAGCTTATTTTTGTAGAGGTGTTCATAGTATTCTCTGATGGTAGTTTGCATTTTTGTGGGGTCAGTAGTGATCTCCCCTTTATCATTTTTTCTTGTGTCTATTTGATTCTTCTCTTTTCTTCTTTATTAGTCTGGCTGGTGGTCTATCTATTTTGTTAATCTTTTCAAAAAACAACCTCCTGGATTCATTGATTTTTTTGAAGGGTTTTTCATTTCTCTATCTCTCTCAGTTTTGCTCTGATCTTAGTTATTTCTTGTCGTCTGCTAGCTTTTGAATTTGTTTGCTCTTGCTTCTCTAGTTCTTTTAATTGTGATTTTAGGGTGTCAATTTTAGATCTTTCCTACTTTCTGCTGTGGACAGTTAGTGCTATACATTTCCCTCTAAACACTTCTTTAGATGTGTCCCAGAGATTCTGGTATGTTGTCTTTTTGCTCTCCTTGGTTTCAAAGAACTTGTTTATTTCTGCCTTGATTTTGTTATTTACCCAGTAGTCATTCAGGAGCAGGTTGTTCAGTTTCCATGTAGTTGTGAGGTTTTGAGTGAATTTCTTAATCATGAGTTCTAATTTGATTGCACTGTGGTGTGAGAGGTTGCTTGTTATGATTTTCATTCTTTTGCATTTCCAATTTGCATTTCCAATTATGTGGTCAATTTTAGAATAAGTGTGATGTGGTGCTGAGAAGAATGTATATTCTGTTGATTTGGGGTGGAGAGTTCTGTAGATGTCTATTAGGTCTGCTTGGTCTAGAGCTGAGTTCAAGTTCTGAATATCTTTGCTAATTTTCTGTCTTGTTGATCTGTCTAATATTGAGAGTGGGGTGTTAAAGTCTCCCCTAGGGAGATGTCATATCATTTACAAATAACAATAGTTTATTCTCTTTCCTTTCGATTCTTATCAATTTCAATATTTTACTTTTCTTATTAATGCTGTTGGTCAAAATTTTTTCTGATCTTTATGAAAATCCATGTAAAATTTCTCTACTAAGTATATTATGTGCTGTAGGTTTTGACATTATAACTTTTGTAAAGTTTAGGTACTTCTTTTTTTATTCCTAGTTTGCTCAGTTTTTAATAATAAATTGTGTTGAACTTTATTAAATGATTTTTCTACACTGAGATAATATTATCACTTTCTACTTTATTTTATTTTATTTTATATATTTTGAGATAGAGTCTCACTCTGTCAGC
>NW_012109807.1:9382169-9382849 GCF_000951045.1 Mandrillus leucophaeus | reverse complement strand
GGAGCAGGTTGTTCAGTTTCCATGTAGTTGTGAGGTTTTGAGTGAATTTCTTAATCATGAGTTCTAATTTGATTGCACTGTGGTGTGAGAGGTTGTTTGTTATGATTTCCATTCTTTTGCATTTCTAATTTGCATTTCCAATTATGTGGTCAATTTTAGAATAAGTGTGATGTGGTGCTGAGAAGAATGTATATTCTGTTGATTTGGGATGGAGAGTTCTGTAGATATCTATTAGGTCTGCTTAGTCTAGAACTGAGTTCAAGTTCTGAATATCTTTGTTAATTTTCTGTCTTGTTGATCTGTCTAATATTGAGAGTGGGGTGTTAAAGTCTCCCCTAGGGAGATGTCATATCATTTACAAATAATGATAGTTTATTCTCTTTCCTTTCGATTCTTATCAATTTTAATATTTTACTTTTCTTATTAATGCTGTTGGTCAAAATTGTTTCTGATCTTTATGAAAATCCATGTAAAATTTCTCTACTAAATATGTTATGTGCTGTAGGTTTTGACATTATAACTTTTGTAAAGTTTAGATAGTTCTTTTTTTATTCCTAGTTTGCTCAGAGTTTTTAATAATAAATGGTGTTGAACTTTATTAAATGATTTTTCTACACTGAGATAATATTATCACTTTCTACTTTATTTTATTTTATTTTATATATTTTGAGATAGAGTCT
>NW_012109807.1:9378928-9380419 GCF_000951045.1 Mandrillus leucophaeus | reverse complement strand
GGAGGCTGAGGCAGGAGAATGGCGTGAACCCGGGAGGCGGAGCTTGCAGTGAGCTGAGATCCGGCCACTGTACTCCAGCCCGGGCGACAGCACGAGACTCTGTCTCAAAAAAAATAAAAATAAAAAAAAATAAAAATAAAAAAAAATAAAGGTTCATTGCAGACATGATGACATTTCACCCCAAAATATACTGGCATGAATCTCCTAAGAATAAGGATATTCATTTAGGAATGTTTAAAGCTAACCTTTCCCCCCGATTACATTGCAGACTAGCTGTGTGCTATCCTCTAAATCAGGTATCCTTCTATCTGATGGAAATGCCTGCAATGATGAAAAGGCTCTTCACTGCCTAATACGGTAGCTGGTAGGCACAAATAGTTATTGAGCACGTAAAATTCAACTAGTGTCACCCAGGAACTGGATTGTGATTTTTAATTCATTTTAGTTTAATTTAGACAACACCATGCAGCTAGTGGCTACTCTAGTGGATGGCACAGCTCTGAAGGGTATTGATCTTTTGGAATTTATTGAACCTTCATTTATGGCTTAACACAGTCTATTCTTGTAAATGTTCTACAAATGCTTGAAAGAACGTAAATTTTCTTAGTGGCTGTTGAATAGTAAGGGTTACCTACATATGATAGCCTGAGCTTAATAGTAAAATTGTTTCAATCTTGTGTTCTTTGATTTTTGTTCATTTGCTCTGTCAGTTTTTAAGAGGGATGTGTTAAAATCTCTAATCATAGATTCTGATCTCCTTCCTATGGTTCTTTCACTTGTTGCTGCTTAGTATATTTTAAAAGTATGTTCTTAGGTGTATTTAGGTTTATAACAGTTTAGCTTCTTCTTCTATTGCTTTTATTTTCTACGATGATATAACTTCCTTATTTGCCTCAAATTCTATTTTATTATATATTAAGATGGCTACCTCAGCTTCTTACTTATCTGGTATATATTTTTCTACCATTTTACTTTCAAATTTTTCATGTCTTTTTGTTTTAATTGTGTTGTTTGTGGTTCAGCCTTCCTTTTTCTGGATGAATTATATTCCATTGTCTGTCTATACCACATCTTCTTGATCCATTCATCAGTTGACGGACATTTGTGTTGTGTCCATCTTTTGGCTGCTGTGGGTGGTGCTGCTATGAATATTCATCTACAAGTATTAGTTTGAGTATCTGTTTCCAATTTCTGTTTCCAGTTCCTTGCGGTACACATCTAGGAGTAGAATTGCCGGGTCGTTGGGTAATTGTTAATTTTTGAGGAACCATCATACTATTTTCCACAATGGCTGTGACATTTTACATTTCCACCAGTAATGCACAAGGGCTCCAGTTTCTCCACATCCTCATCAACACTTGTTATTTCATTTTTGTTTTGTTTTGTTATGGCCAAGCTAGTGTATATAAAATGATATCTCATTGTGGCTTTGATTTTCTCTAATGACTAATGATGTTGAGCATCTTTTCATGTCCTTTGCCTTTTTTTTTT
>NW_012109807.1:9373962-9374488 GCF_000951045.1 Mandrillus leucophaeus | reverse complement strand
CTTGTTTGTTTGGTAGGGAGATGGATGTGGTGACAAAACCGTGCATGAGAAAGAAGGGATACTGAGGTTAGTGGAGGGAAAACCATGGTGCCGCAGCCTGGAGCCAGCAACAGTGATGGATGCCAGGGGGAAAGGGAAGGAATAGATCCCCTAGAGGGCGGCACAGCCAAGCAGAGGGACATGGCAGCGCCGTGGGGTGAAGTGGAGGGCGTGCAGAGCACTCCACAGGCACCGGCCTCTCCAATCACATGTGCTCCTCTCACCAATGCTCTGGGGACAGATTTTCTTCTGGAAGAATAAGAAAAAGTGATGAATCCTGCTTCACAGTAGACGTGGCATAAAAACAGAGGTTACCTGAGGGACACCCACTTGTTTCACAGGTATGGGACTCTCCTTCCTCACAAGTGTTTTAAGTGAAACAGCACCCAATACAGATGTGTGTGGTCACTCAGGAGAAAGCGTCTCACCTGCCTCCACGCTGAGCTTCCACCTGGGCTTTGTTTATATTTTATCAGAACTTGGGTAA
>NW_012109807.1:9360069-9372283 GCF_000951045.1 Mandrillus leucophaeus | reverse complement strand
GTAACCTCCGTTTTCCAGCAGAAAAGGGGAGGGGACAGTTGTGCGGATGAAACCAGCGCTCGAATGGACAGGGTCCAGCATATGGTTAGGTGCTGTGTTGCTATTTCTTCCTTCCTGTTGGCTACCAGCCTCGGGGACAGGCACGGGTGGCCTTAGCCCACCTGGCAGCCTCGCTTCCTGGCCCTGGGCAGCCCCTTCTTTCCCCACCCAGAAAGCACACGAACAAGCCCACCTGGCCACTGTGAGGCCTGGTGCCTCTGAGGTAATTCAGCTAAAGAATTCGTGACCAGGTCATGCCCCTCCCAGACACTCCATCTCCTCCCATGACCCTTTCCCAGCTTTTGTTGGTATGAAGGACCTTAAAGCCAGAGAAGACCATGAGCAAGACACAGACACTACAACAGTAGCAATTAAATATCTAAGGAAGATGTGGCCTTCCAGACAGGAAAATAGAATCAATCAGGAGATACAAATAATGGCCATGAAAGAAGCTAGCGACACAGCAGGAGTGACACTCAATGTTTTGCACTTGTTTAATGCTCTCAGTGTCATCTGATGAAGGAGGCATTATTGTCATCCCCATCTTACAGATGAGGAAATCAAGGCACAGTGAGGCAATTTACCTCATCTGCAAAGTGGGGATGACGCTGAGTGTTAGTGTGAGCATCAAATGCATAACTACGCGTAAAGTGCCTAGAGCAGCTGGTGGGCTGGGAGCAGGGATCTATCTGAAGCACCCTTCTGCAATGTGGTTTTTCCAGTTAACATGGTATTTTTGAGATTCGTCTACATGACACGCATAGCGCTAGCTCATTCGCTGTGTGACCACACGGCAGTTCACCCATTCTCTTGTTGGACACTGTAGAAGTTGGGTCTTCCCAGAAGCAGATACCAAGACAAAGTTGGACATATGAGACACTGACTGGGGGAAATGCCTGTGAAGGATACAGGGGGGTGAGCTGGCAAATGCTGCACTCAGATGCCTGGGAAAGGAGGGGGAAAGGAAAGAGGGTGGACAGGAAGAGTCTAGGGCTGCGGGGCTATTCTGGGACTTGTTGGGCCAGGCTGATAAGGAGTCCTCTAGACAATGTCACCATAACGGGCATCCCACATCCCCCAGGAAAGGGGATGCCCAGATACCGCCGCCCTGTACTTGCTACTTCTGCCTGGTGCTCCCACGTCAAAGACTGGAAGCAGCGCTGGGAAGTATGGCGTCAGGAAGGATGAGGCGGAGGGAAGCTCGTGACGGGCTGGGTCTGTCAACTGCGCTCTGCACAACAGGAGTCTGAGCAGGGCCTTTCTACAGCTGCCATGGGCGTGTGGGCTATTTCACACTTCTCTCAGCTTTATCCCAAGAAGTAGGGGTGACAGCTGCTCTCACTGCGTGCCGACAGAAATCGAATTTCTGGGCCTCATACATTCACTGGGGCTGAAAAAACCAGCCTCGGGCCTCTCAGAGGCCAGCCCCCAGCCCATCCCCCTAAGAGGATACACACTTCCTGACATCTCCTTGTGGCTGGGAGAACACACATTTGCTACACGGGTATGGGACCCTCTCTCCTCACAAATACTTTAAAAGGGTTCTACCTTAGGGTAACCCAAGGGCCTGCCTCCCCCCGTTTTAGCCAATGGTCATATCCTCTTAGTCTCCATTTAGGGAAAGGACGGGCAGTCTGTTTCCTCCAATATAATACTTAGTGCTATGGTTGAATGTCCCCTCGAAAATTCGTGTTGAAGTTTTATTACCATTGTGAAGACCTTAAGAGGTGGGTGATGAGGCCATGAAGGTTCTGCCCTCATGAGTGAAATACTATTATTATTGCAGGAGTGGGCTAGCCACTGAGGGAGTGGGTTCCTGATAAAAGGGTGAAGTTCAGTCCCCATCTTCCCTCCTACCCTCTGCCTTCCACCTTGGGATAACTCAATATGAAGGCCCTCGCTAGATGCCAGTGCCATGCCCTTGGACTTCACAGAGCTGTGAACCAAAGAAATTTATACCTTTTCTGTATAAATTGCCCAGTCTGTGGTGTTCTAACAGCAAAAAAGAAAAAAGAAAAAAAAAAAAAACGGAATAAGACCCTTGGGCTCCTCCTTCCAAGTCCCTGTCAGCCCCAGGACTGCACATGCTCCTGCGGGGGAGACAGGGAAGGAGCTAGAATGTATTTGATCCTTTAAGTCAGCGGAATCCAAGGGCATTTGGGGGAGTCAGGAGCGGTCCTGAACAGAAAGCCAGGAAGATGTTTAGGGCCAGAAACGGAGATTAGGAAGTGCCCTCCTCTCATGGTCAGTCTCCATCTCAATCACTGTTTGGGTCCAAGTTGGCCCTTTTTTTGTTGGGAACTTTGAGGGGAATGGGGACCATTCAGGTGATCTGCCTCCATGTCAAGCCGTAAATGGCTCTGCTTGAGGCAGAAGGGAGTCTCGGCTGGGACTCAGCGATTCCAGATCTGGTCCCGACCATACCATGGGCTGCTGTGCAGCTGCAGGCAAGTCTCACAAAGTCTCTGCACCAGTTTCCTGGCTATAAAATGAGAATGTCGCCCCCGGCTGTGCCCCTCCCACTTCACGCAGATCTGAGAGAAACAGGCTGGCTGTGCCAGCAAACCAGAGGCACCAGCTCCAGATTCACGTGGGGACCGTGCCACCCATTCCTTCAAAGGAAGGGACTGGGGGGCAGGGCAGCTGGCAGCAGACGCTAATCCCCTGTGCAGGTCGGACGGAGGAAGGGACCGTGGGCGGTTCTCTTCCCTCTGCCTCCAGGCTTAGGAGTCATCCCCGACGCGGGGGACCCGCAGGCCCCGCTGTAGACGTCTTCCAAGTGGAATTTCTTCAACAGCCCATCAGCAGACAGGATCAGGGCGTGCAGTGCAGGCGCAGGGGTGGGGGCTGCGAGCGCAGTGCCATCAGGGAGTAACGAGCACAGCACGCTGGGGCCCTGTGTGCGCTGCGGGCCGGGGGCAGGTGACGTGGTGGACCCGGTCTCCCCTCCAGCTGCTCTAACAGGAAGCCTGATGTGAAAGTCCGGACGAGGGAATTTTCCCGTATCTCCAGGAAGGGGCCGGGGCAGGTGCCTGGAGCCAGCCCGGGCAGGCCTCCGCTTACAGAGGCTGAAGATCCCTGGTTGCAGTTTTACTTTCCTTTTACTGCGCGTATTCTGCCCTTGTGATAATGATGCATGACACGCTTCCTCCACTGTTTCACTCCAGTGACCTCGCGTCAAGGGAACCCATGAGTCTCAGGCTTCTAGGAAAGCGAAACTTTGTTGCAGCCCGCCTCCCTCCCAGCCTTACGGGCACCGCCTCCCACCCGGCCCGCAGAGTGCTCCTGGGGCAGGCCCACCTCGCTTCGCCTCGCCTCTCCCCTCTCCTTGTGCTTGGACCAGTCTGACCTCCCCATAGGCCCCCCCAGCACACCCTGCCTTTGCCATCTCTGCACGTGCGGCGCCTGCTATCTGGAAGACCCGCATCCATCCCCCTCTGCTTTCCAAACTTTCCCTGTAGGACCAGCTCAAAAGGCATCTCTTCTTCAGCTGTTCCTGCTCCCGGGACTAATATCACTAATATCGTCTTCCTCTTTCTCCCCCACTAGCGCTTCTTTGTCTGTTTTGGAGAGGTTTTGTTTTGGATAACTTTTTAATTGAGATGTAACTCACGTTATCGTAATATTCATCTTTTTAAAATGCACAGTTCAATAGTTTCTAGTACTCTATTCACAAAGTTGTGCAACCGACAGCGCAATTAATTTTAGGATATTTTCCTCACCCTAAAAAGAAACTCCTTACCCCTTAGTTGTCACTCCCCATTTCTGCCTCTCCCCGGCCCCTGGAACCCACTAATCTACTTTCTGTTTCCGAATTTGCCTATTGTGGACATTTCGTATGGATGGAATCATGCATATATGGCCTTTGGTGACTACTTTCCTTCTCTTAGCATAATGTTTTCAAGGCTCCTCATGATGTAGCCTAAATCAGTATTTCATTCCTTTTTAAGGACCAAATAATATTCATTTCCGCCTTGGGGCCTTTATAAATAATTCTTCTATCAACATTTGTGTGCAAATTGTGTATGGAAGTGTTCTCAATTCCCTTGGGTATATATGTAGGAGTGGAATTGGTGGCTCATATAGTCCTTCTGTGTTTAAGTTTTTGAGGAGCCACCACTGTTTTCCAAAGCAACTGTTTTTGACTTTTTAACCAACATATAAACTCATTCTCATTGTCAAAAAACAAACAAACAAAAAAATCCCCACATGCCAGTGAAATGTGTAAGTTCTCTCAATCACACCCCCATCCCAGTCCTTTCCCAGGGTCACTTCTCTTACCCTCCTGGACCCTTTGCTGTTCATATACCAACACACACACCATTATTTTATGCACTTTTATATTCATGGCGTTTACTCTATGCTACATTCTGTATGTCAGAAACATAGTGATAACATATTCCTTGGGCTGCATGCAGTGGCTCACACCTGTCATCCCAGCACTTTGGGAGGCTGAAATAAGAGTGCTTGAGCCCAAGGAGTTCAGAACCAGCCTGGGCAACACAGCAAGACTCTGTCTCTACAAAAAAATTTTAAAAATTAGCCGGGTGTGGTGGTGCCCACCTGTGGTCCCAGATACTTGGGAGGCTGAGGTGGGAGGATTGCATGAGCCCAGGAGGTAGAGGCTGTAGTGAGCTATAATCACGCCACTGCACTCCAGTCTGGGTGACAGAGTGAGACCCTAGTTCCAAACAAAATAAAGTAAACAAATCAAAAAATAAAAACTTATTCCTTGGAACCACATCACAATGTTCTATAATATGGATAAACCATGGTTGATATAACCACTTTCCTACTGGTAAATACATAAAGTTTGTTTCCAAGTGTTTTCCTGTCACAAGAATCGCTGCCAGGTCATTCTTGCAAGCAGTGAGTGACTTTCTGGAGTAGACACTGGTGGGCAATAGTGTATGAATAGTTTAAATTTTAGTAGATAATGCCTCCAGTGTTTTGTGCCATTTTGGGAGTGTGGTGAGAACATTTAAGATCCACTATCCTAGCAAATTTCAAGTATACAATACCTTATTATTATTAACTGTAGTGGCCATGTTATACATTTAGGTCTTCAGAACTTATTCATCTTATAATTGAAAGTTTGTGCCCTTTGACCAACTTCTCCCCATTTTCCCCAACCCCGTCTCCTCGTAACCACCTTTCTACTCTGTTTCTATGAGTTCAGCTTTTTCTGTGTCTGGCTTATTTCACTTAGCATAATGTCCTCCGGGTTCAACCATGTTGTTGTAAATGATGGGATTTTCTTTTTTTTTTTTTTTTTTTTTTTTGAGACGGAGTCTCGCTCTGTGGCCCAGGCTGGAGTGCAGTGGCCGGATCTCAGCTCACTGCAAGCTCCGCCTCCTGGGTTCCCGCCATTCTCCTGCCTCAGCCTCCCGAGTAGCTGGGACTATAGGCGCCGCCACCTCGCCCGGCTAGTTTTTTGTATTTTTTAGTAGAGACGGGGTTTCACCGTGTTAGCCAGGATGGTGGGATTTTCTTTTTTTAAGGCTGAAAAAGAAATACATACGTATAACATTTTCTTTATCCATTCATCTATCAGTGGACACTTATGTTGTTTCCATATCTTGACTATTGTGAATAATGCTGGAGTGAACATAGCAAGGCAGCCATCTCTTCAAGATCCTGCTTCTATTTCCTTTAGATACGTACTCCGAAGTGAGACTGTTAGATCATATGATAGTTCTATTCTTAATTTTTTGAGGAACCTGCATATTGTTTGCCTATTTTTTTAAGCCCTGCAATTGGAAACGCACTGTTTTTCATAATGACTGTACCAGTCTATATCCCCACCAACAGTATATAAGGGTTCCTGTTTCTTCATATCCTCACAACCACTTGTTACCTTTTGACTTTCTGACATTAAACATTCTAACAGGTGTGAGGTGATATCTCATTGTGGTTTTTATTTGCAGTTTTCCTGATGATTAGTGATACTGAGCACCTTTTAATATATGCATTGGCCATTGTTATGTCTTCTTTGGAGAAATGTCTATTCAGGTCTTTTGCCCAGTTTTAAATCAGGTTATTTGTTTTTCTAATATTGAGTTATATGAGTCCTTTATATATTTTGGATATTAACCCCTTATTGAATATATGGTTTGCAAATATTTTCTGCTGTTGCTTTTTCATTTTGTTGATTGTTTCCTTTGCTATGCAGAAGCTTTTTAGTTTGATGCAGTCCCACTTGTTTTTGCTTTTGTTACCCATACTTTGGATGTCATATCCAAAAAATCATTCTTCTAGGAGTTGCATGGTTTCAGGTCTTACATTTAAGTCGAATCCATTTTCAGTTGACTTTTGTGTGTAGTGTGAGATAGGGTCCAATTTTTCTCTTTTTCATGTGGATATCCAGTTTTCTCCATATCAATGATTGAAGAGACTGTCGTTTCCCTATTGTGTATTCTTGGTGCTTTGTTGAAGATAAGTTGATCATATATGCATGGGTTTATTTCGGGGATCCTAATTCTGTTTTATGGATCTATTTTTCTGTTTTTATGCCAGTACCATACTGTATTGATTACTATAGCTTTGTAGTATAATTCAAAATCAGAAAGTGTGTTCTCTCAGCAGGTGCAGTGGCTTACACCTGTAATCCCAGCTATTCAGGAGGCTGAAGTCAGAGGATCACTTGAAGTTAAGAGTTTGAGACCAGCCTAGGCAACAAACTGAGTCTCAGTCTCTACAAATAAAAAAATAAAATAAAATAAAATAAAAAGCCAGCCATGGTAGCACATGCCTGGAGTACCAGCTACTTGGGAGACTGAGGCAAGAGGATAGCTCGAGCCCAGGAATTTGAGGTTGCAGTGAGCTATGATTGTGCCAGCCTGGAGGACAGGGCTAGACTATATACATTTTTAAAAATCCTTTTATCCTCTTTCCTGACTTTTGTTGGGCTGCAGGAATTGAAGTTCTATTATTTTTCGCATGATTTGGAATTTATATGTTTTGTTTGTAGCTCTATATTTTGTTTGTATGTTCTTCACCATACAAATTAAACTTTTTTTTTTTTTTTTTCATTTCTATTGTTAAAAATAACTTCTTCCTGGCTAGGTGTGGTGGCTCACACCTGTAATCCTAGTACTTTGGGAGGCCAAGGCGGGCAAATCACCTGAGGTCAGGAGTTCAAGACAGCCTGGCCAACACGGTGAAACCTTGTCTACTAAAGATACTAAAATTAGCCAGGCATGGTGGCAGGCACCTGTAATCCTAGCTACTCGGGAGGCTGAGGCAGGAGAATCGCTTGAACCCAGGAGGCAGAGGTTGTAGTGAGCCAAGATCGTAACATTACACTCCAGCCTTGGCAGCAAGAGCAAGACTCTGTCTCAAAAAAATTTAAAAACTTTTAAAAACCCTCTTCCTGATGAGAAAAGAACCTTAGCATGCTTTTTATTTTTTGCCACTCCACCCATGTTGATACCATCTGTGGTTTTCATTTCAAATTATTATTATTTTTTTACAATTAACATTTACTTAGATTCAACTTTTTTTGCTTTTAATGGTTACAATCATACTAATTTTTCTTGTTTTTCTCTTTTTTCTGAAGTGATTCTTCTAATCATTTGTTTATAAAGTATCTGCAAAACGATAAACTTTGAGTCTTTTTATATCTGAACATTTCTTCATTTTACTCTCAGATTTGAATGAGGGAGTCGCTGCCTGTAGAATTTTAGATTTCAAAATTATTTCCTTATCAAAATGGAGACTTAAGACCTGTGCATAGGCCAGGCACAGTGGCTCATGCCTATAATCTCAGTACTTTAGGAAGCCAACACAAGTGGATCACTTGGACCCAGGAGTTCAAGACCAGCCTGGGCAAGATTGCAAGATCTCATCTGTACTAAATATTGAAAAATTAGTCAGGTGTGACAGCATGTGCCTGTAGTCCCAGCTTACTCTGAAGGCTGAGGTGGGAGGATCACCTGAGGCCAGGAAGGCGGAGGCTGCAGTGAGCCATGATCGCGCCACTGCACTCCAGCCTGGATGACAGAGTGAGACCCTGTCTCAAAAAGAGAAAAACAAAAAAAAAGATATGTGCGTATTATTGTAGTAAACATGCTTCAATGAAAGAAAATTCCCCTGAACTTTGAAGGTATTGTTCTAATGTCATTCTGTACCAAGTATTGCTGAGAAAGAGCCTACTGATAATGTGATTCTAATTCTTTTGTGTGTGATCTGTTTTGGGGTGTTTTTTTTTTCTTTTTGGGTTTTCTGTTTATCCCTGGTACTCTGAAATGTCACCAGTATGTGTCAAAATGAAAGTCTTTTTTTTCGTTTACTCTGTTTGGCAACTGGTGGGCTTTTTCAACCTGAAAAGCTGTGTCTTTCTTCAATTCTGAGAAATTGTTCTCTTATTTTTATTTTTGGTAGAGATGGGAGTCTTCTATCTTGGCCAGGCTGGTCTTGAACTCCTGGCCACAAGCAATCCTCCCACCTTGGCCTCCCAAAGTGCTGGGATTATAGGCATGAGCCACCATGCCCAGCTCTAATCTTTCCTTGAGTATTCTCTTTTGTCCATTTTCTCTGTTTTCTTCTTCTGGAATTCGTATCGAATGGTTATTTGAACTTCATCTCTTCTATTTATTCTCGTTTTATATATTTCATCTCTTGTTAATTTTGGAATGCATTCTGGTTGATTCCAGATCATTAATACATTTTTCAGCTACATACTTTCTTTTACTCACTCTATCAAATAAGTTTTTTTAAATTTTAATAGTCAAGTTTCTAATTCCAAAGGTATCTAGATTTTTCAATGCAATATCCTTTCACATCTGATTATAGTTATCCTAAAGCCCAGGTTTGTGTGCTTTATTAACTCTGTTTTTTCAGGTATGAACTCCTTTTTTTGTCAGTCATTTCCCTCATGATACTCACTGTTTTCAAATATTTGGCTTTTCTTGGCTGCGAGTTCACCTTTGGCTCTGAAATTCCTTGTTAGCCTAAGTGGCCTGCTTGCAGAAAGGGGTGGGACACGCAGCCATGACTTGGTGCACCTGTGTAAAGTGGAATGAAGGGACGAGATGTGCTGCTGGGCAGGATGAGCCAACGGTGAACCTTCTGGATGTGGAAGCTTCCTGTTATCCGTGGGAGTTGTTAATCTCTGGGGCTCTGTCTTGCCTCATGCCCAGGTGTTCACCTCTCACTGCTCCCGCCCATGGGAAGACACCTCTGTGACTCAGCGTGTGGCCTCCGGCGAACATTCCTGGCCGTCCATTCTGTGAGCCTCTGCCGGTCATGGTCAGCAATCATGGACCGCCTCCTGTTCCCACTCACAAGTTCTGAGTTTGAAGCATTCCTAGAGCTGCTCTCACCTTTGGCGGCCGTCCTCTCCTCTGGCACGGTTTCCATATTTATTCTGATCCCACCTGTTTTCCACCTTTTATTGTGGTTTTGATTCACCAGGTTTTCCCTATGTTGTTTTATAGGGAAGAAATATATTTGTTTAAATGATTCTGAGCAATTTACAGAGACTTGGAATAAAAGGAGACAACTATACGTGCTCAGTCTATCATCTTGAAATGGAAGTTGAAAAGCTCTTAGTACAGGCTATTCTTCTTCTTCTTCTTTTTTTTTTTTTTTTTTTGACAGAGTCTCGCTCTGTCACCCAGGCTGGAGTGCAGTGACATGATCTCGGTTCACTGCAACCTCTGCCTCCCAGGTTCAAACGAGTCGTCTGCCTCAGCTTCCTGAGTAGCTGGGACTACAGGCGCGTGCCACCACGCCTGGCTAATTTTTGTATTTTTAGTAGAGATGGGGTTTCACCATATTGGCCAGGCTGGTTTCACACTCCTGACCTTGTGATCTGCCTGCCTCAGCTTCCCAAAGTGCTGGGATTACAGGCATGAGCCACTGCACCTGGCCAGTATAGGCTATTCTAACACTTACCACATTGAATATAATTATTTATTCCCCAATGTTGCTCCCAAGGACATAGGCAAGTCTGTGCTCATACTAAGATGCCTTCTAGAGTCAGATGTTTCATTGTTCTTGGAATTAATTTGATGAATGAAGAAATGACTGCATCAGTGTGGTTATAACGAGGATCTAATTCTTATCCCATCATTTATAAGATGATTCCTTCTACCTGCCCATCAGTTTTCCTATCTATAAAATTAGAGAAATGTTACAGATCATTGCCTTCATTTCAGTCTTAAGGAATCCCATTTTTCTTGTAGAGCACATGTAACTAGATCGAACTCTATGTTTTTGTTTATCTGGGAATATCTTAATTTCTTCTTCACTTTTGAAGGACAGTTTTGTTGGATACAGAATTTTTGGTTCACAGTCCTTTTCCTCCAGTACTTATATCGTTCCACTATCTTCTGGTCCCCATGATTTCTGATGAGAAGTTAGTTGTTATTGAGGATAACTTGTATGCAATTAGGTGGTTTTTTTGTTTATTTGTTTTGTTTTTGTTTTTGTTTGCTACTTTAAAGATCCCATTGTCTTTGGTTTTTGACAATTTGACTACGATATACCTCGGTGTGGATCTCTTTCAGTTTATCCTTCTTAGGGTGGAGGCAGAGGAGCACATTAGAGCGAGGACCAGCCTTTAAGTAATCCAGCTTGGAAATCATTGAGCTTCTTGGATATATAGTTTAATATTTTCAGAAAATTGGCCAGGCACGGTGGCTCATGCCTGTAATTCCAACTCTTTGGGAGGCTGAGGTTGGTAAATTACCTGACGTCAGGAGTTCAAGACCAGCTGGGCCAACATGGTGAAATGCCGTCTCTACTAAAAATACAAAAATTAGCTGGGCCTCATGGTGCACACTATAATCCCAGCTACTTGGGAGGCTGAGGCAGCAGAATTGCTTGAACCCAGGAGGCCAAGGATGCAGTAAGCTGAGCTCTTACCACTGCACTCCCACTTGGGTGACAGAGTGAGATTCTGTCTCAAATATATATATATATATATTTTTTTTTTTTTCTAGAAAATTTGAAAACTCTTTGAACTTTACTTCTATGATTTCTTTCTTCCCCCTTATCTTCCTGTTCTCCTTCTGGTACTCCCTTTACATGTATGTTGGTGCATGTATTTGACAGTGTCTCATAGATCTCTGGGGCTTTGTTCATTCTTCTTTTTTCCTTCTATACCTCAGACTAAATCATAATCATCTCTGTTAACCTGTCTTCAAGTTCATTGATCCTTTCTCCTGCCAGCCTAAATATGCTATTGGACCCTACTAGTATTAGTGAATTTTTCTTCAAGTATTGTACTTTCCAACTCTAGAATTTCTATTTGGTTGTTTTTTAAATAATTTTTATCTTTCTGATAGATTGATATTATGTATTTAGTGATACATCATTGACATACTTCAAAAAATTTTTTAAGACATGGCTTCCTGTAGCTCACAGAACATATTCATAATAGCTGATTTAAAGGTTTTGTCTAGTAAATCTAACATCAAGGCTCTCTCAGGGACAGTTTCTAGTGACTGATTTTTTCCTGTGCATAGGCCATACTTTCATACTTTCATATTTCTTTGCAGATCTCATAATTTTTCTTTAAAAACTAGAGCTTTTTAGGTAGTATAATTTGAAAGTCCTGAAAATCAGACACCCACCCTTCCAGGGTTTGTTGTCGTAGCCAGTCTGTTGCTGCTGTTTCTGTGGGGCTTTTGTTGTTGTTGTTTTTCTGTTGTTTTTTGCTCACTTTCCCGGACTAATTCTGTAAAGTCTACATTCCTTGTAATGTGTAGCCAGCTGAAGTCTTTGCTCAGTTAGATTAGTGGCCAGCTAATGATCAGACAGAGATTTCCTTAAATGCCTTGAGCTAGTGTATCTTCCACCTTCTGACAAGGAGCTCCGTGTGTGGGTTGGGGCACACCTTCAATGCTCAGGGAGTTTCTAACTCTGTCTTACCCTTCGCTTCCTACTTTCACAAGGCCTCAAGGTCAGCCAGAGTGAGAGATTGGGGCCCTCTAAGTCTTTCCTGAGTGTGTATACAGCCTTGTAGATCCCCAGGCATGTATCGTAACTTTTCAAAGTTCTCTACGGACATCTCATTTCACAGATCTTCCTTTTTTTTTTTTTTTTGAGACAGAGTCTTGCTCTGTAGCCCGGGCTGGAGTGCAATGGCCGGATCTCAGCTCACTGCAAGCTCCGCCTCCCGGGTTTACGCCATTCTCCTGCCTCAGCCTCCGGAGTAGCTGGGACTACA
>NW_012109807.1:9348205-9360019 GCF_000951045.1 Mandrillus leucophaeus | reverse complement strand
CCGCCACCTCGCCCGGCTAGTTTTTTTGTATTTTTAGTAGAGACGGGGTTTCACCGTGTTAGCCAGGATGGTCTCGATCTCCTGACCTCGTGATCAGCCCGTCTCGGCCTCCCAAAGTGCTGGGATTACAGGCTTGAGCCACCGCGCCCGGCCAGATCTTCCTTTTAAATCTCTGGCCAGGCTCTTGTTTGCCTCAGCTAGTATCACAGACTTAGGCAGCTGTAATGTTAAACAATTGAAGCTGATTATGTTTGGCAAATATCCCAGGGATAGGGGTTTCCCACGGAGAGGGCCCCAAGTAGGGTTAAAGAATGACAACGCCCTGCGAATGAAACTTTTCCAGAGAATGAAGATGTAGGTCAGATAGTGACAATAGTCTAGGGATGGAGTTTCCCGAGGAGCTCCCAGCTGAGTCTGTGCATCCACCCTGAGTGGCTTCAAGGCTGCTGGTTTTCAAGACTACTGTGGAGCTAGAGGCAGAGGGGTGGGACGAGTTAACACCACACACCCCACTGCTCTTAGCAAAGTATAGCAGTTTATCTCGGATAAGCATCCTTCAGATTATTGTCAGCCTCTGGTTAATTTCTAGAGTTCTGAAAAAGTTGATTTTGGTAATTTTGCTAGTATTTTTACTGTTTTTCTGGAAGAATGGGTTTACAGAGGTTCCAGAAGGGCCACCTCTGGTTAGAGATCTTTCTAAAATCAGGCTTTCTAGATGTTACCTAATAAGGTAGTGTTCACTGGAATTAGGATTAAAGTACTGCCTTCACCCTGAAGCTATCTGGGCAGAGAGGGGAAAAATAAGACACTTAAAAGCATGAAAATACTTGCTTTAGGATCCATAGAAATCATTCCAAAGTATTGGGGTGACTGGAGGCCCTTGGTGAAAGTCCGTGGGCTGCTAGGACTCACACAGGGCCCCTGATAACTATCCCAGTGCGCTCTTGGGACCTTCGCCTGGGAGATGCCTTTTCCAGGGAAAGGGAGCTGCCATTTTTGAGTCCTTCTCAGTTAGAAGTTGCATATTCACGCTCCTCACAACTTACTAACAAGAAAATTATCCTATTTCCATTTTACAGATGATGAAACTGAGGCTCATGGAGGTCAACTCACATGCCCCAGGTCAGAGCACTCGTGGGTGGCAGTGAGGGGATCCCACTTCAGAGTGAAAGGTACTCAGGTGTCATCAAATCCAGCGTCCTGACCCTCTGTTTGGCTATGCGGTGGGCAGAAAGGCAGTGTGTGGAGGTTCCTATATTTTCCATTTTGGGCACAACAGGTTCGGATTCCCTTCATGTAGCCCTCTCCCCCTGGAGTGGCCTCCCCAGCAGCCACACAGCAGGGAACAACAGTAAAGTCACAGGCACAGCTTGCCCCTGCGAGACACCTGCTGAGGTGGGCTCCCAGGCCAACTCCTGCCTGCAATCAGGGGCCAGAGCCTCAAGGCAGTGCCCCAAAATCAAGGGTGGCAAGAGCAAAAAGTCTGGTTGGGACTTGAGGACTGGAATTACAAGATTACCCCCTTCATGTGCTCAGTCCATCGGCCCGAGTGCCCAGAGGCCCACCCAGGCCACCTACAAGCCCAGATTGTGGGGAAGACAGAATGGCATGTCCCCAAATGCCGCATCATCCTGAACAGCCCACAGCTCCCACCCCACTCCCAGGCTGCAAGCAAGAGGACACAGGCACTACAAAATCTTTCAGGAAACACAAACTTTATTTTGATATCTCAGAAATTGGCAAGGAAATTACCACAGTGACAACAATACACATTCACGTTATAAATCATCTTCAAATGCCTGGTCTCGCTGGGACCTCGCGCCCACCCTCAAAGGGAGGCAGGGCGGGTAACTACAGATCCACTCTACCGGGGACTTGTGGGAGGCAACCCAGCTTCCACGTGGAACTTGACGCATTCCATGTAGATACCTCCTGCTTCGAGTCCAGGTTCTTCAGTACCCAGGAGGTACAGGGCCTCACCAGCGACAGATACCTGAACTCCCTCAGCTATAAAACCCGAGATTGGGCCACCCTGTCTCTAAACAAAGCACCCCATCAGAAGGATAGTTCTGGCATGGACAGAAAGGGGTTTTTCCTTGCTGCCCTGTTGCAAAACAGGTGGAGGGAGCAGACAGCACCTCCCTGACTTCCTCTCTCTGCCGCACCTCTTGCTAATCAGCCCTTCTGACTCTTCCCGAGAAAGAAGGTAGCGCTGCGCCTCCTTCCCCTGCAGGGACCGGACTCAGATCTAGGCCTGGGCTGCCACTCATACTGGGAAGCCTCCTCTCGTGAACCTTCCTCAGTCCTCAGAGCAGGAGGGCCCTGCGCGGGGGCTACCGCCTCGATCTGCCAGCGGCACACGGGGCACTTGGCCGTATCCCTGAAGACCCGCCAGGCGCAGCATCTGCAGAAGTATGTGTGGCCACAGGGCACAAGGCAGGTGTTGGCAGCGTGATAGAAGCAGATGGCACACTCTTCTCCTGGTGTGGCTGGAAGAGGGAACAACATAGGTCAGGGCACATGGGGGAAGGGGCGGGCAACCCACTCACAATGTGACCACAGAGAATGACAGAGAAACATGTCGCTGTATTTTGAAGAATGTTACCTCGTGAGGAAATGCTTACAGCGTGATCAAGTGAAAAAAAGGGGGGGAAAAAACATATATACACACACATACACACACACACACACAATCAAATTCCAATTTAGAGAAGGAAAACAAAGCACAGACAAGTCCCTGCGTATACACACGTCTATATCGATGACCGAAAATACCGGGAGAAAATCCACCCAAGAGGTAATGGGTGATTTTTTTTTAATTTTCCTCTTTATCCTTTAATCTTTTTTACTTTTTAGAGACAGTCTCACTCTGTCACCCAGGCTGGAGTGCAGTGGTGTGATCACAGCTCGCTGCAGCCTCAGTCAGCTGGGCTCAAGCGATCCTTCCACCTCAGCCTCCCGAGTAGCTGGGACCCAGGCATGCCCCACCACATTCGGCTAATTTTTGTACTTTTTGTAGAGACAGGGTTTCGCCATGTTGCCCAGGCTGGTCTCAAACTCCTGGGCTCATGCGATCCTCCTGCCTCGGCCTCCCAAAGTATAGGGATTACAGGTGTGAGCCACTGCACCCCACCTATCCTTTCATCTCTATTTCCATCGGCAAAGCATTTACAATGAATGTGGATGACTTTTTAAAGCAAGAATAACACTGTCTGTTCATAAAAGTGCTCTTCTAGCTCACAGAGTAGGCCAACGCTCTCAAAGGCAGATACGCCAGGTTGCTTTTAGGTTTCCAGTAGGCAGAGCCAAATCTTTTGGCCCAAAGCCTGAGAGAGACTTGAATGAACAACCAGGATATGGGGCTTCTCCCTCCACACCCAGGTGCTGGATTCCTGCGGAGTCCCTGCTGCTTGCGAAAGCACTCACCTTTGGGCTCAGCCACAGCCTTGTTGCTGAGGTCCCACGGCATGGCTGTTGGGAGCCGGCTGGCTGTGGGATCTGAGGGAGAGAGAGAAACTCAGGCCCAGGACGGCAAGCCCAGGTGCCCCCATCCCTGCTCCTGGCCCCGCAGCAAAGTGTCCAGTCTCCTTCCTTTCCTGGGTTACAATGCTGAGCCCCCATCCCCAAAGTTTAAGACCCTGTCCTGGCCATCCCTTCCCCAGCTTAACCCAGCTGAGAATCCGAGAATCCTTGGGGCTGGAGATTCTTCCTCCTGAGCCACCTTCCTTCAGGCCCCTCTTCTTTGCCCTCCAGCCACTACCTGAGTGGAGCCCCTTGGCCTAGCCACATTCCCAACCCAGATGGGCATCAACATCTCCCAAGAGCCTGGACAAACACAGGGTCAGGGCTCCACCCCAGACCCAGCAAATCACGTGCTTCAGGTGTGAGGCGCTGGCAGCTGTGACAAATGGTTTTAACAAATATGCTGGTGCGAGGTGGGGAGTGGACCACCACCCAGCCCAGGAATGCCAGCGTTTCTTGTTATGGGTATTACTGCCTCTCTGTGCTCCCCTGAAATCCACTTTCTTCTTGGGTGGCTAGAGGGATGGCTCTCCTTTCCCCACCCACTGACTGAGAGACTCAGCTTTCTCCCTGCGGGCACTCTCCATGCACACCTCTAGTCTCACCTGTGTGTTCCCTTTGCTTGCCACCTTTGTCTCTAGTGAACTCCTATTTAGGCTGCAAAGCCCAGCCCAAATGTTTCCTCCTTTGCAAAAGGAGGTGGGCACTCTAACAGGTGTTTTGGTTAACAGATGGCGGGAATGCTGGGCCTATTTGCTTGTCATTCTTTGGGGACAACACTGCCCTCCCTACGACTGGGCCTTGTCTATCTGGTGTCTCCAGTGCCCATCTTCACAGCTAACACTGGGCAGGGCCTGACAGAATAACTGAATGTGAACGTTCTTCCTGTGGCTCTGGATCGGAGTAGGGTGCCCCTGGAGCCCCCATCGCCCCACCTCCCCTGCGGGGTCCCCACGGTCGCCTCACCCAGCAGCTCGATGGCCTTGGTGGTCCCGTACACGTCCATCACGGCCCAGAGCGGGGCGCCCACGGGCACACCCTCACGCAGCAGGAACCTGCAGCCGGCGTTGACCTTGGCGAAGAGGCGGCCGCGGCGGTCCACCCAGAAGCGGACCACGTCCCCCACGAGCGCGCAGCCCTCAGGCAGTACGGCCGCCCACGTCGGGCTCTGCTCCTCCAGGTCGGGGCACACGAAGGGCGGCAGGCTGGGCACGGACACGCACGCGGGGTCCAGGCGCGTGAAGCCCACGCGGAGGCCGCCGCACCAGCCGCTCTCCTCCCGCAGAAGGCGCAGCGCCACGCGCTCGCCCAGGCGCACGGGCCGCTGGCTGAACACGATGCCGTCGTGGAACGTGGCGCGCCTGTGCGCGGTGCAGCCACGCGTGTCCAGACGCACCTGCGCGCCCTTGGTCTCGGCATGGAAGCGAAGTGCCGCTGCGGGCGCCTTGGCGTCTGTGGGTTGAGGACGGGGAGTGTCAGTGCTGGCCGGGTCTGGACCCACCAGCTCCCCAGAGCGCCCCCAGTATCCCAGAGCCCCTCACACCTGAGAGCCACCGCGACCTTTCCCTAGGGACAATTTCCGCCTCTCTGTTCCTGCAGAGATGTTGTGAAAACTGTAGGAACTGATGTCTATTTGTGCTCTGCCTGTGACCAATCTAATAATGGTTATTATTGTTCAAGAGAAAGAGTAGGGTTAGTCAGGCATAAATATCTATACGTTTGTTATAGATGGTTTTTTGTTTTCTTTTGTTTTGTTTTGTTCTGTTTTGTTTTGTTTTCAGAGATGAGGTCTTGCTGTGTTGCCCAAGCTGGTCTTGAACTCCTGGCCTCAAGTGATCCTCCCGCCTCTGCCTCCCAAAGCGCTAGGATTACAGGCATGAGCCACTGCGCTCAGCCCATGCGTTTATTTATTCTATATGCACCTAAAAATGACGGAGGAGGAGACAGACAGATCTGCTGACTGTGGTCTGCTCCAGGAGGCCATCTGCTACTCCTTCTCTGCTTGTCTCTCTCATTTTCCCACGGGGAACTGCATCATTTGTGAAAACCACGGCCCCTAGCAATGGTGACGTCTTTGTCCTGGGAGAGAAAGGGGCCTGGCTGCTCCCCACATGGTATGGGTGCAGGCTGGAGAGGGAGTCCCAGGTTAGTCCCTCAGAATCCTGGGTGAGGTCAAGCCTGGCTCTGAAACCAGGGGACTTCCCGCAGGACTCTGCCTGGTGGTCAGGAGTGGAAAGCACCTCACTGGGCAGCCCTTCCTCTCCACTCAGCCTGCAGGAAGCTCGTGGGGATTCCTACCGAAGAACTGCCTTAGCCAGCCTTGCCCCTCCCTTCCTGGCCCTGCGCTTTCTGGGCTGGGGGAGGGAGGCTGGCCGGCTGGCTGTTTGCTGTTGAAAATAAAAGGTGAATTCAATCAGAACTTAAGCCAGACCCCAGCCTAAGGAGCAAGGCCATTCCCCTCCCAGATCAGGTCACACTCCCCCGGCAAGGCAGGCACTCTGACCACACACAGGTTTCCACCCTCTAGCGGAGCCCAGGCCCAGGAGGTTCCATCTGGTCAGGCACCAGGATACCTTTGCAGTGACAGTGACTCTGTCCCTGACTTCCACAGGCCAAAGGTAAGCCTATCTGCAGTGACCTTTTCCCGGCATTAGGGACCAGCACTCACCATGGCCTTGGGACTCTCACAGAGACCTGTGTATCTGCATTCACCCCTCACCCGTGCCCCACCCGTGCCTTCCCGCGATGCACTCATCCCTCCCCGTGAATCCTGGCAGGCCTGCCCAGCTCCCCGTGCCTCAAGGCTGCACCTAGGCAAGGAGAAGTCCCAGAGCCAGCACACGTGGAGAGCTGGAGCCAAGCTGGGGACCCTGACATCAGTGAACCTGGCCTTGTGCCCATGGTTGAGGCTGCTCCATGGAGGGCAGTGGGACCCCGGCTGCGCCATGGTTAACACCCCCATTCCAGACCTGCCCTGCTGCTGGCCCAGGCAGGTCACTGTCCTCTAGGGCCCAGCCTCCTCACCCACAAACAGCAGTGAGGTGCATGTCCAGCAAGGCCAGGCGTCTCGGGACACCTGTCTGGAGTCCTGTTCACTGCCTACCTGGTCAGGCATGGGGCTGAGGGTGCCAGGGCAAGCAGGGGCTCTTGGCACAACCAGCCACAATCTAGGAGGGCAGAGGCCAGCCCTTTGGCTGGATCACTGCCCATCCCTGAGGTGGCAACTAGAGAGAAGCCCTAGAGTGGGCTTGGCAAGAGCCTGGAGCAATGGCCCTCGATGAGGGGCAGGGCCAGAGATGGTGGCCGGCATCCGAGCCCCCTCCACAAACTGCCACACCCAATCCTGCTGCCATCCTAAGAGGCACACGGTGGGCAAGTGGCCGGCCCCGGCCCACAGCAATCAGGGGCAGAACTAGGGTCAATGAGGAGTTGTCCCAGCCTCACCCAGTGCAGCCCCTACAGGGAAAGAGGAACCCCTGGGGTCAGGGGAGCTGGAGCCCTGTCACACTCAGAGCCATGGGCTTAGAGGGGAACCAGCAGAGATGAACCCACCCTGTTTGGGGATGGAGTTTCCACCCCACCCTCTAGGCAGGTGCCCGGGACAGAGGCTGGCTCCACGCAGGACTGGCTCTGGGGGCGGGGAGGGGTGGAGGACGGGAGGTGACCTCACTGCTCCATTCACTTCCTGGATGAAGTAGGGAACTGGCTGGCTGGAGGCAGTCCAGGGAGGAGAGGAACTCCCCCGGAATGGCCTTAGGGTTGCACCAGGCCCTGGGAGCCCTTGAGAAGCAGGCCTTGCCCTGGAGAATAATTTGACAGTTTGCAAAGCTCCCCAATCCCTGCCTCAGGAGCCTTTTCAGCAGCCCTGTGTGAAGCTAAGTCCTCATGTCACCAGGGCTGGTGGGTGCCAAGGGTATGCGGTGGCTGCACAGGTCACTCTGCAGCCTGGGCACCTAAGTGGCCTCCTCTGTGCTGCTCACTCAGGCTCTGCCCCCTACCTCGGGCAGCTCCCTGGGACCTGGCAGGGCAGCAAAAGGTCCCTTAGGGCACAGCCTCTCATCTATGAAGACTCGGTCTGTCTGCATGGTCATGTCAGCTATTCACTGTGCACCACCAAGGCCGAGTGGGGCTGAAACCCACCCTCGCCCCGCCAGCCCGGCAAGGGCCCGCAGGACCATGTCCACCTACTTCACACAGGGCTCTGTGCCTGGGCCTGGAGCGGGGTCGGGGCGGCCTGATGGGTGTGATCGCCACCTCCACTCCACCTACCTCCTCCCACGACGCCTGCAGGGATCCTCCCACACTTTGACCTGGGCAGCCCGGGACACCTCACTCCCAGGGTGGGGAGTGGCAGAGGTGGGCAGAGGCGGCTCTTCAAGCAGATCTGTCCCCAGTGGCTGGGCTGGCACAGGGTTCAGATCACCCTGGTGCCCAAGCACCCTCACACCTAGAGGCGGCCGCTCTTTCTATGGGTCCTGTTTTCAGGCAGGATCCTGAGCTCAGAGAAGCTGAGTGCCCTGCCCATGGGGGATCTCTCCAGTTACTCCACCTGCTCCGGGGTCCCCACTGCTGAGGGGATGGACTGCCTGCCGCAAAGCAGGGCCTCTGGGGTGTCTCTACTCCGGGACAGGTAGACTCAGAGTCTAGATTCTCCAGGGTCTTGGAAGCTGAGTGGGGCAGGGGCGGCCCCTTGCTCAGCGAGAGCCTCCAGGGATCTCCATCCTCACCACTCCTCCAGGCATCAAGCCTTTCAGGGTGTCAGGCACCCACAGGCACTTTGCAGCCTCTTTTTCTCCTCACCCCGCCTCGGGGGAAGCCCTCAGAGCTCGAGAAGACTGTGCTAGTCATCTGTGTTTTTGCAGCCAGAAAGTGGGGGATCCCAGCCCCGCTCCTGGCTGCTGCACTCCTACACCACCTCCTTTCAGGCCTGTCATTTCCCTGCCAAACAACATTACTGTGACAGCAGCAGTAGCTCTTGGCACAGCCAACTACTAGTCTGTGAACCCGTGGTGCCCACCAGGGAACCAAAGGCCCTGAGCCCAGGCTCCCAGCTCTTTACCTGGGAGGGCAGGTCCAGAGATGCCCAACTCCAATCACTGGTGCTAAAAGACCAGGTCCTCTATCTCCCCCGCACATGGCCCTTCCACTCCTGGACACCTGTGGCCTCCGGTGAGGCTCGCAGAGAAGCTTTGTGCCTATCACTCTTTTGATTTGTGTGTTTGATTTTACAAAGATCCCTGTAAGCCAGCAGGCATTGTCTCCAGCCTGGAGATGTAGAAACTGAGGCTCAGGGACAAAGTGACTTGCCCACAGCTCAACTCGGCAGAACTGGGACCCCACCAGCCCCCTAAACTTTACAATGGCCACATCTCTACTCCAGCAATAACACAGAGCACCCCTCCACTACCTGTACCCCCAGTCCAGAGACCAAGCTCAGGGCTCGCAGGAGGTCTACTCACTGGCCTCGAAGCAGAGCTGGGCACCCATCAGTCTAAGGTCCTCGGGCGTAGGTCCCCAGGTCTAGAAGGAACTGCCTGGAGAAGTCTAGTGGACAGTTTACCAAAGATTCAGCAGGTCTGCTTTTTATGGGCCAGAGATCACGTTACAGGTTGATGATTAATTCGATGGTGCTGTCATGTGTTACTATATCCAGGGGATTTCCCAGTGATTTCTCCTGACTTGCAGCCCGACCTGCTGTAGCTGGCCGGCCTAAGAGAAGGAAGCAGGAATGGGCGACAGGCCTGCGTAGATCTTACAGTAGCCTTGTTTCTCGTTTCTGACCAGTCTCAAGCTGGCTGTGCATTGTAATGGTCCAAGCATGTTAATAAATACCCATGCCCAGCCTCGCCCCCAAAGACTCCAGTTCCACTGGCCTGGGGTGGAACCCAGGCATCGGGAGTTTACAGAGCAACCCAGATGATTCTAATGTACAGCCAGGGTGGGGATTCACTGCTGCAGACCCTGGCACACGGAAGGAACTCAATCTATGTTGTTGAAGCAGATTGAATTGCATGTGCTGTATCCCAAGACCTGCGAAATTGTGCACCTCCAACAGAGAGGAGGGGTAAAGCAGACAGAAGAGGAGAGGAACTGATAGCCCTGCAGATGGTCACACCAAAGGTCTAGCTCCCAGTGTGTTAGCACTGGAAAAGAAGCCAAAGGTATTCTAGCCCCCCGATTTTTATTTCGGTTAGGAAAACTGAGGCTCATGGAGGGAAGGTAGCTTACTCTAACCCAGTGCTTCTCACTCACATTGCAACATACTCTCAAATCTCCTGGGGATCTTGTTAAAATGCAGATTGACTCAGAAAGCCTGGGGCCCTAACTGAGATATGTGGACTCAACTTTTTTTTTTTTTTTTTTCCCAGACAAGGTCTCACTGTCATTCAGGCTAGAGTGTAGTGGTGTGATCATGGCTCACTACAACCTCAAACTCCCAAACTCAAGCGATCCTCCCACCTCAGCACCCTGAGTAGCTGGGACCACAGGTGCACCCCACCATGCCCAGCTAATATTTTTGATATTGTGAAGACAGGTCTAGCTATGTGGCCCAGGCTGGTCTCAAACTCCTGGCCTCAAGCAATCCTCCCATCTCGGCATCCCCAAGTGCTGAGATTACAGGCACGAGCCACGGCACCTGGCCAAGTGGACCCCACTTTAGGTGGCAAGGGCCTGGTGGGTTTGGAGCCTTGTGAGTGCCCTGACCCTCAACCTGTGGGCTAAGCCCCTCCCAAGACCCCAGATCAAGGCCACAGTCAGTGACTGCTGGGCTAAGGGATGGCTAGCGCCAGGTGCGTGCTCCACCTTAGTGCGGGCTGCCTTGGGTGGCTCCCCAGAGGGCTGGAGTCGTGCACCTTGTTAATAAATCACACTCTCATGAGAAGTATGTATGGCATCTTATCAGGGAATTCACCTCTGAGCCTCAGACTGTCTGGAAAGTTACCTGGCAAGCTACGGCCTTCAGGCCACCCAAAGCCAGCAGGCTGGGGTGGTGTAGTTGCATCAGAGGGACCTTGGGCCATGAGGCATCTGGGGGGCAGAGGGGGTCATTCTGAGGAGCTAAAGCCTGCATAAAGCCTCACATCCAGGGGACAGGCATGCCTGCCACACACTCCATGTTTGTTTATTGAACACACTGCCAGGGTTCAGGACACATCACCCCGAAATATGGCACCTTGGCATTTAAGAAAACAGCAGAAGCAGGAAGGCCTCACTCACCTTCCCTTCGCCCAAATCCCCTGAAGTAGGACCATGAGGCCATAAGGCCCATCCTTACCTCTGAAGACACAGGGACAGAGAGAATAATCTGAACAGGCCTGGCCAACTCTCCCCACTTTATTATCCTTTCCCCCTTTAGCCAATCACTTCTCCACAATGCCCACTCTTCACGAAACCAACGCATAAAAATACATGTCCCCATTTCTTTGGGTCTTCATTTCTGAAGGTCCCTGTGTCATGTAAAATTTACATGAAATAAATTTGTGTGCTTTTCTCTTGTTGACCTGTCTTTTGTTATAGGGGTCCTAGCCATGAACCCAGCAATGGGTGAGGAAAGATTCTAGTTTTCTACTTTTCCTCCCCTGCACAATGCTACCGTTCTTTTTTTTTTTTTTTTTTTTTTTTTTTTTTTTTTTTTTTTTTTTTTTTTTTTTTGAGATGGAGTCTCCCTCTGTCGCCCAGACTGGAGTGCGGTGGTGCCATCTTGGCTTACTGCAACCTCTGCCTCCCGGGTTCAAGCAATTCTCCTGCCTCAGCCTCCCAAGTAGCTGGGACTATGGTGCGCTCCACCACGCCCAGCTAATTTTTGTGTTTTTAGTAGAGATGGGGTTTCACCATGCTGGCCAGGATGGTCTCGATCTCTTGACCTCGTGATCCACCCGCTTCGGCTTCCCAAAGTGCTGGGATTACAGGCGTGAGCCACCGCGGCTGGCCCGGAATGCTACCGTTCTAAGTCCAGAACTTACCCGGTAGTCCTCATGGCAACTCCTCGAAAAGGTCCTGTTGATTGTCATCATTTCCATTATACACGTGGGGAAACTGAGGCACACGACGGTGACGCAGCTGGTTCAGCTCACTAGGCATGAGGTGACAGGCTGAGGTTCAGCCCAGGTATCGCGGCTGGAGACGGTGTGCCTGGGCCCCTCCACCGCCACTCGCCGCGGAGACTCCCCTCTGGGAGCGCCCCCCAATTAGCAATGTCTCCCCCACTGTACTGCGCGGGCACAGAGCAGGAGCTTTGTGGACAGGCCTGACTGGCTTCTGAGTGGGAGGTGGAGGCGGCCCCGCTGCAGA
>NW_012109807.1:9339020-9347481 GCF_000951045.1 Mandrillus leucophaeus | reverse complement strand
GGGGCACTGTCAGGCAGCCCGGTCCCTCATGGGCCCTGCCACTAAGGCCCTGGGACGCCCGCCTGTGACATTTGCCAGCCCTCATCTGTTCCCCGGGCCGAAATCTCAGAGGGCAGAGGCTGCCCCCCCTGGAAACCAGTCCCAGAACATCAGGGCCGCGCGCGCTGTGGGCTGCAGGCCAGGGCGCGGAGGGGCCAAACAGGGCAGCGCCGGGAGCTTTTGCACAAGGCACCCCTCTGCCAGCCTCACGGACCAGCCATGCCAGTCCCGTGAAGCAGGTGTGCTGGCCCACAGCAGCGCTCTGCACAGCAGCCCCAGCCTGGAAACACGCGAATGTCCACTGTCGGGGCAGCTGCACAGTTCAGATCCCCAGGAATGCAGGGCCCCTTCCCCGGAGGCCAAGGCCAGTGTCCCACCCACACCCAGTCCAGGCTTATGCTTCCCCCGGGTCTGCCGCCTAAGCAGCCCTGTCCCTGATCTCTGTCTCAGAGGCTGCTCCCGGCCCAGCTCCCCACGCCCGTCAGCAGGACCTAAACTACCACAAATGCACGGCATGGAATAATGTGCCAGTGAAAACCAATTACTGCTGCCTGCACCCACGTGGATAAACCTCACCGCCGTGAGGCTGATGTAAGGGAAGACCCAAGAGCACCGCGTGCGGCCACTCATAGGAGGTGCAGGCAAAACCCATCCTTGGTGTTCGAAGCAGGACAAGGCTCCCTTTGGGAGTTGCTGATTGGCAGGGACACGGGAAGCCTGTGGGGAGCTGGAAACGTCCTGCACCTTGATCATGGTCACACCGGTGCGTAGACGCACAAACAAATCCTTCCAGTCGGACCCTCACATCATACATAGATCGCGTCTTCGTGTTTTGCTGGCTAAGCCCTTCCAGCCCTAACAGTGTCACTCTGGCAGAGCACCCCCACTGCCTGGGACAGGACCGGCTCTGGAGGCTGGAGGGCTTGACCAGCACTGCCGCCCGGTGGCCGGCAGCGGAACCGACCACGGCCTAGTGCCCTGGAGGGAACGGGCCTCAAAGGCTCCGCCAGGACTGCACCTGTGCCCTAGGCGCCGGCCTCAGCCACCCAGCCAGCCTGCTCCACCAGCACCCAACAACTCTGGGGGTCCAGCAAGCCCTCTGGGCCAATAGCTGCAGCCCCCAGGGGGCCTTGGGGATGGGAGGGAGGAGAGAGAGGCCAGCCTGTAGCACAATACCAGCCCAGAGTTTTAAATAGGTGTGCACTGTCACCTCCGCCCTGTCGCAGTCCTCCTGGGTCCTGATTCTGCCGGGCGCCTCCACGTCTTTCCGCCCTCCTGGTTCTGCCCCGCCATCACGGGAGCGCCCACTGGGCATGAATGGGGAGCCTGCCAGAGAGGCGAGCTGGAGGAGAGAGGCACAGCTTCCAGGCCTGGCGTGGCTGCTCATGCCCCTGCGTGAGGGAAGGGTCAAGGGAAAGGTGAACGCTCTCTTCTTTTATTTTATTGTTTTCCTTTTCCCCGTGCCCTCTCACCCCATACACAATTGTCAGGGTGTCTGTCCTGGGAAGACACCTGGTACCTGCCCTGGTGGTGCCTGCCCTGTGCGTGTGCGTGTGCATGCGTGTGTGTTCAACAGGAATTGATTTGGCGCCTGCTATGTGCCAAGCACTGTCCCAGTTCTGGGTAACCAGAGATGGAAGGAAACCCAATCCTCGTCCTTCAGCCACTTTGTGCATGCCCTGGAATTTATGAAAGTGCTACAAGAGGGCCAAACTGAGGGCTGGGAAGACCAGCAGTGTCGTGGGGTTGTTATGCCCGGGGAATGGGTGAAGGTTTTGTGGAAGAAGAGATATTAAAATTGTGCCCTGAAAGGTAAATAGGATTTCAACAGCCAAGAAAAGAATGAAAGGCATCTCAGGGAGAAGGAATACACACACAAAAGCATAGGAACGGAGACATGCCGCACGCTCTATGGTTGTGTCAGGTAGGATTAGGATTGCTTGCATGCAAGAGAATGTCCAAAAGGACGGTGGCTTGAACAAGGCGTGTTCATTTCTTTTTCACATAAAATAAGCTGAAGACAGGCAGTCCAGCTAGTCGTGACACTTCTGCAGCCACAGGGGACCCAGGCTTTCTCTGCCATTCAGCTCCACCATTCTGGCACCGGCCTCAAGGTCACTTCATGGACCAAAAGGGCTGCTGGAGCTCCAGCCAATATATCAGAGCTCCAAGCATCAGGGAAGAGAAAGACTCAAATGGGCACTCCTCTCAGCTAAGCCAGCTTGCAATTAAGCTGATTTACTGGAGGGCCTATGTAACGCTTTCATTTATAGCTCATTGGCCAGAACCTTGTCACATGGCCACGCTGCAAGGGAAACTGAGAAATGTAGTCTTTATTGGGAAGAGCAGCTAAAACTTGGGGTCTGTTGCTAAGCAGGGAGAAACTGGATGTTGGTGGGAAGCCAGCACTGCCTAGCCCAGGGTAGAGTGGAGCAGTGGTCCCTCAGCATATGGGGAGGGGGACAGCAAGGCAGCCTGGTCACAGGGGCCATGCGAAGGAGGGACTGGACTCTTCTGTAGCAAATAGGGGATTGCTGAAAGATTCTCAGCAGGAGCCAAGGTTCGAGGAACCTGGAGCTGTCTGCTTGGGGGTAAGAACCATCAGGCAGAAAATGGAAGCATGCATGGAGGGGAAAGGAACTGTGAGGAGTTGATAAGGGCACGAGGCAGGGAAGGGCACCCCAGGAGAGCCAAGGCTAAGCTTGGCAACAGTGGGAGGTGATGCCAGAGCCCCAGGGAGGGACACGGATGTACCGAGGGTAGTCTGGGAGGAACACAGTATGAGCAGATAGTTGTGTCTGAGGCAGCTGTTAGCCATCAAGTCAGGTGGCTCAAAGACAGCTGAGAATCCAAGTGGAAGCTCAGGTGAGAGAACAGCGCTGGGAACATGGATGTGGAAGTGACCAGTCATACAGCGGTGGCTGGGATCAGCCAGGCCGGGATCCAGTTGTTCAGCTGGAGGACTCTGATGGATCTTTCGGAGTTACTGGGGAAGGAGAACAATGGAGTGACCAGATCTGGGTTCAAATCCAGACTTCACCACTTGATAGCTGAAAGCCCGTGGGCTGGCTGACAGCACTTTCTAAGCCTTAATTTTCTCATGTACAAAAATGGGAATAAAGAGCCCTGCTGGGCGGGCTGATAGGAGGGCCGAATGAGTAATGAGTAGCACATTCCCACACAGGGAACTGCACTAACCAGTAAATACCTGCTCTTACCAGTAAAGCCCCCCCCACACACACACACACACTCTTACTGAAGAGGACCTCAGGGCCTTTCTTGGGGCCATAACTGTGCCTGACAGTCCTCTCACTGCAAGGTGGGGCCCGTGGAGCCCTGTGTGGGATCGCTCGGGTGAGATCACAAGCACTGGGCCTCTCCAGGGCCCTGAGACCTCCAACCCAGCATGGCTAGGGCAGCCCCTGGCTCTGCCAAACCTCCTGGACAGGGGCATCTGCAGCCCCAGACAGGTGGGTCAAGAGGAGTATTATGCCTCCTGCCAGCAGGGAAAAGGGGCCACAGCGGGCCATGGCATGCCCCTTTCCTTAAAGGGCACAGCCAGGAAGAGCACGCATGGCCCAAACTTCAGCTGGAATCACATTGGCCAAAACTTAGTTGTGTGGCCACATCCAGCTACAAGGAACTGGGAAGTGCAGGCTTTATTCTGGGTAATCATGTGCCCACCTAGACAGAAATTGGAGTGTTCCAATATTACGATAGAGAAGGAGAGAATGGATATTGAGGGAAAACAGCAGCCGTAGGGTGCAGGGAAAGAGAGAGGGCGTGGCATCCCGGGTGGAGGATGGAGGGAGGCTCTGAGCGCTGGGAGACCCCATGCACCTGGGACTCACATGTGCGGTGAGCACGTCACCTGGCGCCCAGCCTGCAGGAACTCCGCTGTGGGGGCACTGTAGGTGGGTGGGCAGGGGAGCTGTTGTAGCTGAGAACCAGCTCTGCTGGCCAGGAGGACGAATCGCCGACTTCTCCAGCAGAATTTTTCCAGATCCCTGGAGGTCCTTCTGGTCCCTCACCAAAGCCACAATAGCACAGAGAGGAAGAAAATATCTTCCTTCCACTCCTCTGAGTTTTTGCCCCTTGTCAAAGCTCATTGCAGCCATTGTCATTGTCTCTACTGCCCAGGCCTTGGGCACGGTCCGTCCTCCACAGGCAGTGAGTGGCCATTCCCTAGGTCTCTTGACACCCCTCCACCCTGGCAGAGCTAGGGCCAAATGTTCCCTGCCAGGGTGGAGTGGACTCCAGCCCATTCTGTCTCCCAAGGAGCTTCTCCTCTCCCCACTTGAGCTTTTCTCCTTTTTTTTTTTTTTAACGAAGTCTCACTCTGTCACCAGGCTGGAGTGCAGTGGCACAATCTTGGCTCACTGCAGCCTCTGCCTCCAGAGTTCAAGCAACAGTCCCCCCACCTCAGCCTCCCAAGTAACCTCCAAAGGGATTACAGGGGCAGGCCACCACTCCAGGCTAATTTCTGCAATTTTAGTAGAAATGGGGTTTCAACACATTGGCCAGGCTGGTCTCAAACTCCTGACCTCAGGTGATCCACTACCTCAGCCTCCCAAAGTGCTAGGATTACAGGCGTCAGCCACCACACCCAGCCCTGACTTGAGCTTTGAGAAGCAAGCTAAGAGTCAGCCCCTCCCTAGGAAGCGAAGCACTACCTGTGCCCTGACTGGGCTGCTGCTGCCTCTCTCTGCTCCTCCTTGTGTGTGAAGATACTCGGTGCAGGGAAGAAAGACAGGGTCCTCAAACTCTGTCAGTGTATCTGAGTTGTCTTGGCTTGGGTTAGGCTCTGGGTCTTCCGGCAGCTAACCTGGAGCGTGGGTCCCCCAGTGCCACACCTGCCTGCACGCCGTCCTTGCGCTTCCGTTCCTTCCATTGTGACTGGACGAGTACTCACCTTCTGGTTTGTGCCTTCATGGGGGACTTTAGTGTCTCGTCAGTCCTTTCAGCCATACGGTCAGCACGCACTGGGGGCCCATGATGTGCTGGGCCTTTGCAAGTACCATGAAATCGCCTAGCACAGTCACCAGCGTGGAGTGGGGACTCTGCCACCCACTGGCTGTGGGACTTGGGTGTATGACAGATGGGGACTGGGGCTCAGAAAGACTGAGGGACTTGTATAGGTCAAACTGGACTGACCCCCAAAGTTCTCCACCATTTTGTTAATTCTAAAATAAAGATGAGGCCGGGCACAGTGGCTCATGCCTGTAAACCCAGCATTTTGGGAAGTACCAGGTGGTTGGATTGCTTGAGGCCAGGAATTTGAGACCAGCCTGGACAACAGGGCAAAAGCCTGTCTCTACAAAAAAATACAAAGATTAGCCGGGCGTGGTGGCACCCGCCTGTAATCCCAGCTACTCGAGAGACTGAGACACGAGAATTGCTGGAACCCGGGAGGCGGAGGCTGCAGTGAGCCGAGTTCATGCAGCTGCACTCCAGCTTGGGTGACAGAGTGAGACTCTATTTCAAAAATAAAATAAAAAATAAGGCCGGGCACGGTGGCTCACGCCTGCAATCCCAGCACTTTGGGAGGCTGAGGTGGGTGGATCACCTGAGGTCAGAAGCTTGAGACCAGCCTGGCCAACATGGCAAAACCCCACCTCTACTAAAAATGTAAGAGCCTGGCTTGGTGGCGCACACCTGTAACCCCAGCTACTCAGGAGGCTGAGGCAGGAGAATCACTTGAACCTGGGAGGCGGAGGTTTCAGTGAGCCAAGATCAGGCCACTGCACTCCAGCCTGGGCAACAGAGACTCCATCTCAAAATAAAAATAAAAATAAAGATCAGGCTCCTGAGTGAAATCTCACATGTCCTTTGAAAATGTGCAAAAATACAGTACACGTACTGGGCAACATGTATCATTTTTAAGCCACACTTCCTTGTTCTCAGGTTTGTTCTGGATCCTCCAGGTGGCTAAGTCAGAGGCCACTGGGTGGGTGTGGGGCTGCAGGCTTTGGATGGAACTGCAGACATAGCGTGTGTTTCCAGGAGTCACTCCGAGTGGCACCTGCAGGTGAGTGCGTTAGCTCAGTGTAGTGTGCTGTTTATTTGAGCTGAAGGAAGGAGACTTCCTGGATCCTCTTCCTCAATTCAGAGAGAAGCCCACTGCCTCCCGCTCAAGGGCTCCAGGGACTCCAGGGACTCCAGGGTGGGTGGGGTAAGCAAGGCTCCCTGTATGAGTCCGTTTTCATGCTGGTGATAAAGACATACCCAAGACTGGGCAATTTACGAAAGAAAGAGGTTTATTGGACTCACAGCTCCACATGGCTGGGGAGGCCTCACAATCATAGTGGAAGGCAAGGAGGAGCAAGTCACATCTTACATGGATGGCACCAGGCAAAGGAGAAAGTTGTGCAGAGAAACTCCCGTTTTAAAAACCATGACATCTTGTGAGATCCATTCATCATCGTGAGAACAGCACGGGAAAGACCCCCCCACACTATGATTCATTCATCTCCCACTAGGTTCCTCCCACAACACGTGGAAATTATGGGAGCTACAAGATGAGATACGGGTGGGGACACAGAGCCAAACCATATCACTCCCAACAGGTCCCCTGGCTCCTCCTTGCCCCGTTTCTTCCTTCTCCAAATTTCCCTTCTCCTTTACTGCGGATGTAGAAAAGCGCTTGTGAAATTTTCTATGCTGTACATACACAAAGTGATATTTTCATTATCAATGGCAGGAAGGCTTTTTACGCAATCTCCCCCACCCCGGCTGCTATGGTTTGAATGTGTTCCCCCAAAATTCATGTGTTGGAAGCTTGTCCTCATTCTGATGGCATTAAGAGGTGAAACCTTTAAGAGGTGATTAGATCATGAGGGCTCTGCCCTCGTGAATGGATTAATGCCATTACGGAAGAGTGAGTGAGACATTATCGCCCAGGGGTGGGCTCCTGATAAAAAGGATTAATTTGGCCGATTTCCTCTCTCTGTCTCTCCTGCCCTTGCTTTCACTTTCTGCCTTTTGCCACAGAGTGGCCCTCACCAGATGCTGGCACCATGCTCTTGAACTTCCCAGCCTCCAAAACAGTGAGCCGAATAGATTTCCATTCATTATAAATTACCCAGTCTGGGCATTCTGTTACAGCAGCAGGAAAAGAACTAAGAGGCCAGTGGCACTGTCTTTGCACACTGTGCGCTCAGCGTATGTGTCTACTCTATCGTTCAATATAACATTTATACATTCCCCTCCCGCCTCCCACCCTCCAGCTTCTGCTGGGTGTGCAGGAGCTCAGGCACCACGGTGGGCCTCTATGTGCCCCAGGATACTGTCTCCAGGTGGACAAAAGTGAGTCTAGGAGGAGTGGGACACTGAAGCAAGCACTTGCTCATCCCCCTGTGCCAGCGTGGCAGGTCTCCGGATGAAGGCTGGAGGCCTGGGGCGGCCTGTGAGGAGGAAGGGAGAGAAGTGGAGAGGTAAGGACAGACTGAGCTGGAAGGAGAATGAGGAGGGACTGCATACAGATGAGGTCTAGAGATAGCCTTTGCCCCCATCCCAGAAACCAAAGCCTACAGTCCTCTGCCCTCAGTCTGCAAGGCTCCACCCAGCCCCGCACTGGGTGCTTCTAAGCAGCCCTGAGCAGAGGGCAGGAGGCAGGCTGTAAGCCTAGGGACTGCACCAGGCTGGCTTTTCACACGCTAGTCTCACTGCATCTTCACATCATCACCCAGAGGTGTTTCCATTTCACAGGTAAGGAGAGTGAGGCCCAGAGATCTCAGTGGGCTGCCCAAGGCCACCCGGTAAGGGACAGGGCTGGGGGTTGATCTGACTCTGAATTCCATGCCTTTTCACAGGACTGTGCCTCTGACACAGGCACCAGCAGGCACCGAGGCCTCACCCTGAGCGGGTAGTGCTACACCCGTGGGGGCAAGGCAGCAGCCCTGCAGGGGGAGGTGCCTGGTTGCCACCCTCCCCATCTGTGGCTGCTTCCTCCCCCTCCACAGCGGGCAGGAGCAGTTTCATGGAGCTGGGAGTCCTGTGGGCTCCCCACTTCCCGGAGGCTCCTCAACTCTTCAATCTGGATGGATCTGGGGGCAGGTCAGAAAAAGCTGTCTCTTGGACCCGGTGCAGTAGCTCACGGCTGTAATCCCAGCACTTTGGGAGGCCAAGGTGGGCTGATCTCTTGAGATCGGGAGTTTAAGACCAGCCTGGCCAACATGGTAGAACCCCGTCTCTACTAAAAAAAAAAAAAAAAAATTAGCCGTGTGTGGTGGCGCACGCTTCTGCAGTCCCAGCTACTTGGGAGGCTAAGGCACGAGGACTGCTTGAACCCAGGAGGCCGAGGCTGCAGTGAGCCAAGATCATTCCACTGTACTCCAGCTTGGACAACAGAGTGAGACTCCATTAAAAAAAAAAAAAAAAGAAAGAAAGAAGGAAGGAAAGAAGGAAGGAAAGAAGGAAGGAA
>NW_012109807.1:9334975-9338824 GCF_000951045.1 Mandrillus leucophaeus | reverse complement strand
AAGGAAGGAAGGAAGGAAGGAAGGAAGGAAGGAGGGAAGGAGGGAGGGAGGGAAGGAAGGAAGGAAGGAAGGAAGGAAGGAAGGAAGGAAAGGAAGGGAAGGAAAGGAAGAGAAGGAAAGGAAGGAAAGGAAGGAAGGAAGGATGGAGGGAAGGAAGGAAGGAAGGAAGGAAGAAAGGAAGGAAGGAAAGGAGAAAGGGAGGGAGGGAAGGAAGGGCTTCCTAGAATGCACCAGGCCAAGACTAAGACCCAGACCCCTCCTCAGCCATCCCAATCTCCCTGTACTTGCTGGGGATCCAGAGCCTGTCCTGCTCTCTCCCGGCCTGGGGTGCCCTTTCTGCCTTCTCAGTGGCTGGGTCGCCCCCTTCCCTGTCTTTTTCCTGGCTTGCCCTCTGGCAAGGGAGTGGGTCCTGAGCTGTGTGCAGGGGGCATGCGTGACACAGCATGGGGTGGAACAGAATCCTAGGAAGGCTGAGCCCAGGCCCTGCCCTTCATCCGCTGGCCCTTTCCCAGAGGAGATACAACAAACTCAAAGAGAACGTATGGGCTCCAGACCAAAGGTCCTTGGTTCATTGCATGCAGCTCCCACGGCTGCAGCGGCTTTTATGAGAAAGCAGCAAATCATAAGAAAACTATCTGCTTGGGAGGACTTAATTGGGACAGAAACTGAAGATGGATGCCAGATGTGCAATGGCATCCAAACCAGAGTCCCAAATTCCCACAAAGATCCTCAGTCAACTCTCCTGTTCCTTTGACCAGGTAATAAGAGTCCTAACAGCAGTAGCAGTGGCTCCATTTCTAAAGCACGCACGGTATGCTATGCACTGCTTTTATTTCTAGTTCCTTTCATTACCTAGAGAGGCATTGCTCTGCACATTTTACAGATAAGGAAACTGAGGTTACTGAGGTTAGGTAACTCAACCAAGGTCACGTATTTAGAAAGTGGTGGAACTTTTCAAAATACTAAGTTGGGGAAATGCTCATCATTTGTAGAAAAATTTTCAATAAAGCATAAGAACACAGGCTTCCAGTTAACCCTCAGTTACCCAGAAAAGTAAATTCCCCAGAACGTCCTGCACATCGTGTATGCCTGTGTACGTGCATGCAGTTGAATATTCTGATTAGCAGAGCTCATGATAAACAGGCCAGACTACAGGGAAAAAAAAAAAATGTACAGAAACCAGCAAGCATGTTCTCCGAATTCATCGCATGCTTGGAGATCCCCAGGTAAAAAGTTAGCAAAACATACCTTGTTCAAAGCAACTGGCCAGGGATGGGGTGTGAAGCAGCCACCACTGCTAGGGGCACAGCATCCACTGGAGTTCCCTCCTCACTCCTAACGCCTGCGGGCAGCAGATCCAGGGTTGCTGGGCCACCTCCCTCTCCTGACTGCAGTGCGGGAAGAAACGCAGGATGCCGCCAGGCACCAGATCCTGCCCCGCCCCTGATCCACAGTGTGGCCTTGAGCACACCACTTTCCCTCTCTGGGCCTTGATTTTGCCATCTGTCAAATCAGGACACAGTGAACTGTAAAGGGTTCGGAGGGAAATTTCATGGATTGGTTGATGATCCCAGGCTGCCGCCCCTTAGAAGCGCTCCTCCCTCCAGAGCTCTTGGACCTGGGGATCCCAGGTGGGAGCCTTCCTGGGAAGCGGAAGTGATCCCTGAGACCTCTGCAGCTTCTCTCCTACCTCTGAAAGACTGAGCAGGCAGCCTGGTGTCTCAGACACGCCTCATTTCCCTACTTCCCTTCAACAGGGTTAGAGTTCCTACAAAAGCTTCACTGCTATGCAAGAAGGCAGGATGCTCTCCCACACAGAGGTGCGCCCAGACAGTCCACAGGACACGTGCCCATAAGCCCGAGTGTGCTCAAGCCCCCCCCCACACCACCGGCACGGCACTATGGCACTCTAAGCAGAAGCTCAGGGACCTTCTGGGCCAGACCTAGGGCAGCCCTTGCCACTCCTCAGTGACAGACCTGTGTCTGGGTACCAGGGCAGTGAGGACTCCCAGAATGTACACAATATGGCAGGACCCACTCTGCTTCTTGTCCTTCCTCCAAGTTCCCACTCAGCATCGTAAAATGGAGATGCAGCCAGGCTCAGTGGCTCACACCTGTAATCCCAGCACTTTGGGAGACAAAAGTGGGTGGATCACTTGAGTCCAGGAGTTCAAGACCAGTCTGGGTAACATAGCGAGATCCCACCTCCATAAAAATTTTTAAAAGACAAGACAGGCATGGTGGTGCATGTCTATGGTCGTGGCTGCCTGGGAGGCTGAGGTGTGAGAATCACTTGAGCCCAGGAGTCCAAGGCTATAGTAAGCTGACACTGCACCACTGCACTCCAGTCTGATCCTGTCTCAAAAAAAAAAAAAAAAAGAAGAGAGAGATGCTCCCAGCTTTCTTCCGGAAGCGAGGTGTTCCCTCCATCTCTTGGGATTAACAGTCAACACAGCTCCCTCTAAGCCATTTATTATGATATTGACGTACTTCAGTATCAGTACTAGGGACCGCTCCAAGTCCCAGCGTGACTGGGATCGCCCTGGTGCCTTCCTCTTCTTCAGACTCCTCAGCAATGTGACAACTGTGTGGGGGGTGACACTAGGTCCTCTGGTAGGTCAGGGGCTGTACTGACCCAGTCCTGCCGGGCCACCCTGTAGCATCACACTGTGGCAGGGAGGCAGGGATTGCAAGCACCTGAGTCCTCACACGCTCAGCTGACCGCGCAGGTCCCTGACCTCGGCTGTGTTCAGTGCCTGTCCTTGTGCATGGCAGGCAGCAGCCAGGCCTTGTGTGCAGCACTGTGCCACAGCCGTCTCGCCGTCTGTAGGACTGTTGCTGGTGACAGCAGCTCTGTGTCTGGCCCTTCCTGGGAGCTCAGGAGGGTCCTGCTTACAGGGCGAATTTTGTGCTGAGACAGCGCGCTAGGCTGAGACGCCAGGTGTTCTGGGTGGCCCAGGAAAACCAGCCATCAGCATCTCCTGCCCACACCTGTCCTGAGGTCAGAAGGAACTTGAGTCCAGCAGGCTCCCAGAGCCAGAGAGCTTCTGCACCTGCACAGCCCAAGTCCCTGCTTCAGACTGAAGCAGGGGGACCTGAAGAGAATATGCATACGGCCATCTCAGACTGCACACATGGGTTGCTGGGGGAGCGGAGGGTTGCCCCTGGGCCCACCCCACCCACGCCACCCACGCCACCCTGGCAATTCAGCCTGAAACAAATGATTAGCCTCTCTGTATAGGTTAATGTTTCTCTCCCGGGCATGTCAGTTCAATAAAACCCCGTTCATTTGGGCCTCACTGTGACCTCTAGGACGCTGGCCAAAGGGCAAGCATCACCAGGCCAAGGGGCCTGGGAGTGAAATCATGGGTAGGGATAGGTGACAGGGGTGTTGAGTCGGCCCGAGTGGTTCTTTTCCAGTTAATTTCGAGTCGGTCTCCAGAATGCAAGCTTGTCCAGTGCGTGGCCCACAGGGGCCTGTGACCCGGGAAGGTTTTGAATGCGGCCCAAATTCATAAAGCTTCCTTAAAACGCTGAGGTATGTTCGCGACTTTTTCTTTTAGCTCACCGGCTGCGTAGTGTTCGTGTATTTTATGTATGGTGCAAGACAATTCTTCAACTTCAAAAGGCGGGACGCCCTGCAGTGGGACGCCAGGTTCCTCTAAGAGTGGGTGTAGGCCTCCAAAAGTGTCCACATCATACTTCCAGAAAAACGTCACTCACGGAGGTGTGCAGGGAGGTGCGTGCTGCTGCAGGGGTCTGCCCAACGTGCGGAGGGCCCGGGAGAGCAGGGCCCACGGGCACAGGCAGGGAAGGCCTCGGGAGGGTCACCGTCCGACAGTCCGGCCT
>NW_012109807.1:9325254-9334095 GCF_000951045.1 Mandrillus leucophaeus | reverse complement strand
GGTCGAACACGCTAGTGCTTAGGGCACCAAAATAGAAAAAGAAGAATGCTTGGAAAGAATTTGATGTTTCCCAAGGAGCATCGAAAATCGCCGTTACGGGAAAAGTCAAACTCTTGAGGGACTTCCTTACACTAATGTAACTGTCCTGGGTTGTTTTTATTTCTAATTATGCTGGGGGGATGGGCGTCATGATCTTTTTCAAGGCTTAATGCCCCCTCCACGGTCCCTGGGGGACCTCGGGCCTTGGTGCCTCTCCAGGACATCCTGATGCCTCTGAGGTCCCGTTTGAACTCCCTGGGGTCCCGGGCTGCCCAGCTGTTATTTTGCAGAATTTCTCTCCCACAGTGTCACCAGTAGTTCTGCTTATGGCTCCTGCCACTGAGTCACAAGGGGAGGAGGGGATTTCTGAGCTGTTTCAACACTTACCCAGAATATTAGAGGTTTCATGCAGCCCTTGTTTATTTGAAAAAAAGTAAAGAAAGCCCCAAAGCCAACAAAATATGACACACTCGTACAGGAGGGAAGGCAGGGGGTTGGGGGCCTTGCAGAACCAAAAGGTCTGTCTGCTGAGCTGGGGCTGGAGCTGGAAGTCCGGTTTCCTGTCCCCACTCCCCCAGCCCGGGCCCACCCCGTGCCTTCTGTTTCACCCAGGGCTGTGGAAACCAGCTAATGTTTATGGAGTACTTCCTCTCGCCAGTGGGCACAGTTCTAAGCCCTTTATAAGAAATAGCTCATCCAATGCCCGTAATTGCACCCGGAGGCGTGAGGGCTGTTATTGTGCCTGCCAGCCGGTTTCATAGATAGGAGACAGCACGGAGAGCTCAACTGCACTGGGCTACTTGGTTTTCCTGTGGAGAAAAATTTGCCCATCGCTTTGGCACAGAATCTGTGCCAAGGCAGATTCTCCTCAGCCAAGGCAGTCCTCAGAGTCCAGCCACAGGATGCCCAGAACCTCTCTCCAGCTGAGACAAGCTGGCCAGGGGCTTGGGGCCTCCGAGCTCCTTGGGGAGCTAAGGGGGTGCTGTCCTGGAGTCCAAGACCTGGGCTGTACTCACTACCCCTGGCCAGGATTCAGTAGCAACAGGGATACCCAGGAAAGGGGCTGTGGCCTGAGCAGTCAGCCTGTAGCCATAGGGAGGGTGTGACTCCAGCGAGAGGGGTACATGTGAGGTCAAGGCTCCAGCATCTAGAATGTGCTGCCCTTGACAATGAGGAAGCGCTAATCCCTGGAGAAGGAAGGGCAGATGATGCCTGGTGATGGAGGGAGATGTGGGATGGGGGTGGAGGTGGGTGCCTGGCCTCTTCCTTCTCCCCATCCTCCATGCCCTTCATTCTCCTGTGGATCTTCATTTAGCACCTACTGTGCACCTGCCCTCAGTGGCCTCTCACTTCCTCCCCTTCCTTCCCAATTCCTTTACCAACTCTGAGATCTTCTGAAGCGACTGTGAGACCTTGGCTAAGTCCCTTCCCACTTAGACCCTCAGTTTCCTCTTCTGGAGGAGCAGCGGCCGGGGCTTTGCAGCCCTGTCAGCAGCGTGGTGTGGGCAGATAGTAAAGAGCACTCCTAGCTGGAGACGAGAGGCTTGGGGGCTGCTGGCCAGTCACACAGTGGCATGAGGCTGACCACAGGAGCATGACGTGGCACATGCCACGGCAGAGGTGTGTGCTGAGACCCCTGGGTATCTGCCTCAGGTGGGCCCTTGAAGGATGAGCAGAAGCTCACTAGGTAGATATGGTGGGAACTGGCAAGCTCAGGAAGGCTCCTCCAGGCCCAGAGGGTACAGCTCATGCGCACACGCAGCCCCAGGAACAGCACGGGGCACTGGGGCAAAGCCCTCCCAGTGTGGCTAGATTGCCATATTTGCCAGAGAGGGGGGATGCCAAACTAGCTACCTCCATGTCCAGAGCTGTCTTTACCCAGGCCCAAGGCCCAGGGAAGCCCCCTTCACGCAGCCCTCTGCCTTCAGCCATGGCCACTACCCCTCAGGCAGGTCTGGAAGAGCCTGCTGAGGCCAAGACAGAGAGAGAGAAGGCAGTTTTAACAGAGCAAAGTCCGTCAGGCTGGCCCCATGGCTGAAGACACCATTGCACAGGTGGGCAGCTGGGGTGAGGGAGGGGGGCTGAACAACCCTTCCGGGAGTCCAAGGCAGGCCAGGGTACCCCAGATGTGGGGAAGAACGCCTCAGGGGCTTCTGGGCTGGCTCTCTGGGGAGTTAGTGTATAGATATGTTTGTGCCATCCTATGTGTGAGCTGTGGGCTCCTGGCATGCCAGACCCATGCATAGATGCACAGGCATGTGTGCACAGGTTTGCACACTCGCACCTGGGCCGGCAGCAGCAGAAACGATGCACAGCAGATGCGGGGAGAATGAGAGCTCTTGAGGTGTAGACAGGACCATTTAGACCTGGGTTCACCTTGGATTCTCCCTGCCACGTACTGTTTCTAACAAAGGTAGTTGGGAGGTCAGGCAGGGAGGGCAGTCCTGCCTGTAGGTGCCGGGTGGATGACACCATGATGATGAAAGCAGGGGCCTGGGCTTCAGGTCGGGGCTGCAGTGTGGGGGAGCCGCCGCGAGAGTATGAAACCTCAGAGAGATCTGAGTTCTTGGAGCCAGTGGACCCCCGACCATTGCAAGGCTGAAAGTTTTAGTTTTCATATTCGCAAAGTCCCATGAGTTCATCTGGGGAGGAGGAATTAGAGCAGTATCTCCCCGAAAAGCCTGGGTTTCCAGTATCGAAGGGGTTAATGGGGCCCACTCAGATTGGAGATGAGTCACTGACTTCCCCCACAATTCCTCCCTTCACGCCCGCATCCTGGCCAGAGCCTAGGACCCCACCAGGAACCCGGGGCGCGGGGCTGGGGGGTGCTTCGCAGCTGCTACCCAAAGACCTCGAAAACCTGATCGGGAGTGGGGTCTCAGGGCCCAGCCCCAGGTCATCAGGGCAGGGCCTGAGGAGCACAGGATCCACCCTGCAGAAGTGCTGATGCCACTGGTGAAGGAGGCTGTTCTCGTAGCCGCCACAACAGAATGACCAGTTGTTGAAGGCTTATGTTATTTCTCACCCTCACAGTAATCTTGCAAGCTAGGTATTGCTAACGCCATTTCACACGGGAAAACTGAGGGCTGGAGACAGTGAATAACCCATCCCAGGTCATACCACCTGCAAGGGAGGGTACCCGGATGGCACACCAGTCCGCCTGGCTCCAGAGCCCGGGGAGGTTTCTGTTCTCCAGACTGGTTGAGAAGCTCCCAGGGAGGCAGGGACTTCTCCTAGCCTGTTGCTGCAGGAGTCAGCGTGTCGGGGGAGCCTGCCTCAAGTGTTTAGGGTCTGCCACCATAAACCTGAGTGATTCCACACTGCCTCGGCATGGCTGGGAGGCCGTTAGGAAGTCTCCGGGCCTCTTTAGGGCTACTGAGGGTGAGATGACGTCTGTGTCCTGCTCACAGCTGAGACCCAATTCACGTTGTGGGTCCTGGCTCAGAGGGCAGGTGTTATAACGAGACTGAGGGCAGCTTTATTTATTTATTTTTTTTAAGCTGGGGTCTGGCTCTGTCGCCCAGGCTAGGGTGCCCTGGTGCAATCAAAGCTCACTGCAGCCTTGAACTCCTGGCTCAAGAGATCCCCTCCCACCTCAGCTCCTGAGTCACTGGGACCACAGGCCCACGCCGCTGCCCCCCACAAGGGTCAGCTTCGTGATCAGCAGCTCTCCCCGGGTCATCACAATCCTGCCCCCAGGATGCGGAAAGTGTCGCTGGCAGTTACCACTGTCCCGTAAGTCTGGCGGATTCCCAGCCCCGCGTTCTCCAAATACAGGGCAACTAAAGGGAAAAGGGGGAAATAGAAATTAAGGCATCACCCCTCACGACTTGGCAGTTAGTCTAGCGGAAAATCGGCACCTCTCCAGAGGTTTGGGGACCCCTCTTTCCCCTCCCTATGTCCCCAGGCCGATCCCCAGCCCTTTACTCCAACGGTAGACCTGAAGTTGTCGAGATACCAACTCGACATCTTAGGAGGGAGGGGAGAAATACTGAAAGAAAAAACAAAACAAAACCAGCTGCCCCCAGGAGGGACAACGATTCTCTGAAGATCAGGCGGTCCCGAACTTCCCCCAGCACCCTGAACAACGAGGTAAACTGTGGTGTGGCGGGCCGCTCCCTCTACTCCCGCTAGCTGGATGTCAGCGCCCACCGCAAGCCCAGGGCTCAGCTGGCAGGGCCCCGCATGCAGCCCCCACCCGGGGCAGGGCTGAGTGGCAGAGTGTACCAGCCGCGCCCCCTTCCTGGCCGCGCTCCTGCCTGGGCCCCTGGAGCCTGCCTCTCCCCCTCTGATGTAAGCTGATATTTTAATTCTCTTACAAGGAATGGTGTTTAGAGAAATGACTTAACCGGATTACTCATCGTCTCTAATGACTTGGCCGAACTCCGGCGCTATTCCTAGACGTGACGCTTGAGGCTTTGATTCTTTCTCTCTTTTCTTTTGCTCCTTTTTTTTTTTTAAAAAAAATACCAAGAAATTACAGCCCTGCCTACACAGAGGCCCAGCCCCTACACGCCCCCCTTGCATGGCATCCTGGGAGATGAAGTTCTTTCCTGGCCCCAGTCACGCCCCCATCACCTAGGGACCCCCATCCCCAGCCCAACTCCTTGCCCCTCTCCCGCCTCATCTTGGTGGGAGATGGGCAGGGTCTGGCTGGGCAGAAGTCATTTAACCTCTACATGCCTTGCTTTACTCTTCTGTCACATGGAAGGGTCACCTGACATACAACAGAGAGTGGAAGGGTCAGTTGAGACCTTATTTTAAGTAAAAGTGTCACACAGACCCAATGGTTTTAAGAGATTCCTTGTCCAGTGCATTTTGTGCTGAGCTCCAGTCAAGACTCCCACAGAGCTTTAGTTACCCTGACCCTGGGACTTACCAGTGCCTGGCCCTCACCCAGCCCACACTTACTCCTTCCTATCTGTGGAGGAGTCTGCGGGCTTGTCCAGCACTTACTCTCTGGTTCTCTGTTGTAATAAAGGGATAGATACAGATACAGCGCCCACTTCAGAGGGCTAGAGTGATGTTGAATGAAATACTCCATGCAAGATGGTGCAGTGTGTGTTAGGGTCAGCCCTGGTCCAAGGCTTTTTCACCCCTTTCAGCACAAGACCTTGGCTGAGTATCTGGAGCAGGGACTGATTCTTAGCAGCCTGTGAAGTTGGCAAGGGCCACATATTCTGCTCCACAAGGATATCGACTTCATTCTGGCCGTGGCTACATCCCATGTCTAGCTCAGTGCTGGCACGTAGTAGGACCACACAACACATATTGGATGAGTGGATGACTGAAAAAGTGGAGAGTTATCCTGCTTTCCAGAGGAGGAGGCTGAGGCCCTGAGAGGTTCAGTGACTTGTCCAAAGCCATACAGCTGGGCTGTGTCTTGAGTGGGGATGAAAACCCCAGTTTTCTCTCCCTGCCCTCCGTTCCCCTCCCCCAGGGGAATTCAGCTTCCACCATTCAGGCTCAGGAAGTTCAGAACCATGGGTTTCTACCCTGCTGGGACACAGTGGGGAGATGTGGGGTGGAGAGGTGAACCCAGCCCAGCCCTGGCCCAACACAGGAAGTCCTTCTAGATTGGCCGGAGGTTGGAGGGAACCTAAAGCCAGGTGCAGATGCAGTTTCCAGCGTGGACAAAGCTCGGGAAGCTGGTTTACAAGCGCCCTGGGGTACAGTGGCCAAAGCTCTTTCAGGCAGGAAGTTGGCCTTTGGTGATCTGGGACTCACAACCACCTCCCCACTGCCTCACCCCCAGCAGTTCCCCAAAGGCCAAAAGCTATTCTTGTCTTTTTCTAAAAGAGGCATTTGAAACCATGAGCCAATTTTTTCCATTCCTGAGCTTGGGTATCGTCTATTTCGGGCATTTGTTGTTTTCCATGAGTTGCAAATGCTGCTGTGAAGCTGGCCTTTCCTGGACAGCTAGCACGGGGAACGAGGAGTTAGGCAAGCAGGGTGGGGCTGCGTTAAAAATACTTCCCTGCTTCGTTTCTCCTTTGAAAACAAAGCCCTAGGGGCCTTTGGCAACTGCTGAGCCTGGGAACTGAGCTTCCCAGGATAGAAGACTGGCTATGCATTCTGTTTCCTGAGGGCACTGGAGGGGTTTGTGGGTCCCAGACGACACAAAAGCACTGATTTTACTGTGTGACTTTGGGCAGTTTGCTTAACCTCTCTGGGCCTGGTGGCCTCCTTTCTAAAATGAGACCAGGTGGACAGATGATCTTGAATGGTCCCTACGGCTCTGAGAGCTCCAGGATGAGAACCACCCCCGGGGCCAGATTTTCTTCCTAGAAATGGGCTAACAAGAGGTTCTAGGACATGGAAGTGGGAGTTAGAAAGCAGCTTTTAGCTCAGTCTGGGAACACTTTGTGAGCTCTTTAGCCCTGAAACTGTTCTAAGGGGGTCTATAATGTTCTCAGCAGGATTCATGTAATTCCAAAAAGATTAAACGCTATCAAGAGGAGATTAAATACACTGTGCTGGGCACACAGCCCAGCAGTTCCCAAAGAAGCAGATCTGTGTTCTAACAAGGAAAGTCTGTAAGATCTAGCGGTAATCGAAAAAGCAAGTTTCAGAATGCAGCAATGAGAATTGTATTGTTTCCTTAAACATACACATAAAACAAAGCTATATATTTTTCTATACCTGGATACACACATATTTTTGAAAATACATAGGGAAAGTTCTGGAAGACTTCACCCAATCTGACGGGTCCTTAACTCTGGGGCAGGGAGGGAACTGGATTTGGGGTGGCATCAGAGAGGGCCGATCTACTTGCATGTTTTTACAGGAAGAATGTGTTTATTTATTAAGTGATGGTTTGTTTTTCTTATTCTTGAGACACACAAAGAGACATCAGGACACTGAGGGGCTAGGTGACCCCTCTGTAGGCACAGAGGCGTCCTGGCCTGGGACCCTGTGGTTGAAGAGTGCAGGAGGAGGGCGGCTTTGGGCCGGAGTGGAGGTGTGTGAGATGGAGGCTTGAGCAATGGAAGTGTTTACGCTTTTAGCCAGACGAATGAAGATGTCTGTTTTCCGCAGGATTTACGGGCCATTGTAAATTACTTTCTATTGCAAACAGTTGCCTCAGGAAGCAATTAAATTTAGATCCTATCGTTCCCAGGCTGGCACAGGCAGGTGTTGACTTGCTGAGGCTTTGCACAACAGCCCTTGTCTGTCAGAATGTGCCCAGCTGCCCGGATGGCAGAAAAACCCTAACGCTTGGTGGGATGAGCTGCTGTCTTATAAGATAGTGAGTTCCTTGTCAGTAGGGGTATCCAACCCACAAGTGAGGGGTTGGCCTAGATTGTGACCCCGGAGGCTGCATCCAGAGCTCCATTCCCAACTTTGGGCCTAGTGCCTGCCAATGAATGCTTCCAGAATGGACAAAGGTGCTTCCTGATGGCATCCCATCATAGTGTCTTCCACCACAGCCTTAGCTCTTCTGGAGGGGAAAGTGGCTTGTGAACTTGGAAGTGGGATGCATTGTTATAATGACCGTTACGATTGTTCTGGGTGTCTATTACCAACTCTACAGGTGCTGGCTCTTACAAGCCAACCCATTACGAGGGAGACAGGGGATTTATCCTGCAGAGCCCACAGTGCCATCTGCTCTAGACTGAGCCTGCAGACATCTTCCATCCCAGGGCCAAAGAGTAAGGGCCAGGGTTTCAGGTTCACCAAACTGCAGCCCTGGTCCATTCTTTTAGTGTGAGGAGGGGCACCAGTATGACAAGTGGTCAGTAATGGGTGCAAAGTGGGTGGGGGGGATGCCTGGGTATGAGGGCTCCTCTTCCTGGGTCTAGCTCTGGCTCCAACACCTACCAGCTGTGTTACTTGAGCTGATCTCTCAGACCTCAGTTTTACCCTACAAAATGAGGACAATGATGGTGTGAAGTGCATACAGCTATTATGAGTATTAAAATTCATCAACGAAGATTTCTGTGTAGCTTCTATGTGCCAGGAACAGTGTTCCTGTCCTAGGTAACCACCTGCTGAGACGGAAACCCTGAGCCTCCGTTTCTTCCTCTTTGGCCTGCACAGGTCCAAGTTGCTGCTATGGCTGGCTGGGCACCTCCTCCTGCCTCCATTCACCCTAGGCCTCATTCCCACCTCCCACAGCCTGAACTCATGCCCCCTCTTAGGACTACTCAGCTTGTAGCTGCCACACTCTGTCTGCATTATGTATGTGGGCATTGACTATTACTGGCAGGCCTGGCCACAGAACCTAGGCCAAAGATTTCCTAGTTCGGTCCTTGTCTAGCTCACACTAACCACCTCTCCTTTTTTTTTTTTTCTTTTTTTTTTGAGGCACGGTCTCCGTCTGTTGCCCAGGATAGAGTGCAGTGGTGTGATTGCAACACACTACAGCTTCGACCTTCTGGGCTCAAGTGATCCTCCCGCCTCCTCCTCCCAAAGCACAGGGATTCCTCACCTGGCCTTCTCTGTTGGACTGGGTGGGGAATGGGAAATGCACAGGGCCACTTTCAAATCAAAGTCAGAAGCACTTTGCTCGCTCCACAGAGCCCTCAGTGCTCTGCTGAAAGCAAGGAGGATTTTTCCAAGGCTCTAGTTTTGCTTCCAGGTAAACTGAGGCACAAGGCATCAATGATTCCTGGGGGTCCTGCCTCCGCTCCTCTAGGTGAGTAGCCTTTTCCATGGGCCCCACTCTGAAAGCCGAGAGGCGAGGGGCACGCACTACAATTCCCAGAGGTCCCCGGGCACGGGAACGTCCCCCCACCCCACGCCTCGCCCGCACGACGGAGCCGGGCCCACCAATGGGAGCCCAGAGTGGGGCGAGCAGGG
>NW_012109807.1:9316527-9324242 GCF_000951045.1 Mandrillus leucophaeus | reverse complement strand
CTCTGCCCAGCGCCGGCGTGGTGGGGTTTGCGCGATGCAGGACCGCCGAGGGCACGGGGGGTCCCGAGGCGCTGCGGGTCCAGTGTCCCTTTGTTTGCGGAGTCTTGGGTCAGTAAAGAGGGCTCCGCGGGCCCCAGGGGAGGACAACAGGTGCCTCTTGCGCCACCCGGGCCCCACTGGTGGGAGCCCACACGCACGGTGGCGTCTCTGCCTACAGGCAACGCCAGAGCACAGGAGGGATGGGAGACGGGGCTCGAGGACTTCACCCCACGGCAGAGCTCAGAGCCCAATCCAGGCCGTAGGGACCCGCCTGGGGCCTAGAACTTGGTGTGGCGGAGGTAGAAAGGGCCTCCGACAATCTGCCTCTACAGTTAGTGGACGTCACCTGGCACCTCTGAGCCTCTGTCCCGTAGGTGGAATGGGGACACACGAAGCCATCTGAGGAGCTCTCACTGTCACCACCAAATGTGGTCCAGACTCAGTGGGGAGGGACAGCCCCATCCTGGAATTGGGGCTTTTAGGACATCCCAGAGCCTGGTAAGAGGGACAGGGAGAGTGGGGCTTGGAAGTTGATAGCCTCACATTCAGTGTCCCCCGCTCCTCCTTCCCCTTCTGTACCCTCTGGTGGCTCTTGTGGCCTCAGCTGCTCCCAGACCCTGCCTCTCTCGCCCTCCCCCAAGCCGAGGTACTGAGGCCGTGTTGTGGCTTGAGCTGCACCTGTGCCCCGGTAGGGAGTGGGGGTCCCAGGCCCATGGCGTTTCTCCTCATTGCTGGCTCCAGCTCAGCCCCTGGCAGGCGCCCCGTCCGTCCCCAGACTCCTGGACCAAGCTCCGCGGAGACTCGGCCTGGCCGCCGCTCCCGGGCTGCCAAGTGGACCGGCCGTTTCGCCGCTTCAAAGGCTGTCTTTGTTTCGCTCCAGCTCAAGCTCCGAGAAACTTAAGCCAACAACCTCAGGCGAGGGGGCGGGGCGGCGTCTGCTGGTTGTTATTGAGGCTGCTGTTACCATTATTGTGGTAATTGACGCACTGTTCCCAGTCGGTGACTTTTCATGAAAGGAAGTGTCACTTCCTTCCCATCACACCCAGGGTGAATGGGGCGGGCAGCAGAAAGATGGGGAGGGAGGGAGAGAAGGAAAGGGGTGTGCGCCTCCAGCAGACCCTTAGGCTTGAGAGCTGTGTGGCCGTGTACTAGTCACTGCCCCTCTCTGGGCAACGGGGGTCTGTAAGTCCTGCGCCCAGGAGGCTGATGTTTCCGGAGCAGCTGCTGGGCAGCGAGGTGCCTTGGGGAGGGAGCAGGACAAGCAGGCCTCCGGTCTTCTCACTGCGCCTGGCTGTGGTTTGTGGGGGAAGCCTCCTTTCTCTTCTCGCTTTCTTCCGCTGAGAACACTGGGCACATGGAGTCTAGCACGCCCATCTTGTGGATGGGAAAGGGAGATACAGAAGCAGTGGCCAACTTGGTAAGAGGTGCAGCCATGCGGTGCTAGAGCCCCTTGCCCCGTCTGTCCTCTTGGCCCACTCTCATGTCCTTACAGCTTGATGTCTGCCAGGGCAGGGGGCCCGCTGACTTCCCCACATCCACCCACTGCCCCGCCCCATAGCTACCTTCTGGTCCTAGCTAAGCCCCATGAGACATCTTAAGTTTGTCCTCAGTGACTCTCGACCACCACCCCACTGCCTTCACCTTCCTGCCTTTGCGTACCCCAACTTCACCAGGTTGGCTGGGTCCTGGCCAGAGCTGGCCCCCTACTCCCTTAGGTAACGGAGCAGTTTTTTAAAAGGAATCTCAGTAGGTATCAACAGGTCTTTCCTCCTTCCTCAAGATTATGGAGATAACACCCCTTATTCAAAGATGGTGGGTCCTCTGGGCCCTCCCCCACCCAGGCCAGGGAAGTTGATTCACAGGGTGTGGGGGCCGTGCCCCCCATGCCCCCACTGCCCAGCACTCTCACCAGCCCCCTCCCATCCCTGAGCCTGGATGCCTTAGCAGGCAACACAGACCTGCTCTTGCTAGCAGAGTGACCGCAGCGATATGCTGGGAAACTGCACATCTCCTTGGGGAAAGGGGATGAGTTTGCACCCTCTGAGCACAGATAAGGAACCTGAGGTCTCCCTGCTCCCATTACAAAGAAAAAAGACTTTAGCTGTCAGGGATCAGCGTCTCTCAGGAGTCAGACTACCCTGGTTCTGAATCCCAGCTCTGCCATGGATAAGCTGCGTGGCCCCAGGCAAGTCACTGAACCTCTCTGAGCCTCAGGCATTCTCTCTGTTATATCTGGATGGCTGGGAAGATTCAACAAAGCAGTGTTGTATGAGATGCCCAGCCTACGCCAGCCAGGGCACTAATTTGAGTCGGTGGAGCATATAACTTGAGAACAAGTAGACCTACGGAAGCATCCTCTACTGGAGGGAGCGACAGATTAACCTCTTCAGTGCTGGAGTGGTAGGATCTGGGAGTTGAGCTTGACTCAGACAGGCGCCATGGAGTTAGAAAGAAATGAGACTCATAGCACAGGAAGAGCCTCAGGCAATCCTCCCGCCCAGCACCCTGCTGCACCCTCTGTCTGCCTAGTCAGGGACGGGGTCACTAGGAGCCCAGGCTCGTCTTCTGGTGCAGCCACCTAGCCTGCCCTGGCCCTCTTCCCAGCAGTGAAATGAGGAAATTGCAGGGGGGCTTGTGGAGTGAACTACCGTTGTCAGGGTTTTTCTAACACCATTTTCTAGCTGCACAAAACCCAAGGAACAAACTAGGAATAAACCTCCCCAAGAAAGCACAGGGGCTTTTTAAGAAGGAGCTTCTGAGGACTCCAGAGGGAAACCTGAATTATGGAGACACATGATCCTGAAAAGAAAGATGCAGTACTGTAAAGGTATTATTTTTCCTCAAAGTAGTTTCTAAACTTAAATGCAATCAAAGCCCTAGTAGTGGGAGTTGTTTGTTTGTTTGTTTGTTTGTTTGTTTTGGAGACAGAGTCTCTGTCGCCCAGGCTGGAGTGTAGTGGCCTGATCTCAGCTCACTGCAACTTCCACCTCCTGGGTTCAAGTGATTCTCCTGCCTCAGCCTCCCGAGTAGCTGGGATTATTGGTGTGTGCCATCACGCCCAGCTAATTTTTGTATTTTTAGTAGAGACGAGGTTTCACCATGTTGGCCAGGATGGTCTCGATTTCTTAACCTCGTGATCTGCCCGCCTCGGCCTCCCAAATGTGTTTTTTTTTTTTTTTTAATTTTTTTGTTTTGTTTTGTTTTAAGAGAATGTAACAGAATTATCCCAAAGTTCAGATGGAATATTTTAAAAAGACAAGTAATATTGGGCAACTTGCCCTCTGGATAGTAAGTTGTTTTATAAAGCTACAAAAAATTAAAACAGTGTGCACAGGTCCTAGCATTCCACCGTGGATGAAACAGAATAGAAAGTCCAGAAATAGTCCCACATGTGTTCCTTATAAGCATTGACATTGTGGGGAAAGTAGCTTTTTACACCACTGGGGGAGGAGGCCACTCACTGGGACCCCCTAACCAATGGGGAGAAAATATGGCTAGGATCCCTATTTCATCCTGTATACAGGAATAGATTCCAGATGTGTTACGAGTGAGTAATGAGACAGTAATCACCATCATCATCATTATTGCTTGCTGGATGGAGAAAGGTGAAGTCTGGATGACATTCTTATGGAGAGCACTTTTCTTTTTTGCATTTGATCCCCCACTTCTGCTACAAATGAAACATGCAAGGCATGGTGCCAGGAAGGCGCCTGCACACAAGGCTGGGAACAGGGCAGCAGTGCGGTGGCTCGCAGCAGCAGCAGCTCTTGGGCAAGTGGGTTTCTCCTGCCTCTGTGGGCTGGGTGGGGCCGGGAGACGGGGCCTCCAGCTCCATAAGCCTTTTCCCTCCTCCGCAGAGCCAGGAGAGGGCCCACCCCACCGCGCGGGTCCTGCCTGCCTGGCTGCCGGCTCTCTACCTCCCAACGCAGGACCTGTGTGGCCCAACATCTATGGCGGTGGGTTTCAAGCTTATTTTTTTATAGCATTTATTACATTTTTTACAAATGTAACCCTGATCTGTGAATGATCAGGGAAAGGGAGAGATTAGGGCAGCGAGGGACAAGACGGAGGGCACCCTGAAGACCAAGGGGGAGAGGACTGTCCCTTCTCGTTCATCTAATGCTGCGGAAATGGGGGTCCAAAGACCTGCAACCCAGAGCGCCCTGGCAGGACAGAGCACCCACGCTGAGAAGGGAGACCGAGTTCATTTGGGGACTCGGCTGGACACAGAGATAGAATGTTTCCCTATGTGGCTTAAGGCGACAGCTCCAATCCCTTTCCCATCTGGGGTTAAACAGCTCAAACTGGTGACCTCCTTTCCAGGTAACACCAGTGCCTGACTCCGGGAGATCTTCCCCCACTGTGGTCCAGGCAGAGCTCACAAACTCTGAACCACGCAGAAGGGACTAGGGCCCCTCTCGCCCTGTGGCTCGCAGCCTGGCTGCCCACTGGGATGCCCTGGGGAGCTTTGACCTTGCTGCCCCACCTTGGACCTTAAATCAGATTCTGAGGGTGGGGCGGGAGCATCAGCGTCTTTCCAAATGCTCCTCCAGGTGATTCTGATGGGCCCTGTCTAACCGCTGTATTTTTCTGAAGCCCAAGGGGCAGCGACTTGCCAGGGTCACATAGCAAGTCAGTGACTGAGAAGCCCCAGTCATACCAAGGAAGACGTGGAGAGGGTCCCTGGATGCCGAGGCTCTGGGGCTGCAGGAATGAGGGGAGGGGATGTGTGAGCCGAGGGCAGCAGGCAGCGGGAGAAGAGCCGGTGGAGGAAGTGTTCCCGGACCTGGAAGGTTTTGGGAATTCACAGATAGCTAGGAGAGAACTCAAGGATCTTCCTCTCCCATTTCACAGCAGGGAAGACTGAGGCACAGAGTCACAGAGGACTTGGCTGGAAAGGCATCAGTCTGGTGGGTCACTTGTTAGTACCCAGGATTTCTGGAGACGGGTGTGTCAGAAGCTAGCCCAAGAGGGTGGCCCCGGTCTCTTTCTCTTTGACAAGCCTTAGGATTGGTTTCTCTCCAGGCTTACTTGGACTCTTCATGAAGGCTTTGCAAATGTTGGTAACCACAGCAGCCACTGGACCAGAATCAGACCTTGATTTGAATCCTGGTCCGCCAGGGAGTCAAGCGACTTACCCATAACCATTCTGGCTTCAGATTCCCCCTCCTTCAAATGGAATTCCTCCGGGACTGAGGGAGCGAATGTGCAGGCACACCTTGCTCTATCATGCTTTGCTTTATTGTACTTCACAGATACTGCATCTTTTACTCACTGAAGGTTTGTGGCAACCCGGCATCGGGCAAGTCTATGGATGCCATTTTTAACAGCATGCGCTCACTTTTTGTCTCGGTGTCACCGTTTCGTGATTCTTACAACACTTCAAACTTTTTCATTATTGTATCTGTTACGGTGATCTGTGATCAGTGATCTTTGATGTTACTATTGTCATTGTTTTGGGGTACCATGAACCCCACCCACAAAGACAGTGAACTGAATCGATAAATGTTGTGTGTGCTCGTCCTCCACCTGCTCCATCAACCAGCATTCCCCATTTCTCTTCCTCTCTTTCTCTTCTGTGGCCTCCCTGTTGCCTGAGGCACAACAATATTGAAAGTGGGCCAATTAATCCTACAGTGGTCTGTAAGTGTTCAGGTGAAAGGAAGAGTTACAGGTCTTTATCTTTCAATGAAAAACTAGAAATAATTAAGCTTAGTGAGGAAGGCAGGTCGAAAGCCCAGACAGGCCGAAAGCTAGGCCTCTTGCACTGGTTTGCCAAGTTGTGAATGCCAAGGAAAAGCTATTGAAGGAAATCAGAAGTGCTGTTCCAGTGGAACACACATGGTAAGAAAGCGAAAAAGCCTTATTGCTGATAATGGAGAAGGTTGAGGGGTTGGGATAGAAGATCCGACAAGCCATAACTTAAGCCAAAGCCTCATCCAGACCAAGGCTCTGAATCTCCAGTTCTCTGAAGGCTGAGAGAGGTGAGGAAGCTGCGGAAGAAAAGTTGGAAGCTAGCAGAGGTTGCTTCATGAGGTTTCAGGAAAGATGCCATCTCCATCACATAAAAATGCAAGGTGAATCAACCAGGGCTGCTGTAGAAGCTGCCGCAATTTATCCAGAAGATCCAGCTGAGATCATTGATGAAGGTGGCCACACTACCACAGATTTTCCATGTAGATGAAACAGTTTTGTATCAGAAAAAGATGTCATCTAGGACTTTCATAGCTAAGATGTCAATGCATGGCTTCAAAAGACAGGCTGACATGTTAGGGCTAATGCAGCTGGTGGCTTTAAGTTGAAGCCAATCCTCATTTATCATCCCAAAAAAACCTAGAACCTTGAACAATTATGCTAAATCTACTCACTCTGTTCTACAAATGAAATAACAAAGCCTGGATGACAGCACATCTGTTTATAACGTGGTTTACTGAGTATTTTAAGCCAACTGTTGAGACCTACTGCTCAGAAAAAAGATTCCTTTCAAAATATTACTGCTCATTGACAAGGCAACGGGTCACCCAAGAGGGCTGATGACAGTGTAGCAGGAGCTGCATGTTTTCATGCCTGCTAGCACAACATTTATTCTAGAGCCAAGGATCAAGGAGTGCTTTCAAGTTTCAAGTCTTATTATTGAAGAAATGCATTTTGTAAGGCTATAGCTGCCATAGACAGTGATTCCTCTGATGGATCCGGGCAAAATACATTGAAAACCTCCAGAGAGCATTTAAGGAACATTTGTAATTCGTGGGAGGAGGTCAGAATATCCAAGCATTTGGAAGAAGTTGATTCCAGCCTTCACGGATGACTCTGAGGGCTTCAGGATTTCAGTGGAGAAGTCACTGCAGATGCGGTGGAACCTGCGAGAGAACTAGAGTTAGAAGCAGAGCTTGAGAATGAGACTGAATTGCGGCAATCTCATGATCAAACTTGAGTGGATGAGGAGTTGTTTTGTATGGGTGGGCAAAGAAAGTGACTTTTTTTGGTTTCTGGTTTTTTCTTTCTTTCTTTTTTTTTTTTTTTTGAGGCAGTCCTGTTCCATCGCCCAGACTGGAGTACAGTGGAGTGATCTCGGCTCACTGCAGCCTTCGCCTCCTAGGTTCAAAGGATTCTCCTGCCTCAGCCTCCCAAGTTGCTGGGACTACTGGGACCTGCCCCACACCCAGCTAACTTTTGTGTTTTTAGTAGAGACAGGGTTTCGCCATGTTGGCCAGGCTGGTCTCAAACTCCTGACCTCAGGTGATCCGCCAACCTCGGCCTCCCAAAGTGCTGGGATGACAGGCATGAGCCACTGTGCCCATCCTAAAGTGGCTTCTTGAGGTGGAATCTACTCCTGGTGGAGATGCTGTGAACATTGTCAAAATGACAACAAGGGATTTAGAATGTGACACAAACTTAGCTGATAAAGCAGCAGCAGGGTTTGAGAGGATGCACATCAGTTTTGAAAGAAGTTTTGCTGTGGATAAAATGCTGTCAAAAACAGCATCACATGCATGTCATGGAAAAATCTTTCACGAAAGGAAGAGTTGCCAGGCACAGTGGCTCACGCCTGTAATCCCAGCACTTTGGGAGGCCGAGGCGGACGGATCATGAGGTCAGGAGTTCGAGACCAGCCTGGCCAATATGGTGAAACCCCGTCTCTACTAAAAATACAAAAATTAGCCGGGCGTGGAGGC